>NW_017732219.1:77508-100698 GCF_001890085.2 Hipposideros armiger
TCATGAGAAAAAATGAGGCAAATTCCACTTGAGGGACATTCTGATCATTACTCTTCAAAACTCTCAAGGTCCTCAAAAACAATCTGAGAAACTATCACTCTCCAGAGGTGGCTGAGAAGATATGAAGGCTAAATTCAATGTGATATTCAGAACAGAAAAAGGGTATTAGTAGAGAAACTAATGAAATCAGAAGAATGTATCAATGTTGCTTCATTTGACTTTGTGCATCACAATTATCAAAAATTATGACAAATAAGCCATTGAAATAAAAAATGTTAACAATGAGACAAATTAGATGTCTGGTATTTAAGAACACTGAATTATCTTGAGCTTTTAAGTAAATTGAAAATATTCTAAAATAAATATATATTAGAAAAGAATTGACATTACATCTTTGTGTATGTTTATCTTTTCAGTTCTGTTCAGCTCTATTTGGGAATATATTCCATTCGGAACACAATAACACCTTGGAGTTTTAAAGAATGCCAGCCTTCTTAAAGGTAGGTGACATTTAAATATCATCAAGACATATGCTCTTAGCCTCTTATAAATACTTCAAAATTCAAATTCTTTTAAAAATTCCATTGCTTTTTACAATATGTATTTCATTAGCAATCAGAATATTGATATATTTATATGCTTACAGGTAAGTAGTTCACAACATGGCAAACCATGAAACTCAAGTAACCATTTCTTTAGCAAGAATTCTATATTTTTAAGCATCTTCATTGTGTTTTTCTCACTCTTTCAATTTACATGCAGATTTGAGAAAACCTAGTGGGTATGTGCCTCCTAAAGATTGAAACTGATTTTCTCCTTTTGTATTATATTTTATGACACTTTGCCTACTTCCTCATAATTACTGGGTATTATTTTTGTTAAATTGGTTGCATATGCCTCATTTCAAAAGCAAACCTCATGAAATTCTGACACAGGAAATGAAGAGACGGTGTCACACCTTTTCTCATCTCTATTAATATTAATATTGTGGAGTCTAGTTCAGTTGTTTCTTGGGCAGGCAATTCTAGGCTGCTTTTCCTTTGTTGATTGCAGAAATCTAAATCCTCCAATTTAAACACTTACAGTTGACTTTCTGGAAACAATAATTAAAACACTGCCTTGACATTCGCTGCTTGGTAATTGTAGCATCTATTCTTAGGCTGTAGTTGAAATAAGCTTTATATTATTAGTTCGCAATTAGTAATCGATTAACATTAACACTTTATGTAATAGTTCAGAAAGAAAAGGTTAAAGAGATAAGGCAAATGTGATTAAACTAATGGGATTTTATGGGCCTAGCTGTGACATTTGTTCAGATTCTCTCTGCATACTCATATTTAATAAGTAGAAATATTAAATATTTTCTTTTTCTTTTTAACTTTATTTTATGAGATACATTTATTCAAAAATGTTATGCTTTAGTCTAGTTTTATAACAATGTCATTTATTTCAAGTGTTAGGCTTGAATAAAAACTATACATATTGTAGATACATTTTTTCAAGATTAAAAGTTTGAAGTGAAGTCAACCATTTTATATCTCAAATACTACTGATTTCTAATGCCTGCTGTATCCATCTATTTTATTCTTCAATTTGTTCTCATCAATATTCAGAATTTTCATATGAAACATATTCTATTTTTATGTTATAAAATCTTTGCACTTTTATAGAAAGTTTGACTCATTTTTAAACTTCTATCTTGAATAATTTTGGAGTGGGGGTTTAATTCCAGACGTTTTTATCAGATTGATAGGGTTAAAGAAGTTGCCCTTTAAATTTAATTTCAGATACTGGCAACTTGTCCTTCTTACAGAACCATGATTCCATCAACCTAGAGTATTTGTTAATTTGTTATATATATATATATATATATGTATATATATATATATATACACATATATATATATATATGTTTGATAATCACTTTACATAAGAATAATAAGAATAGTTTAAAGATAAAAACTTGAGAAATGATAAACATAAAGAAATTAGAATGTTCACTTGTTTTCAATCAGGAGAGAGTAGAAATTAAAGCAGAAGACATTTGAAGAAAATTGTTTTCCTTTTAATGTAAGGGTTTTCATAAATTTCACATATGAAAGCAGACCCAAAAGTAATCTCAGTGGAATGATATAATAAAATAGAGAATGATATCCAAGAATATTGAAGATATAGATGTCAACCAAACAAACTTAGTATTAAAATAGTTTCAATTAATTTAACTTTGAGTAGAGCAGTGCTCTGGATTGTTTTTACAATCCCACCACCTTCATTCATAATTTTTTTTTTGAAGTAAGTAAGGACAATCTATTTCTCCTCAAAAATTTTACAAAATTTACTGTTTATTCTATTGAGCTATCACTTATATCCATGATTGCCTAACAAGTAATTAGATGTATTTATTTTAAATCATACAAAAATGAAAGAGAAAAAGAAATCAATCATTCTTTCTTCATATGGTCAGGCAACACTCATTATTTTTAGGACACTTTTTGTTCCAATACGAAAGATGTTATGGTTGCAGAGAAGTTGAGATGGGATTTCTTTCTCATGTTATGTTTGAAAACAGAAAGAACGCTGGACTTCACAGAGAAATGCAAACAAATATGTAAAGAAGAGGGCATAGATTTATAAAAGGCATGAAGATACACAGTATTATTTTTTGTTTGGTGAGTGTTAAACCGGTTGGGGAGTTAGAGAATGCCATGTATATCAAACATGAAGGTAGTTGGTACATAAATCTAGAGGAATGGGTTCAAATGACGAAGTATCGTGAATGAAATTTAAAAGTGTGTTTGGGTTGTGTGGGCTTTACTTTTTATATGATGTGGAGCCATATTTGTCATTTATTTTGAAAATAGAGAAATGACTTGATCAGAGCTGTGTGTTTGTGTATGTGCATGCACGCACGTGTGTGTGTGTGTGTGTGTTTGTGTGTGTGTATGTATGTTTAAGAAGATGATTGCTGGCAATGTATTGGGGGAATATATATATATATTATATATATATATATATATAATATATATATATTCATATGTCTAATCTTTTGGAAGCTCCAATTTATTCTTATTTCTGTCTGTCCCCTATACTTTCTTACACAATATTTACATGTAATCAATATTTAAAAGACATTTGTTTAGGTAGGGGTATATTTAAAGAATTTAGGGCTTTAACTGTATGGAATTCTTCAGGAATCCTTTCATACTTCATTTCATTATGACAAGGAGCAAAGTGCTGTCGCAGAAAGAAAGTTCTGGAAATGAACGGAGAGACTGACACGGAGAGACAGAAATTTAGGATATATGGATTTTTGTTGTTGTTGTTGTTGTTGTTTTTTGGGGTTTTTTTTTAAAGCCTTTAGTGCATTGGCATGAATATCAGGTCCTGACACTCAGGGAACACTGCCTCTCAGCAGTGATGAGGTGAAACAGAAACTGATGGAGACACAAAAGGGAGTGATGGGTTCGCGCAGCCAGGAGTGGATTTGAGCTTTGCTGGCATTAGTGCTCATAGCATCCTGCTGAGTTGACAATAGGGTTCAAAAAATGAATTGTACAGCCCTTTGTTTAAAAAAGAAATGCACTTTGTAAGGCATTACTAGAAATTATTTTGAAAGTCTTATTAGTATAGCTTTCCCTCAATGGGTTATTGTTTGGGCTGTGATTAGCACATCTGAAAAAAATAAATGCTGGGATATTTCTAATACTTGGTAATTGTCAAAGGTTAGTCATTTGGGGCACGTCTGTTAGGATTTCACAATGGTATTGTTATGGGGAATTATAATTCATCTACACAGAATAATAAGCACAGAAAAGAAAGAAAAATACAGAGGGAGTTGACTCTTTCAACTTAAACTCTGTTAGGCTTCTTTTTTAGAAGAAAGAATTGTTTCAATTACTCATGATTGCTGTAAGCTTACAGAATTAGTAAAACAGATGGGCTACAACTGGCATCAGTAGAGGAAAAGCAAAACCTAAAAAAGATACTTGAATCTGTCATGAATTGTCCTTTATGTATTTTCTTTACTCGATATTATCTTTAAGGGCCATAGGCCACAAGATGCTCTTAAAATCTTGTACACTCAAAGACTCAAGGGTCCTTTCTATGTGTCTTTATTCCATAGTACATATGTTTAGTTAATTTTAAAGGTCACCATCCTTCTGTGAACCTAAAGATGGCTTTGCTGAAATAAAGAGGAACCATATAAATAAACGGGAGATGCTGTGTTCTAGCTTTAAAGGAACCCTGTTTATATATGTCATGCTGCTCTGATATTATGTGACAGGTCATAATCCAGGTCATTGCGCAATCACTCAGGTTAGCTCACAATTTCTTCAGTCCATAAGCCAGTAAAAATGCACATGATCTTTGTTCTAATAAAAAAATCATGTAGGAGAGATGAAGAGAATGCTCCGTTATGGTCTATGGGACAACAATCCGTAATTCACTTTGCAGATGTCTGTGTAATTTAAGCAGCAGGCAGTACAGCCACACAGTTGTAGCTGCTCTGGGGAAAGGATACCAAGAGACTCATAAATCATGGAAAGGATTAAAAGCAATGAGCATTCATCTTCTTAACCTCGTAAAGGCTGTATGGAAAAGCCAAGGCTCCGAATACAGAGAGCATGGGATCTCTGTGCCAGAATGAAAAGTGTCTGAGTTTTTAAGGCCTCTCTCAATTAGCATTGATTTGACATTTGCAAGTCCGTGGAATATAATTTTAAAGTTGATTAAAAACAGGCGCCTTCCACATCAAAATAAATTGAAGAAGTGTTAAGATATATTTCTAGGGTAGTGGAGGCAAATGATATGGAAATGCTAACCATTTTCTTAGATTGAAATATGTTTCTTCTTGGACAGTATATGGAAAGTAACCTTAAAATATCCAGAGCAAAAGAACTCCATGTTTAGCTAAACATGTTTAAATAGTGAAATGTCATGAGTAAATCCTAACTTTAAAATTGTCAAATGAAGGTGGTACAGACAGCTGGGTCCCTCATATAACATTTAGTAAATAAATGGCCTGTTACTAATTGTTTATATTTGAAAAATTATTCTAATCAAAGGTCTTTGGATGCCAATGAATAAATTGTGCACAGTGAGAGGTTTCTTTTTGTCTTGAATATAGAAACTTTAATCAAATTTTAAAGCTCTTGAAATATACTAATTTGTTAATGTTCTCATTATTCTTATAAATCAGGTTTATGAGAAAACTGAACTTGCAATTTGATAAAAACACCAGGATAGAACAGAGAATAATACAATCATTCACTCAAGGATAATTATGAGTATATTAAGGAGACACAACTAGATTCCAGTTTGTGATTCCCTAGTTGAATATCAAATATCCCTTGGCAGTGATTCTTTTAATGTCAATACTCAATTATCTATTTTAGTTAAGGGGAGCTTGAATGTGGCTAATCCAAAGTGGCTGATAAATTAAATCACATATATATTTATTTTATATTTATATTTGGCATTGAAATATATTTTGTGTTCATATTTGAACTTGATTTCATCTGACATTTTAGAGTAACATGGCCGATGATGTAATTTGGGCTACTTCTGCACTGGGTGTACCCTATTCAACATGCTATTCTTGGGACAAATAGCCTTTCTTTCCATTTGCCAGGAAATACTGTAGTACTCCAATTTGGCTCAAATATCTTTTTAGCTCCTGCTTTTCTTTTCTGTGAAATAGTGATTAATCACCACATGCTTGGATACAAGCTTTTCTAATGATTTGAGGGTAAACCAGCTTTGTTATATTGTGGATCATTGCATTTGGTTGTTCCTTTGTCTGGTTTCTAACAGATGTGTGCTCCTTCTACCAGGAACAATTCAAGGACAAGAGGGTACAGAATTTGGCGGGGAATTATTATATATTTCTGGGCTAAGGGTCAACTACGTTTCTTCGACTTCATAATAACAACCATTGACTAACCACAAAATCTTGGCTTCTACAATCTGCTAAAAAAACCAGTAAGCTATCATTTTAAAAGAGTAAATATTTGCCTCTATGCATATCTGAATTACTTTAAAAATAAAGATTAGATAGGGAGACTAGAGAAAAATTATATTGTATGTGAAATGTAGTTTATTAGCATTTTAAATGTTCTTTTATATTTCAAATGCCTCTATAAAGTGGGAGACATAAAGAAAAAAAGTATTTTGACTAATTTTTTCCTTAAAAATGTTCTCCCCAATATATGTGAATCATTCAATTCTTGATGAAGCATGTGTGAATTACAGATCCATGGATTAATTTACTCAAAAATAGTTATTGAATACAGTCTGTATATTACAGTGTGTCTAGAATTCTTCTCTGCAGAGTGAAAACATTGTGAAAAATATAATTAAAAATTACAAACCACATTGGTGCTTATATTCTAGTAAGTGGAATAAAAACAAACAAATTATAGATAACTCAGTTTATAGAGAATGATAAATGCTATTCAGAAAATAAACTGGGAAAAGTGACAGGAACTTACTGTGCTGTAGAGGAAATGGGAAAAGTATTTTGCCAATTAAAGAAAGAAAACATCTTTAAAGAAGGTCTTCCTGAGAAAATAATATTTGAAAAGACTTGAAGGAGTTGTGGAAACAAACCATGGAAGTATCTAAAGAAGAGCATTCCAAAGTAAACTAAAAATTCCAAGTCGCCAAGGTGGGAGCTATTCTATGGACACAATAAAAAACCAGCGGGAAGACCAGTATGGCGGAAGCTGAGATTTGGGGGTGGCTCGTAGGAAGTGAGGTCCTGTAGACAGTGGGCCTTGTGGGCAATGTAAGGGCTTTGCTTTTTCCTCTGAGTGAGACTAGAAAGCACTGGATAGACCTGAAAGGGGCAGTGAGTGTCCTGATACATTTTATCTTTTCAGAGGCGTTCTCTGGCTGATGTGTTTATGATGCACTATAGGTGCATAGGAGAGGGTGAGGGGACCCTTTTCAGGCAATTACAATATTAGTTGAGCAGGGATACTAGCTAGAAACAGTGATATGGCAGACCAAATGGCAAGACATAGGAAGATAGAGACAGGATGATGTAGTAGCATATTATGTGTGTGATATGAGAAAATACAAGCGGTCTGAGGTGACTCTGTGATGTCTGGCCTGAGCAACTGGAAGATGGTTTTGCCACTAACTGAAAATGTGAAGTCTGAGCTGCATTTAGATAGCTAAGGAAAAATGTTTACTGGACCATTGAAAATATTGATATGAAATGCAGGGGTGAGTTCACTCTAGTGTATGAATTCAGTGAATGACATTTGATCTATGTATATTTTTTTAAAACAAACACTTAATACTTCCAACATGTCAGGCACTGTTCTAAGTTTCTTGTATGTATTGGCACTTCTAATTTAATCCTCATAACAGCTTTAAGAGGCAGGCACTGTTAATATTATCTTCATTTTGCAGATGAGAGAAATGAAGCTAAGAGCATAATGTTTTCCAGGATTGCACAGTTGTTGAGTGGCAGAACTGGAATTCAAACCCAGGCAGTCTAGCCATAGAGACCATGCTATTAGATACCCCCCTATTTTTGTAATAAAATGGTTTAAACAACTTGATACAGGGTTAAGTCACTAACAGAGCAAATTTAGAGAACAGAGGTCCAAGAGATAGACTCTGGGGCACTGTAGTGAAAAGAAGTCAGGGAAAGGAAGACAAAAGAGACTGAATAAAAATGGCAGTGCAGGAAGAGGAACAAAAAGAATGATGTCCTCTTGAAATCAAGTGAAAAAAGTGTTGGAATGGGCTCAAGTGCTGTGATGAATCAAAAAAGATCAGTGGTGTACTGTTTCATATTCTGTGGTCAGAACGCCACCATCATTTCTTGATAATATCCCTTGTATCTTTATATGCAGTCCCTTTGGCAACTCTGAGTTGCATCAACTCTTACTACCATTATGAGTTTCTTCATGACTTTTTGTCTTGTTCCAACACCATTCTCAGGATTTCTACAACTTCTCCTGATCCTACAGCCTTGCTAGGTACAATGTCAATGGTGTGGTCATAAGTATCCTCCACAGGAATCGCTCTCTCACAGATCCTATACAGCCAATGGTGCAGCTAAATTATTGGGAGGCCCACAGATTATTTATGTGGAATAATAGTTTGTCTTTAAGCCGTTTGGGATTTTTATGCTATTTTAAAGCAAATAGAGATATACTTGTAGGCCATGGCTTAAAATTCATGAAAAACATTTGTTCTACACATTTCAAATGAACAAGGAAAGATTATAACAAAGTGACACTGGTTGAAACAAATCTGCATTATTTTTCAACACTTTTCCCAGAGCACGTAAACTCAGGGTCAAGAAAACACTTTTTATGTCATTAAAATTAGAATTATTGCATCATTCACCATATAATTAACAAAGCACTATCTTCTTCATTAGGCCTTTTAGGGATTCTTGGGTAGTTTAGGTTCTAGTAGTTAGATGTCGCAACAAATTAGATGTCTTAGATGTGGCAACAAATTTTAGAAGTTACAAGTATAGACTTTCTCCTGGATTTTCCAGATGGTTCAGCATAGCTGTTATCAATAGTATGTCTTTGGCAAGATGTAACCTTTCCATGCCTCATTTCTTTTAAAAGTATTATAGAATACTATAGATCTAAAACTAGTGTACATCTCATAGTGTTGTTATAAGGATTATGTGATAATATTTGTATAAACTACTTGTAAATACTTAGAACAGTGTCTGTCTGACCTGTAATACACCAATTGAAGTTGACTTTTAATAAATAGTTTATGTATGTCTTTGTTTTCCTATGGGAATTGAAAGGAATGAAATGCTTTCCTTCTTCTGTATTCTTTAATGCTAGCAATCCATGGGTCCATTTTTATTTCAAGCCCACTAACTCCCATTGCAGATATTTAAGAGATTCATACTCAGTTTATATTTTTTAATATTTATATTTATGAATATATTTTTATATTCACAACTTTGATTGTATGCTTACTTTGTGTTTTTTTCTAAACTTTTTCTTCTCTTATTTCTTATGTTGTTCTGCTAATTACTTATGATCAATCGTTTAATGAAATGTATTAAGATGAACATCTATTTCTTATATACATATACATGTATATGTGTGTGTATCTCCCAACTTGTCAGACTCTTTTCACATGCACTCCATAGCAACTAAATTCTGCTATATATATATATATATATATATATATATATATATGTGTGTGTGTGTGTGTGTATATATATATATATATATATACACACACATATACATATACACATATGTATATATATATATATTTTTTTTTCTAGCTTTTAATATTTTTTTTCCACACAGAGAGACTATGAACATAGTCCATGTTCAAAAATTCTCAATGCACATTTTAAAGGAATATTTCCATGAAGAGCAGTAGGCTCCTTTAAAGTTTTTGTTGCAAATGATGAGACAGATGGAGAAATTCATTTTTTAAAGTATGGCATTTATTCCATCTTTCCATGTTATTTGCAATCCATTCTTCCCTTTGCCCCTAAGGAATTTCTGTGATCTGAGCACATGTTTGAAACTCGATAGAAAGCATATGTCCTGTGTATCCCCTGAGACTGACAGAAGGGGTAAAATATAGGATAACTGCTTCTTCAGTTGTGCAAACAGGAGCTTCCTTTTTGCAACTGGTATTCCTTCCAGAGTGCACGGTGCTCTGTTAAAGCCTTGTGATAGTTTAATTATAATCACATTTCTTTTCATAACAATATGGGTCTCCTTAAAGCTTAAGAATATTGGGACTTGACATAAATGTCTCTGGGGTATGATTATGCCCTCAATTGAATTTTCCAACCTTATCACAGAGTACCTCTTGTGTTTGCAGAACAGCAATAGGTGATGCTAGTGATAACTTTATCCTGACCTTATATGTCTTACAAGGCTGTTCATGACCTGTTCTTTCTTGTGCAGCTTTATTTATAGCCGCTCTCTACCCTGTACTCCAAGCTAAAGCATACACACTACACAACATGAAGTTCCTCAGCTACAGTTCTATGACGCGCTTGTGGGGTGGCCATGTGCTCAGACTCTGCCAGGATTCCTTTCCCACCCCGGGCACCTACACATATACCTTCTCACCCTGGACCAATCTCACTGCTTGCAACTTGGATGTCACTCTGTTCTTTATACCTTTCTCATTGCCCAGAAATCTGTCAGATTTCTTTTGCTTGGCCATCTCATTACATTGGTTAATTGGCTATTTATTCATCTGTATCTGATAATAAATTCCAGGTTTGAAGGTCCCCTGGCCTATATCTCCCACCCCGTCTCCTCTCTGCTCAGTGGCCCATTCTCAGTCCAGTGTATTCCTGTCACTCTGGCCTTCTTTCAATTATTCAATCTTTCCTCCCATCTCAGGGCATTCATATACTTTTCTATTTTTAAAGGAATGGCTTTATCTTCTTCCATCCTTCATTACCTTGCAAAATTTTACCCAACATACAGATTACCTCACTGTACACTTATTCAGGGAAATAGTAAATTAAAAAAAATGATTATCTGATTCAGATAAGGTGAGCCTAAATGACAAGCAACAATTATAGTGTATTAGATGTTCAGTCTGTAATTTGGCTCAGTCTGTGACTTTGGGACCCAGAAAAATTCAGTTTGATTCAAAAGTATATTAAATGCGCCATAGTATTTTAAGTGGGATTCAAAAAAATCAATCATATAAAATTAGCCATTTCATCACTGCAAGGTGATAAAGAATGGAAGTTAGGAGAAATTGCCAGTCACATTATACCCAAAACTATGTTTCAAGGGAAGCGTTATGATGTTGACTGACTCAGCAGACCAGTACAAATCCAGGGTTCGGAAGGAGGCAACAGGGATCGCTATGTTAAGCAGAAAGCTGATTTTAATACAGAAGTCCATGTTTAAAGCCATGTTAGTTAGGGCGGGGGGAGCAGGTACTCCCTTGACCCCCTGGGATGAGCCTCAGGACGCCATTAAAGGGAGGCCAAAGAATCTTCTCCCTGAGGCCAGTAAGGATGCTGGGGAAAAGGGGGACTGCTGGCTCTAGAACAATACTGTCTTTGTCAGAATCCATGGGTCACGAATCCACCAGCACAGTTAGCTGCAGGAACCCATGACCGTCACTCTAACCCAGGCACCGGAAGCCGCGGCTGGGAGAGCTGGTTAGACCATGACCTCCTGCCAGATGGGCGCCAGTAAACTGGGTGATTCGCTCTCTTCCTGCTTAACTTCATTGCTAGCTAAATCCTTCTATCTTAGATTACATCACATCGGCAGAAAATAAATCACATAAAGTCCTAGAGTCAAAAGAACCTGGAAAGTGAAGTTTTACTTTATAGGATCTGCCCAGCAGCGCTAGAAGGAAGTTGGGCAACAGCTGCTCAGTAAACCCATAAGGTTTACGTGCCACTCTTTCGCCTTCCAAAATCCTTTCCATATATTAATTAGAATAATTTTTAACTACAGTTTTAGTACAGCAAAAATGAGTGAATAATGTCATTGTTTGTTATTGCCACTGCATGCATATAAAATATCAGTTATGAAAATAGGAACGATTGGTTATTGAAAACAGATCATTAGATAGGGATAAAATGTTTGTTATAAGATCTGAATTTATACTCCGAACATATGTAAACTATTGCCCATAAAGAAGGGATATCCATACAAGTTTAAATAGATCAAAATGTTGCATTTTGATTGCCTTCTTTTCACCTTGTTGAGGAAGGAGGGATCCCTGCTCTAGGGCTACAGCGATGGTGGAACACACAACACCTGACACATACCAGCAATGTATGAGTCACATCTACTCACAGCCTGGCGGAGGAGACACCGGGCGATACAGGGCCTTGTGGGGTTGTACTTGGGGAGAGTGAAGAGGCCAGGACTGGGTGAGGCAGGATTTCTAATAATGAAGGGAGGAGATGGTCCCTGGTCTCCACAGGAGGATGCCATTGTCCTGTATGAAGGATCCTGCCAGCTGTCAGGAAACTGACAATTGCTCTTTAGGGATGGTCCCTATAATTAGGAGGGTTGGTTGCCTAGGGAAGCTTATTATGGGGAATGCAATGGGGAGGGGAACTTACCCCTGGGACTTCAAGGTGCTCCCGGTTTTCCCCAGATGCCAAGGCACACATAGTATCCAACCTTAATTTTAAGCTTTTTTCCATGTTTGACAATGTGTTTGCACATTACATAATATGAACACAATAGAATGGTATTGTTTAATAGGAAGTACATATATCATCATCAAGAAAGTCAGTTTCAATTTTTTCTTACAGGAAGTCTTTGTCTTGCTATAAGTTTTAAATTTAGATTAACTAACATTAAATTAAATTATGAATGCAGTTCTGCAGTCTCACTAGCTACATTTCACAGGCTGAGTAGCCACACGCATGTGTTAGAGGCTACTGCGTAGACTACCAATGTAGGTGAAGAAGTGAACACTCAAAAAGTGAAGTTCTTAGAAGCGATGACAACTTGTTTGGGAACTTGCTGAAACTATCAAATATTTATATTTCTTGTTTTGAATCATATGGTTAGCTGAGCTCAACATGCAGAAGTTGATAATCTCTTACAAGAGACGATATTGGAAGAAACACATAAATCTCTGGAAGTCCACATTAAAATTATACAAAAATTATTTAGATGAACTGAGGAATTGAATATTCTGTATCTAATTTAAATTGTCTTTCTAGTTGCAGTAATGACATCTTTGAATAATGTGTGCTCCATGAACCTTAAACCTATTCTTAATGCCAAGTATAACATCTTGCATATATTCCTGTATGCACAAATGAAATTTACTATGTGCATTCATCCAATGATTCATTCATGTATTTAACAATATTCCCTGATATATTCCAATTTGGTTGCTTTGGGATATACTTGAAAAAAAAAACAACACAAAAAACTGACATGATTCTGCTCTCCTGGATTCTACATCGTAATCGAGAGTGGCAGAAAATCAGCACATTAATTATTAATGTATAAAAAGTGATTAGAAATCAGTAAAACAAAATCAAGTCAAATAAGCAACTTGATGTAATAAGTGAAAGGACTAGGCATTCACTTCTGATTGGGGGGGGGTTGGAGAAACTCTCTCAGGTGAAGTCATTTAAGCCAAAATGTGAAGGACCAGGTGGAATTTGTGATGTGACCACATGCAAGGAGTTTACCAGGCAGAAGCAAGCGCTGTTGGAGAGGAACCAGGGGGAACAACCTTGGCATATTCAACGGACAAAAGAGAGCACCAGAGTGGCTGGAGTGGGTGAACAGGTTAGTGAGTGAGAGGGTGGACTCCAAGAAATTGACAGGAGCCAAATATCGCAGGTCTTGTTAGCCATGGTGAAGAGTGTGGATCTTCTTTGTGTGTGGTCAGTTGTCGTAAGAGTGTATCGAGCAAGGCAATGGCAGGATGACAACAACACAATTATTGCTACGTTCAGAGGAGAGCAGAGAGGGAAGTTTGTTTACAGTACAGGGACATGGGAATGATGACATCCTGGCAGGGACTAGGCGTTTAGATGGACCTGGAAGCATGATGATATTTTGACAAATACATTTAAGACAGGACTGCACTATGGTAGATGAATGAAAAAGTGAAGGAAGTTTTAGGAAATGGGAAATTATTTGGAATAGGTGAACTGCATGCTTAGAGTGTGGCATCTGTCCAGGAAGAATGCTGGAAGATAAACCGGCTCCCCTGTTTTACTAAATGTTTCTGCATGGAGTACTTCTCCTGCTCCTTGTCTTTTAAACACACCACACACTGAGTTCTGGAGATGAGAGGAAAATAGCCTCTATGGCACTGTCATTTTCTTTCTTTCTTCCTTTCTTTCTTCCTTTCTTTCTTCCTTCCTTTCTTTCTTTCTTTCTTTCTTTCTTTCTTTCTTTCTTTCTTTCTTTCTTTCTTTCTTTCTTTCTTTCTTTCTTTAATTTACTGGGGTAACATTGATTAGTAAAATTATAGATTTCAAGTGTACAATCCTTTGACACGTCATCTATACATTGCATTGTGTTTACTACCCAGAGTCAGTTCTCCTTCCATCATCATATGTTTGACTCTGTTTCCTTCTGCTTCTGTAGGACCATCTCTTGGTCACAGCTTCCAATAATCAAAAATGTCATCTTGTTATGGGTTGAATTTTGTATTCACTACCCCCAAATTCATGTGCTGAAGTCTTAACTTTCATTACCTCAGAGGGTGACTGGTGATAAGCTCCTTATAGAGGTGATTAAGTTAATGAGGTGATTGTAGTGACCCTTAATCGAATATGTCGTGTGTCCTTATAAGAAGAACTTTGGACATGGGCAGGAACCAAGGGAAGATGATGTGATGACACAGGGAGAAGACAGCCATCTATAAGCTGAGAGGCCTAGAACAGATTCGTCTCTCATGGCCCTCAAAAAAGAACCAACCATGCTAGCACTTTATCTGGGGCTTCTGGCTTCCAGAACTGTGAGACAATGTTTTGTTTTTCTTTTGCTGTTTAAGCCAGTTAGCCTGTGATACTTTCTTTTAGCAGCTCTACCAAACTCATATACTATCCCCATCAATTTTTATAAGTCATGACAGTGGCTTCTCTATGTATATGGACTCCAGGTAGTTTTGTATGCAAGGGTAGGAAAGCAGGAGTGAAGAGAGGTGTGCTTTCTTGCCCCCCACGCCCACCCCAATGCCAATTCTTGACTAGTTTACCGCTTTTGTACAACACCTGTAAAGTAATGTGATCAAAGGCATTAGTATTCCATTTTTCCTACTAAAAATAATTTACTAATAGAGGAAATGATGTTTTTATGATAGCTAGGAGATGTGTGAGGTTTTTAAAAATATTTATATTTTATAGAAAAAATGCTGGCAAACTATGCTGATTCACATTTTTTTAATGATTGCTGATGAACGAAACTCTGAGGCCGAGAAATCTGCAGAGGACTGTATTTTTCTCCTTTCCCTGTATGGATTTTCTGTCCTTGTGGAATCTTCTTTTATAAATAGGAAATATTCATTAGCACTTCTTATTTCTTGGTTCTCCTGTCTTCTGATCTTTATCCTAGTGTGAGATGTTGTGTTCGGCAGGAATTTCTTGATTTGATTAACCTATTGCTATTCAGTTCAATAAGGAGAAATCAGTACTCTGTGAAATCTAGACAAAATGGATTGCTTTGAATCTGGGGCAGTACAATTGGGACCGTTAGGAGAGAATTTTAAAGTGATGTTGTAAGAGAATAAATACTAATTTTGTATAATATTCATCTTCCCTTCATTGCAGCCAAGTTTGGCTTGAAATTAGTAGTGTAAGATTTTCCTGTGAGAGATGAGCATCACATTATAATACCATAAGCATGTTCATTCTCTATGGTTTAAAGTATTCCAGATATAATTTCAAAAAGAGAAAGTAAAAGCAATATGTTTATCATTATGTTTCCAGCCACTAAGATTGTACTAATTATATTTAGTGATAATATCATTTAAAATCATACCTTTTGTGTTTCAATAGGCAGTTTCAGAGACTATCAAAGAATAATATGAAATTAGGATTTGACATGCATTTAGGTGAAAGTGCCTCACTGCTCACGAGGCATCATGAAGTACTCTAAAAATGTTAAGTCATTACATTTACAACTGTAAAATTGAAGCTTACACAGATAATATTTTTAATAAAATAACGTCCAATTGAAATTTAAAGTTGGAATTATTTTTGTGGCCATAGATCTCTGATATCCAAATCATAACTAAAATTATGCCAGTAGTAGAAAAGTTATTTTAATTCTAATGTCATTATATGGCAAAAATAAAAATAAAAAGTTATCAAATGAATGATCTTTCTTTTTCTGATTTATTAGAAAAGACTACTGTTTTAATGGGATCCGTTTACCTGGGATCTGCCTTAATCATGTGTGGCAAGACATGCAGACACGGAAATGACTGTCATGAAGGAGGAAGACTTTAATCACAGTTCTGTAGAAACAGGAGTCATGACCTGCCACACAGGGAAGCACCAGGGTTTGTCAGGAGATACAGTGAGTGAGGGGGAAATGTGGGGGAAGAGAACCCTTGGGGGAAACCCTTAAAGTTTCCACAGGAAGCAATGGGTGAGTCAGGGTAGGCAGGTTTATGATTGGCTACTTTGAATAATTTCAGTGGGCGTTGAAGTTACCTGGCCCCAGGTGGAAATGCTTCAGAATGTGAGAGCCCAGTGAAGATGGTGGTTGTTGATACAGGCTCTGATTGGTTGGCTTATATAGGAAACATGCACTCTCTGCCAGTTTGCTATTTTTAGGAATTAGCTAACTCTGTGAGGGTCAACAAGGGCCCAAGGTAACAAAGTATCAGAATATAGAAAAAGTCACAGTTCATAGAGCTGCATTCACTTGATTTCCTTTGCAAAAATTGTGATTTTTTAAATCCATGTATTTTATGTAGTCAGTACACTGGAAAAGTAAAAGAATTGAAATAATGATAAGGTAAATTGGCTCCAATGAAATAAATACTTATTTTATTGTGTGCTATATGAGCCACAAGAGCCCTTCCATCTGTGATTTAAATGATTAAGTCACTTTTGCTGGATAATTTAAAGGTAATGAAGGATAAGTGGACAAAGAATACTGTCATTTTGTTTGAAGACTTACTTAGCTGTCATCTTCATACTCTTCTGTATCAGGTATGTCAAATCATGTTAAACCCGAACATTATATTGGTGCATTTCTTTGTTACAAAGTACTCTCCTCTGAGTTACATTATTCCCAATTCTAGAATATATTACATATTATTTTTGCTTTTGCCATTAATACTTTACTGTGATGGATGTTGTATCAAAATAAGTTATTGAAACCAATTGACATTTATATTACCAGACATGTCTGTTATATGAAATAAACAGATATATGGGTTTATGTATCCAGTCACGCATATAATTTTGTTAAAAACTAAACTTTATTATGCAGGAGTTCATGCCCGTATTAAACTTTGTTCTCAGCTGCTCAATAGCGTCCTGTTAGTGTGAGGTGTTTGCTTCTTTGCGTTACTGAGGGAAGCACTTTTTACCTTCTACAATGTCATACTTGATTTGTAATCATTAACCAAAGAAGAATAGATCTTTACTTATAGATTGTTTCATATATATATATATATATATATATATATATATATATATATATATGACATTTCTGCAACTCCTAGAGTCAGTGTTTGGCTCAGCTTTATTTTATTTTTATTTTTTTACTTTAATTTAATGTATTTCCTTGTATCTGTTGTTTCCTGTGTCCTCAAGTTTCATTTTATTTCATCTGGCAGCAGAATTACAGTGATTTCCTTGATAAGATGTTAGAAGTTATATGTTATTTTATCATAAGTACATTTTGTAATATATAATTTTACCTTTAAAAATACAGATACTATTTTTTAGGAAAATAAAAAGAATGCTAGAGGATAAAACATAGACAATAGGTATCACTCGTAGCCCAGCATCCAAAGATAATGTGAAATATTTGTTTAATTAAATTTATTGGGTAACAATGTTTAATAACATTATATAAGTTTCAGCTGTGTAATTTTATAGTCCAGGATCTGTATATTCCATTCTGTGCTCACCATCAAAAGTCTATTCTCATTCCATCACCATATATTTGACTCTATTTTTTTTAAATTAGTTTCAAGTGTACAAAACAATGTAGTAGTTATACATTTCACTCCTCACAAAGTGATAGGCCCCCTCCCAATCTTTTGCCCCATGACATCGTATATGTCTATTACAATTCCATTTACTCTATTCCTTATACTGTACTCCATATATATATATATATTAGAGTATAGTTGACATACACTATCACTCAGCTTCAGCCTCAGGGGGGCAGCGCCGTTGTCAGGCATCTACACCGTATTCGACTCCCTTTGCCTTCTGCATCTTCTCCCGCCCACTTCCCCTCTGGTAACCACCATAGTGTCCTGTGTGTCTATGAGTTTGTTTGTTCATTTGTTGCTTTCAGTTTTATATCACATGTATAAGTGAAATTACATTTTGATCTGTAATTTTCTTGAGTTTTCTATGTATTTCTTCTTATTTTTACATTTAGCAAAATTACATTCTCTCCTTTAGGTAAATCATTACTGGTATTAATAATTCCTTATGTTGAAGAAAGTTTGCTTCTGAATTAAAGTTCTCAGCCTTATATGACCCCTGACACCCTTTGTTATCATTCACTTATTCTCACTTTCTATACCCAAGTTTGACTTGATCCTGAGCAGGCCACGTTCAAGTCTGCCTAAGAGTTCCACATTGCTGTTTCCTCTGCAGGTAAATTTTCCAGGGGATGACAAAACTTGTGCCCTCATCGTAGCTAGATGTCATCTGTCTCCTATTACAGAGGCCTTGCTCACCATGAAGTTTTGGAGTTGTAGCCCAGCAGCCATCATTCTCTTACATTGCTTTGCTTATTTGCTTCATATCATTAGCCTGGCACCATTAGAAAGGAATCTTTTTGAGAGTAGAAGCCATGTCTCCTGCTGTATCCCCAGTACCTCAAACAGCTCTGGGCACAGAATGAATGTTTAATAAATAATCATTGAGAAATAACAGAATATGCTTCTATACACTCGTGTATTTTCTTTTCCTTGTTTGTATAAGCTTTGTTTCTCTGACTGGATTATAAGAACCTTGAGGCAGCAATAGTGTCATACATTCTTTGTGTACCTCCTCCTGTCCTTGGAAGAATGGCTTGAGGCAAAATTTCAATATGGCATATTTTTTATCAATAGTTAATTTTTTTTTCAAAAAAACTTTAGGAGGCTTATATTTCCTGCTTTAACTACAATAATTAATTTCAATAAAAACCTTCAAAGGAGCAAAGAGAAGATAAAGTATGGCAGTGAGAAATATGTATGACTCTTCCTATAAGCCTCTGAAAGTCACTAGATAATGTTTTAAGAAAGTTGAATCAAGTCCCAGCTAAGGAAATGAAGCATTAAACTGTCACAGGGTGTCCATCACTGAAAGGATACTCTGGCCATATGGATGGATTGTCTGTATTAGTTGGACATTTTGTGATGGGCATGTATCAATCTGTCATCTTCCAAGATGAATGGTGTTTGTTGTGAAAATCTCAGAAGCAACCATATGTATTACCTTGGCTGATATTTGATGATTAATATAAGCTGTATTAGCTTAGTATATGATAGGAAGTAAAAGAAAGAATATTCAGAAGAATGCATTTTAATAGCTTGATAAGGAACAAATTGTAAGATTCTCTTATGCTGAAAAAATTAAACCTAATATTTGGTTTGCTTTTAAGAGTGTTTTCCTCTGGTTTTAGGTAGTTTGGTTCCACATAAAGACATGTAGAGAGGCATACTGCTTTTTGGGTTAAATTGGAGATTTCTTGGTCCATAATTATAGGCAAGGTGGAGCTAAGAGACGAAATTACCAGCTAAGATGCCAAGTGTGCTGTGAGGTACTTTATGGACCTGATTTTGTAACAGAGAGTACTCTCTTCATGAAATGTTAGGGAGCCCTCTGGAGTATGTATCAGGGAACCTGTTCTTTCAGAAGTTGGTTCTCTCATCTGTAATATGAAAGCCTACTACACAATCTATAAAGTCAGTGTTCTGAGTTAGTGTTATACTATTTTACATTTCATGGATTCTTTCCTCAAGTGCTCACTGTTCCAGGGCATCTCCAGGTTTTATAGGGAATCGTTGCTTATAAAACTTGCATAGGCTTCATTACATTTTTGCTTATTTTATCATTTCAATTATGGCAATTAGTGAGCTTAAATAGTCTGAAAACAATGACCCAAAAAGTGAACATAAAAAATACCAGATGGCGTTGCCTACAAAGTCCATATATAAGTGAACCGTACAGTTCAGCCCCGTGTTTTTGAAGGGTCAACTGTAAAGCCATTGCTCTGCTAAAATTTGGTGGAGATGGTGGGAGATCGCAAATCAGTCATTAAAATAACAGGGAAAAATAAATCATAGGCTGGTCATGAAGATTATGTTTAAGAACGGTTTTATTATCTTCAGAAGTTTTAGCTGAAACAGGAAAACATCCACTGTGAACACCTCCCTCAGGAATACCACCAGGGCACACTTGCTTCTGGGTTCCCGATGTTTGAAATATGAGCCTGTCGTTTAATTGTTCCCTTGTCTTTTTCATGTATACAGTTAATGGCCTTTAAATCACTCAGTGGATAATAAGAAACTAAAACATAAACACGCTAGAACACTGTGAAATATTAATAAATTAATTGGATTTATAGCATCATTCTCTAAGATAAAGAGCAGGCAGAAAGCCTTTTTCTCCATTGTCATGCTTCAGTTACACTAGAAAAGACCTTTCACAATTATCTAAATGGCAGTGTCTGTTCAGTAGCATTTTTAGGAAAAGGAAAATAAAAATAACACCAGATAAAAATTACGATATACAAGATTTAATTATATCAGTGAGTGGATGTACTTTGTGATTTGAAATCTATGATTGGCAATAAATGGTGCTTTCTTTTCACCATCAGTACATTCCTTCTAGTGTTTAGACATTTAAGGCAGGACACGTCTTCTAGGCTTGGAGAATAGAAGTGAATGCACCATCATGTTTGCTTTTAATATTATATATTTGAATACTTCGACAGAGGTAGCTAAATTTGTGTTTCTCTATTTGTACATGCTCTACATTTTCAAATATTGTTAATGTATTTTGCTGCTAATGAGTGTTTACTAGGTAATTTTAGAGTATTTGCTTAACAAAATTGATTAAAAATGATTTCTCAACTTTATTTAATGGACAAATACCAGTGAAAATGACATTTTTACTTTGTGATTTTCAAATAAAATTTGACTTTAAATTGGGGTTTTCCTCATCAGGAACATATTAAAAAAAATTGTGGACTTCTCCTGAGCATAATAAGACTAAAATCCACAGCTTGGATTAAAAGTGTCTTTTCATGTTTAATGGCTATGATAGAAAATTCTAGGAGCCAAAACCGATAGTTTAAAGGTTAACTCACTTTTGCCATTCGCAGTGAACTAAGTTTTCTCACCAGAGTGGGTTTGTGAATATGAGTTAAAATGTGAAACTTTTGTCTCTGAAGCACCATTTATTGTAATCTGTGCAAGTGAAAGAATTGAAGCCCTGAGCCCTTGCTGCTCATGAGGTTTTATGAGGGTTTTTGTTGTTAGTTCTAGTTTTGTCGTGGTGGTTATTTTGCTTTTCATTGGACCGTCCTGAAGGTGATTTAATAGTGTGATAAATGTCATAGGAGCAGTGTGTATATGTCTGTCAAAGAGTTAAGATTGGGGGGTGAAGTCTAATGCTTTTCTAGGTGTGGAGGAAGAAGGTGTCTGGCTAAGCTTTGGGACAGGTTTGTGATAAACCACCACAATCGCCTCAATAGGGTAACTTTTCTTCCACGTGGCTATCACCTTCTCCAGTTATAAAAATAGGTGAATAATTGTTTGATTGGGGTTCTTTAGTTTGGAAAACACTTGAAGTCAGGGAGTAAATCATGTATAATACACTATGAAATTCCAAATGTCTAGGACAGTGCACCTTATATGAGTAGTAGATAAGTGCTGTATACAGTCTTAATACAGAAATTTCAAGATATATCTATGCATTGAAATTTAAATATATTTAATTTGATAGAGTAATAAAATTTTGTGTGGTCTTTATGAAATTAACTATGTTGGTTACACCTAAGATGACAGAGTATGTTTATGGTCAATTTCATCTCATCATTTGCAATGATATTAGGTGTGGTTAGGAAACAAGTGCAGGAGAAGGGGTGGAGAAGGTGGGGCGAGATTGAGATAAATCTCACAAGTGCTAATGACAGTATTACTGACTTACTAAATTTTCGAGGGAGAAGAGCTCCCATTAATTACTTTACAGAATGTGTGAAGCCCATTAAGATTTTTAAGACATGAATTTCATGTTTAATTTGGATTAATCATTCCTTAAAATCAATTTAATTGCACTATGAAATACACCATTAAATAAGTAATAAACCATTTTACTTGACTTTCATATTAAACTCAAATTGACTTTAAGATACCAAAATCAGGTAATTTATATAATAAAAATATAATTTATAAAATTCTGATATACATGTATTATGAGTTCATTTATGGATTCAGAATCACATGAAAATTAATATGATAGTTAAAAAATAAGAAGAATTTCCAAACAGGGTAAGTAGATAGTGGATAGACCAGTAAATGCATAGAAAAATCAACCTCATTTTTCTCAAATGTCTATAGAGATATATAGGTACAAAGGTTATATGAAGAGAGGCATAATTTGAAAAGTAATTATCCAGGTGAGTGACTAATTTTTTTTCATAAAATATAAAGGTAAGGATTTAACATTTAGATAGAAAAGAGATTTTACATTAGTATTTTTTATTAGTATATTGATGTCTCAGAGAAAAACAATAGTCTCTAGGAAATCCTATAAGTGATTTATGAAATGCTGTTTTTGCTCCCCAGTGAAATCGTAGCTAGTGAAACTTTTTAAAGGTATTTCAAAGTATTTACATTTGGAATATCTTGTTTCTTCGCAAATATTTCATTTCCTATTTGTGTTCTTTTTGTTGTTGTTGAACTATAATGTATGTCTTTAAAGATTAAAATATAACTTCTTTTGTATTAAAGGTTTTTGGGGAAATATGAATGAAAAAGTTTAAAGGAAAGATCTCTAGTGATTTTTCCATTGTATAATATGTATGGTTTTCTTCATGTAGCAAAATAGATTTAACCTCATTTTTTTTTAAATTAAATTTATTGGGGTGACAGTGGTTAGTAAAATTATATAGGTTTCAAGTGTACGTTTCTATAATACATAATCTATGTATCACATTGTGTGCTCACCACCCAGAAGAGTCAGGTCGACCCAGCAATCCCTGTCCTGGGTTTCTACCCCCAAAATCTGAAAACATTTATCCTTAACCTCACATTTCAGCTTGACACATGGTGAATCAAATATCAAATTGAAACTGCATTTTTGTACTTTTTTTTTTTTTAAGATTTTTTATTGGGGAATTGGGGGGATGGGAACAGTGCTGGGGAATTGGGGGGAAGGCGAACAGACAAGTTGCTGTCCTTTTGTTCTTCAGTCTAGTTGTGAAGGACGTTGCTTCACTGGCCCAAGTTGGCACCATCATTGCGCTCTTCCCGGGTGAGGCAGATCAGTCACCGGCTTCTGGACGGCCG
>NW_017732219.1:101518-103148 GCF_001890085.2 Hipposideros armiger
CTCTGCCTGACTTATTTCACTTATTGCCCTCTAGAGCCAATACCGTTTTTTGTCACAAATGGCAAGATTTCATTCTTTTTATTGCTGCATAATATATATATATATATATATATATATATATATATATATATATATATCCCATCTTCTTTATTCATTCACCTATCGATGGACACCTAGGTTTCTTCTGTATCTTGGCTATTGTAAACAATGCTGCAATGAACATAGGGGTGCATATGTCTTTTTAAATTAATGGTTTCATTTTCTTTAGATAAATAACCAGAAGTGGAATTGCTGTGTCATATATAATAGTATATCTATTTTTAGTTTTTTGAGGACTCTCTATACTGCTTTCCACTGTACCACTTTGCAGTAATATAATCTTAAAATATTTTCCTGAAGAAAATTCAAATAACAAAAACAGTCTAAATATGAAAGTTAAAAATCATGCTACATCATATTGCCCAAGTGAAAATGTGAATATTTCAGGGGCATTTATTTGGGCAATATGACTTTTAGATCAGATAAGAGGGCCCCCTGCCCTGTTCAGGATGTTTTGCTGGCCCTGCCTCTCACCAACAGGAGATACGTTACAGGATTCAAGATAGAGTACCTACCAGATACCCAAACACCCTCTGACCAGCCAATTACAGACTGTATCCAGGTCGTGCTTGATGGTAGAAATGGGACTTCATCCATCTAACCTGGACTTCCAGGCTGTTATAAAGATTGATTTGTCAAAGTAGGAGAATAGGACATACTGAATAATTTGTTAGCTTGATTCATCAGAATTTACTATGGAGACGTGCTACATGGCTCATTTCTACGCTTGCCTGAGCCCTGCGAATGTCAGAGTTAACCGTGCTTTGCAGGACTCTTTCTGTGATAGTGTATATACAAAACACAGAAAATACTTTCTCTGTGATATTGCATGTCTACAAACTGATCAGTTTACTACATATAATCGTTAATAACTTGATGCTTTCCATATCATCTTAGTTTCATTAACACTATGTAAGTTTTCCCTGTTAAGTTGGCCATTTTGATCTACCTATTTCCATGGCCACAATGGAACTAATAATTTTTATCATCATAAATGCACTAAATTAACTCTCTTCCCAGTATGCTCCTTTACTGTCAGCTTACTATAATGTTTGCAATCTCCTGTGGCATTTCTTATAGTTTGTGTTCTATCTATCCATATATATATATTTATCATTAACGTGTGCATCTTCTTCAAAATTCAATAGGGTTCTTTATTCTTATCATGCCACCCTGATGAGAATCACCTGCCTCAGTCTAATTTCTGCAGTTTTTCTTTGTCTTTTTTTTTTAGCTGAGCCATCCTGCTACCTGTTGGCAGCTCAGTGGCAGCTCAGCTCGGAACGGGCATCAAACCACTGTTGCTCAGAGCTCAAACTCTTGAGCGAGCTCTTAACCAACTGAGCCACTCAGCCGGCCCTTCTGCAGTTTTTCTTGGTGCTACTCCTGGCATCTCACCTATTTGTTCAGCACTGCATCTGTCCTCGTTATCTGCCACAGCTATTTGAAAATGCAGTTCTCTCTTTTTCCTTTGGGACCTTGCTGCACTCAGAGCACTTTCCTTTCTCACCTAACTGTAGCCAATCATCCT
>NW_017732219.1:106828-117035 GCF_001890085.2 Hipposideros armiger
GAGGCCTGGAGCAGTTCCTTCCTTCACATCCCTCAGAAGGAACCAAACTTGCTGACACCTCATCTTGGACTTCAGCCTCCAGAATTATAACACAATAAACTTCTGCTGTTCACACCACCCAGTTTAAAATAATTTGTTACGGCAGTCCTAGGAAACAAATACAGGGCCCGTTTAATTTCCCATCGAAAAGTGTGTTTGTTTTCCACTTTCTTCTGGGTATTATTTGAAGTCCTGTAAAATCACATGTGATTTAACAGTAGTTTGTTTGATGATGATGGTTGTCGCAGCTTCCCACCCTCACAAGATTTTGATTCTGTTGGTGTCATTTAGGGTGCAAGAATGAGAACAATTATGAAGTAGCCCAGGTAACCCAAATCCTCAGGCAAGTTAGGGAAATTGTACTTTACTAGAAGTTTCTACAGTCATGAAAACAGTTGCAAATATACAGATATGTGAAAGAAAAAAAACAGTTATGTGTTACATGAGTAAATTCTAATTATTTTCAGTGTATTCAACATTATAAATATTTCACTACTTGGAGAGGATATACATAACACTAAAGACGTTATAGGTATCACACAAAACTATTGAGGACTATGGGATACAAAATGCTCTTATAAACATCCTAATGAAAATGAAGTTCTATTTTCATGGAGGAGATGGGGTTTGTCATTAATTAATGACAACAGTTGGAGACTTCTTACTGTGCCTTCCAAATACTGAATGTTATATTTGGAGAATGAGTTACCTGCAATTGAAGCACAACAATAGTTCTCATATTTAAGTATATTAGGTGGTTTATCAAGATTATATGTGGAAGCCCCAATATTCAATATATAATTTGGAATGATATGCGTGACTATGTAGTTAATAATGATATATCATGTGTCTTTAAATGAGAAATTGAAAAATTAGTGGATGAGTTAACGTATTGAATACCTCTTTGTGAAAGGACAGTTATGTGATTACAAAACCACAAAGGTCTACTTTGCTAGAGGGGCTTTCAGATGTCACTTACTATAGTTCCGAGAACCTGGTGTATATTTCTGAGCTCTTCAGAAGAACAGAAAACTTCTCTGTATGAGATTTGTAGTTACTTGAGAGGAGAGTTTCCAATGTTGGGGTATTGAGTTTTAATTCATAGATGAAGCAAAGCCATTCCAATCTGAAGTATCTTGAAGATTAATGCTAAAATAAGGAAATTCTAATCTATATTTTGGAGTCCTAGAATATCGGATTAAGGAATGTGAGTTTTTTTTCCCCAAAACCATTACAAGCTATACTAAACAAAAGAAAATAAAATTACTGAGGCTATTCTGGGGGAAAAAAATAAAAATAAAAAACCCAAAAAAACAACAACAGTCATAATCCCATTATAAAGGTGAACCTGGTTAACCTTTGAAAGAATAAATTGCAGGGACATGGGAAGCTCATTTCAAATATGAGTTATATTTAGTCATTAGACATTATTTAGACAATGTATTAGATATTATATGTATTTATAATATATGCAGATACTAGTAGGTTTGATTAAGATAATTTTAATCTGATCTGCATCATGAAAATAATAAAATCCAGTGGATAAGTGTGGTTGCGGAGATAGTTACTGGACAATTGCTGTTCAGGTAAAAAGTAACTGTGGTTTGGATTATGGTGATAATAATGGCTGTGGCGAGCAATGGATACATTTGCAGTATATGAGGTCAGACAATTCAGTTTGCAAATTCATCCTAGAAAAGTGCTACATACCTCGTTGCTGAATATCACTATGGTCACCTTTGAAGTACTCCCTTAGGAAGCTATGCACCAATGCCAGCGCCTAGTCCACCCTTCAAAGCAATTTTGGAACTCTTTTTCTGGAATGGCCACCAGAGCTATTGTTGAATTACCCTTGATGTCCCGAATGTGATCCAAATGTCTTCCGTTCAACATTATCTTTGGGTAAATAAAGAAGTCATTGGGGGGTCAGATCAGGTGAGTAGGGAGGGTGTTCCAATACAGTTCTTTGTTCACTGGCTAAAAAGTCCCTCGCAGACAGTACCATGTGAGCTGATGCATTGTCGTGATGCAAGGGCCATGAATTATTGGTGAAAAGTTCAAGTTGTCTAACTTTCTCACGCAGCCTTTTCAGCACTTCCAAATAGTAAACTTGGTTAACTGTTTGTCCAGTTGGTACAAATTCATAATGAATAATCCCTCTGATATCAGAAAAGGTTAGCAACATCATTGCAACAAGTCTGCAAACTTGATTGTCAGGCTTCATATGTAGGAGATGGAGCCACTGGATCTTGTTAATGGCTTGGATATGAGAAGTTCAGGGAAATAAAGAATAAAGAATGGCTTCTAGACTTTAGACTTTTCACATGACACACAGGGTGCATGATCATGCGATTTACTCAGATCTGGAAATGGTGTTGGACATAATTATAGGAGAGATACTTAGAAGTTCTGCAGTGACATGTTTGTTTGGAATATCTGTGAGTTGTCTAAATGGGAAACGTAGAGTAGCTAGTTAGATATTTGGTTCATACTTAGCTCAGGTCAGGGCTGGAAATATAAATTGAAAAAAAACATAATATTTGATGCTGTAGAACTGTTAGTTTTCTAGTGAATACTAGTAATATATAAATTTCCAGCAAACAATTAGACTAAAAATATGATGGAAGACCTTGCTGAAAATCAGTATTGAATTTAGAGATGCAAGAGGTTTGAGAAACTTAGAGTTAGAAGGACATGTTTCAAATCAAGTTTTTGATCTCCACTAAATCTTTGGAAGGATAGTGAATTTTCCCGTGGCTCACAGGAGAAGGATATTCAGGATGTGGGAATCAGTCACCCAGAGTTTTTAAATATCAGAGAAATAGGGGAACTTTGAAAAGCAGAGACTATGAAGATGAGAAGCAAGATGAACAATGGAAAAACTGTAGGAAATTCTAACATATAATAGGAGAATTGGGTCCCATAAGTGAGAGTATCAGTCTTGTCAAAAGAATAGAAATAGAATAAATTTCACTAATGTAGAGGGAAAGAAGTTTAAATCAATGAAGAAGGGTTTTTTTATAA
This sequence comes from Hipposideros armiger, assembly GCF_001890085.2. NCBI lineage: Eukaryota > Metazoa > Chordata > Mammalia > Chiroptera > Hipposideridae > Hipposideros > Hipposideros armiger. Next base: position 109,892 of record NW_017732219.1, read on the forward strand.
TCCCAGCTTCTGATAAGAGGTGAAAAAAGAGAAGAGTTGATGAAAGATTACAGGGAAATAAATACTCAAACTATATTTAAAATACTTGAGGAAAATATTTGAATTTTAACGTGGTCGAATTTTATAATTTTGTTATGATCTGAATGTTACCGTCCTCCCCAAATCCATAGTTTGAAGCCTCAATTCCCAATATGCTGGTATTTGGAGGTGGGATCTTTGGGAGATAATTAGGTTTGAATGAAATCATGAGGGTGGTGCCCTCAGGATAGGATTTGTGCCCATAGAAGAAGAGGAAAAGACATGGAAGAGCCCTCTCTCCACATTCACACAGTTAAAAACAAAAAAAAAAAGAAAAGAAATGCTTTTGAGGATGTAGCAAAAAAATCAGCTGTCTCCAAGCCAGAAGTAGGGCCTAGACCAGGACCAGGACCTGTCTGCACCTAGACTTCCAGCCCCCAAAACCGGGAGAATTCTGTGTCTGTTTTTTAAGCCACCCCAGTCTATGGTGTTTTGTTGTAGTTGTCTGTGCTAAGTAAGACAACCATTAAAAAAAGTTATAGACTATTTAAATAGAAATTTAACATTTAAGAGGAATTAGTGAATTTGGGTTTTTTTTTATTAAAGCCGGTTCATTTTTGAATAAGGATTTTATAAATGGCTGGCCTTTTTTTTGGTTACCATAAAGTAATACCTAGTCTGAAATTATTAAACAATAGAAAGTATAAGTATCATATTATATAGCTAGTAAATTAACTTAATGCATTAATAAATCTTTAAATTAAATGATTTATTACTCAGTGTCTTTACTTTTAAGAATTTTATGGAAATATTCTCAAAACTTTATAGTTTAGATAGGGGTATTATAATTTTCCTGTATATTTCTGACCAAACTATGTGTGTGTGTGATCAAAGTAAAAAATATATAATTAATATAATACTATATAACAATATAATATTCTATCTATTAATTACATATAGCAATATATAATATAATATTATTAAATATATATTTTTAGTTTGATTGATTTAACCACTCTTCCATCATGTAGTCAAGAAATATTTTTGAACAATTATGCACCAGGAATTTCGCTAGTACTAGACATTGCTATGTATTTCCTATAAACATTTTTTGGAATCCAAGAAATATTCTAACAATATATATATATATATATATATATATATATATATATATATGTATAGTTTGTTTATATAATTTATCCCCATATTATAACACATTTTTCTATACATAATATTTCTATGAATATGTCTGAATTCATAAGGCATTTTACATTTAGTATAGTTTTCATTAGGAATGAATAAATCAATCATTTATTTACTATTTAGAGCTCTATATGAACATTGTCAAAATCTTATTCAGAAGCACTGTACGATTTACACACACACAAGCCATTAGGCAAGTGATCCTTTAGTTTATTGTTACCAGCATTGGTTAATATATTTTGCTAATTGGATTTATGGAAAGGATATTGCTCATGATTTTGCCTCATTTTTTATCATATTTAGTTTGAATGTTTTTCTTGATTGATTTGTAATTATACTTTATCCTTTCGTAATTTATATGTTTGTGGTCTGCCTGGCTCATTTACTAGGACCATAGTTTTTTTTCTTATATTGTTTCTTTGTTTAATGATATGTTATTCCCTTGGCATCTTTACTGAAACAGATATTCCATTATAGATTTTGGTCATGATTTTCACACATCCTTACTAATTGCCTAATTAGCTAAATTAACAATATTTAGATAGAGTGAGTGAATTTTTGTTTCAGCTTTTTTGGGCAGCACTCTAGTGGTAAGATTTTTCATGCATTTTCTCCTACTTGGTGGGTTTATGTTCTCTGTGTGTTGCCTTCTCTAGGAGTTGTGCAAATGCCCTGTGTTTATAAACATTCCTCTGGGCAGATTTTTTTTTAATTCTCCTAGGGTTTCACGGAGCATATTGGTTCCAGTTCAAATTTTATATTAGTGTCTCCTGAGACCCAGGTTTTCACAGGGCAGGTAGCATCTGAATTTCTTCTGTGATGATTTTCCCACCCATGGTCCACAGTAGGCAGCCTGCATCCATGCCCTGACCCTGCGCGACGGGTAGTTTTCTGTTTCCAGTTTATAAGACTAAAATCCCTCCTTTGCTCAGGCTCGTGCAGAAAGCCCGCTCCCAACAAGCCTCCAAAGGATTGGGGATAGCCTTATTCCCCAGCATGGCACAGTCATTCAATATTGGCTTTTATGGTGTGGATCTGCTCCCGGGTTTAACCCCACTCCCTTCCCCCATTTATGTCCTTTGCTCTGATTCCCTCTTTGATTCTGGTAAGTGGTTTCTGAGTTTTGCTTTTCACTCAGTTGTATATTTTTAATGTTTTGATATACTATTTTTCAGACGTATTGATGGGACATGTTCTTGTAATATCCTTAACAAATTACTTATTCCAGTATGCATAGGTTTCTGGGGTTATTTTTGTCATTTCTATTAGAGCTCTAAAAGCTATATGCTATCTTTTTCTCAGTGTTCCATAAATGTTCCTTATAATACATTTCAGTTTGTTTCCAGATGGACTTTGGTTCATCAGGAATTAATGAATATGTACTATGAGGTAATTTGTACAATGAGGTAATTTTTATTTTTTCCAGTTGTTAAAATATTCAGCAATGTTTTATCATCACTGTTTTCTGTACTATTGGTATTTTTATATAATGTATAATAAATTTCTATAAAAATAGAGAAATATATGGATAAAAACTAAAAAGACTATCAAGATCATCTCCCAGGTAATCACAATTGAAACAAGTAAAAAGATAAATAAGAAAATAAAAGAGGCCAAATAAATTAAGTGAAATGTGAAATCTCCCATCACCTTCCATCTAGCACCTTCCCAAAGTTTTTATTATTATTATTATTATTATTATTATTATTATTATTATTATTATTGTTTTATTGGGGTGACACTGGTTAGTACAATTATATAGGTTCAAGTGTATATTTCTATATATGGCATTGTGTGTTCACCACCCAGAGTCAGGTCTTCTTCTATCACCAAAGGTTTAATATATCATTTATACTGATATTTAAAAAATTATATTCAAAAGGACAGTCATCAAACACTTATTGTTCATACCTTACTATGTTCACTAATATGTTTTATAATATTTTTTCCTCCTTTAGAGGTCTGCATCATTCTTACTGATGCATGGTTTGCACAGTTTTTTGAGTGGATGTTTGTTTTATCCTATGGAAGATTCATAGTCTATTCAACTAGTTGACGTCAGTTGGATTCACTTCTCCTTTTACTAACAATAATAAAATAATTATACTGTACTAGTTTTTATGATCATTGGGTCAAAAACAAAGCATATTTAAATTTTGCTAGATATTGTCCACTGCTCTCTAGTAAAGTTAAATCAATTTAAATGATCACCAAAAGATTATGAGCTTTCTCATTCCTTATGTCCTTGATATTACTGGTTATTGTGAAAGTTTTAAAATGTCTCTCCCATCAGTGGACAGTTAAAGTGCCATCTTTCTTTTTGTTGTGTTTATTACATTTCCACTGATTAAGTTCAAACACAGTCGTAAATATCAAGTTTAAAATACCAAAATTCTATGAAAGACATGGGAAAACCTAAAGAATTTTTTATGTTTCTCTAGGAAGGCCACATACAAATAAAAACAAAAATTGTGTTATAATAATAGTAAGTTTTGAGTCTCATTAATTCAAATTTGTAAAGCGCTGCTCAAAATTAATAAAGTATTATGTTGCTGACAATTATATTCATTTTAAATTGTATAATTTAAATGTTGCCATATACATAAAACAAACCTAACAAATAAAATATAGGTAAACCCTAAAATTTCTTTCATGCTCTGATGTGAGGGAGTGTCTTTGTAAGATGAAAAACTAAAACATGAATGGTAGATAATTAAGTTTTCAATTACAAAGGAGTACTTGTTACAGTGAAATTCTTAGAGAGACACCTGAAACAGTTGGACACTAATTCCCTTGCTGAGGGTACAGCTTAGCCTCACATCATGATTATAGCAATAAAGTTAATGATCTCATTACAGTCACGCCAACATTTTTATAGTGCTATTAAATGGATATACTTATTCAAGGTGCATGAAAGAGAGCAGGTTTTAATAGATAAAAAAAATGATGATGTTTTCTGTCATTTAGAATTTGTTTTAAGTTGAAATGAATAGGAAGCGTGATTAACTATAATGGAAATAGATTTTAAAAACTTGAATGGAGACACTTTTGAGCCTCACATTAAATATAAAGTCAGGTTAATTTGAGTCTATAAAGTGTGATTGAAATGTAATTGTAAACTAACACGTAAAATTAAAATATCTAAAATGATATATATTAACTTTGAGAAGGATAATGTTAATTTTGTGTTGTTACCTTTTCAAAACTCAGACCTATTACCTACATAACACCAACTGTGTAATAATTAAATCCCCAATAGTTTGGCCTGACATGCTAAAATCCATGTGACATCAAAGGGGTCTTCATTCCTCTTCTAGATCAGCTGGTACTTTGTAAGGTGTTGTAAGTTGAATTGTTTCTGAAAAAAGGATCTGTTGAAATTCTAACCCCCAGTACCTGTGAATGTGGCCTTTCTGGGAATAGGGTTTTTGCAGATGAGGTCACTTGGGGTGCCCTAGTCTAACACGACTGGTGTCTTTATAAGAAGAGGAGATAGAGACACACAAGAAAAGGGGGCCATGTGACAATAGAGGCAGAAACTGGAATGATGCTTTTCCAAGCCAAGTAACTCCAAGAGTTGCTAGCAAACCTCCAGAAGCTATTAAGAGGATGGGAAGCATTCTCTTCTAAAGATTTCAAAGAGTGTATGGCCCTGGTGACACCTTGATTTCAAACATCTGACCTCTAGAACTGTGAGGCGATGAATTTCTGTTGCTTTTAACCACCCAGAGAGTGGTGTTTATCATAGCAGCCTAGAAGCTAAAACAGGCATAGAACATTTGAAATATATCCTCTGGCAATTACGGAGGCACTTGTTTGTGAAAGGAAAACAACATAGCTTTGTATGAATTCTACTCATTCTCTGAGTTATAGAATCTAGGACAGTATCTGGGGTCTCTTATAGCTTTCATGTCAACTCAGAATTTTCAGGAGATAGCTTAACCTTGCTTTTCTTAGACTTCAGAAAGAATCACTTCCATGGCACTAAAATAAATATATACAATAATACATACATACATACATACATGCCATACATAGTGCAGTTCAGATCAACCAGGTTGAACTCCCAAGCTTACTCAAAACTATTGTGCACTCTCTACATTGTTATGTCCACTTTGTTATGTCTTCTTTGTTATGATTACCACATGTGTCTTTTTACCTTGCAGCTCCTGTACTCCTGGTGACCTATATCTTACATTGGAGAAAATATGTCAGGATTGTACATAAATTATGTCAGAATTGAAAGTTGCATGAGCTAATTCAATTATATCATGAATATAATTCGAATGAAATTTAACCTTCATAGGTTTCAAAGTCTTTTACAGAAATTCTCTTTCCACTCAAAAACTTTCCAAGCTAGAAGGAGCAAGTTATAGATATACCAACAAATCAGTAATTTTGCAGCATAACTATTATATGTTCATCTCTGCGCCATGTAAGTTAAGATTGCATATTACACAGTACAACATGTCTCCTGCTCTTGAATGGCTCAAATTCAGTAGGCCATATAAACCTAACAAATATGTGTTAAATATACTAAGGATATTGATATGAAAGATTCACAGGACCTGGAAAGATCATACTTGAGGTCTTAGATCTATAAGCAATGGTATGTAAGAGTCAGTTCATACTAGCTCATGAGAGCTAATTATTAAATTCTCAGGAATTGTGCAAAGTGGGTGTTAAATACAGCTATTATTAAATGAATTATGTATTTATATCTATGATTACTTATTATATAAAACATTAGTAATAAACACTAAAATCATTTGTTTCTACTTATTTTAATACATTTTGCTCATATCTGTGTTTTAAGCTTGTTTTGTATCTGTTGAATCTCTTTGGCAGAAATGCTATATAATGGGGTGCTATTATACATCTCTTGCCAACTCTGTGCACTGTTCAGCGATGTCAGGTTGGTAGCTTGAAATCAACCCTACTGCAAGTTAGAGAGCAGGAATTAGCAGACATTACAAATCAGTTTTTGTTTTTTCCCCCCCCCCGAGAACCAGTTAAAAATTAACTAGCACACCACTTTTTAAAGCATGCTGAATTTGTCAGCTTCTGTGGACAATTTTTATCACTTCCACCTTTGGAAATCTTTCTTCACTTAGCTTCCACAAAATAAATATCACGTCCCTAGCTTTCCTTCTGTCTTTCTGCGTGCTCCTTTTCTAAAGACTACACAAAACTCCATATTTTGGTCTAAGTCCTGGCACTTTTCTGTCATCTCTCTTGGTATAAGTAATTTTAAACATTCCTATGACTTTATGCTATTTATGTGCTACTCACTTCCCAATTTATGTGTCTGTCTTAAACGTCTGCTCTGAAATCTATCAGATCATATATATGGTTATCTGTAGTTGACATTTACTCAGGTACAGTTTACAGCATGGCTCTCCAACTTCAGCTTTTGTTAAAATCACCTAGAATGCTTATTAAAATTCAAAAACTTAGCCTCAATCCCCAGAACTTACTTATTCAGTATTTCTGGGGTTGGGCCTGAGAATACAGGTGACCCTTTGAACAACACCAGGGTTAGAGGCCGCTAACACCCCACACAGTTGAAAATCTACGTACAACTTTTGACTCCCCCAAAACTTAAGTACTGATAGCCCGCTGTTGACCAGAAGACTTACCAAAAAACATAAATGATAGAGTAATGCATATTTTATGTTGTATGCATGATATACCATATCCTTACAATAAAGTAAGCCAGAGGAAAGAAAATGTTCTTTAGAAAATCATAAAAAAGAAAATCTTTTACAAAATTTATTTAAAACCATTATGTCTATAAGCTGACCTGTGTAGTCCAAACCCATGATGTTCAGGGGTCAATTTTATTTGTTTCTAACAAGTTGCCAGGCAATGCTGATAAGATGAGCCAAGGACCACACTTAGGACAGTACTTGCTTACAAATAT
>NW_017732219.1:118572-156909 GCF_001890085.2 Hipposideros armiger
GGCAGCCCAGCTCCAGGTTGAGCTGTCGTTCAGCATCTTAGCTGTGGAGGGCAGTGTCACTGGCCCTCATATGTGGGATCCGAACCGAGGCCCTCTGGCTTCCCAAGCGAGTTCTTAACCATCGCGCCACTTGGCCGGCCCTTTAGCTTTGGTTTTATATTTGAGCTCTATAATTGTATCTTATAGTCAAAATGTTAACTATCTTCCATATTTGGGGTAATGTAATAATTTTAAATACCACGTTTATGGATTAATGAAAACTACAATATGAATACCAAATACTGTACCTTCTCTCAAAATAGTCATATCTAAATCCATGGTGGTAAGTAGGTCTTCCAAGATTGATAAATCAAACTGTTAGCCAGGACATGTGTTTCCTGAACTTCAAAGACACAACAGATATGTCAGACTGAAATTTAAGTATCCCAAAGGCTGAGAGTTTAGGCCTAGTAAATTTTCCAGAAACAGGGTGGAGTTTCCTTGAGTGCAAGCGACTTCTTGTCCCTCATTTCTGAGAACAGAGGATGGTGACTATTTTCCAAGGACGCTGGCAAGAGAGAGACAACCTGGATCATTTGAGGAAGACTAGGAGACATCTGTGGGAATAAGCTACAACCATACAGTGAGATGCTATGAGGCATGAAATTACTTTTAAGTAACAGACAGGTTTTTCAATGAAAGGACACATCTTTATATAGAGAAAATCACAGATAAGATATTCAGGTGATTTTAGAGTGGAGGAAGGCGCTCTGAATAATTGACACAGTGCCACCCGAGATGAAAGGCAAGCAAAAAAAGCATTCACGCCCACAGGGTACCAAAGCTAAACCACAAGGACAGCGTCAAAATAGAGCTTTCAAGTCCTTCACTTAGTATTTCTCCTCCAACGTTCATCCTCTTTCCATCTTTAGAGGTAGTAAGGAAACTGTGGCTGTAGGAAGGAAAAGGTCTAAGTTAAAAAAATTACTTTAAAAAGAATACTTTTTATTGTCTTAAATGTGACTTGATATATTAATCACAAAAACAGACTGAACTAAATGAAAATTTCTCTTGATTAAAGTAAGCGAAGTTTTACTTATCCAAAACTAACCAGAATAATCCTTGTGATATGCCCTAGATTTCTTCCAAGGGGGAGGAAAGAATGAATTTCATGGAAAAGGTTTACGTAGTCAGTGTGTGTGTTGGGGGGTCGGGGGTTGGGAGAGCAGAAAATTGTATTGTAACTATATCTTTGTGTTTAGTTTGTTCATCCTGTTTATTAAGTCTGGAGCTTCAAGTTCACTTCTGACCCTCATTTATTTATTTAGGAATGTTGTTAGTATTTTGTAGGGTTCTTTTCCTTTCCCCAAAGTACAGTATTCTCAGAAGAGAATTATGAGACAATTCTTTGTGTTTACCATAAACTGGTTACTTTTTACGCTATAGCTAAGAAATTTTGCAAAGTATTTGTGTCATGTGTATCAAATCAATTCTTTGTTTACAAAGCAAATATACATTTTGTACATTAAAACAAATATTTTGTTAATCCACTTGTCTTAGAGAGATTGTAGTGTCTCCAACTTATACAACTTCTTTTTAAAAAAATGTTTTTCATTAGTTAAGATAATATAACTGCTAAATATTAATTTTGTAAAACAATTAGTCAAATATTTTAGAGAATATAGTCTATAAATTATATTAGTACTAAAATACTTAAGAAATTTATTTTTTCTTTTAAAATAATGGGTATTTGTTAGTTTATAGAAGACAAATAACTTCTGTGATATACTGGGGTCTAGAAATATATTAGCAACATGAGTAACTTCTGAAAAGAAGAAAATAAAATTTTATGTCTTACATTCTTACAAAAATGTCATTACATTCTCTACTCTTCAGGTAATATATTTTATTTCTGCTTATGGCAGGTGATGCCCAGATAGTATAGGATACCTTTCTACAATAAATTGTTTTTTCTTCTCTCCCTAAAATTCTTCCTACATCAAAGGAAATGGTTGAATATTCAGAATAGTTTATTTAATTTATAGCTACATAAATCATTACCTGAAATACTCATTAAATAGAATTTATTTTCAGTAATATATTTCTGTTTAAAAGTCACAAAATATACTATTGAGTTAAGCAACTGAAGTAAATGGGGCTTTGGAGAGATATAGGTCATTCCCATTTCACTAGACGTGTTTTTCAACTAGAAGATTAAAAGCTGCCCTCAGGCCAGGTAAACATATTTTCTGGAATTTTATTGGAAAAAAAGTTAAAAACTGTGTGACAGCATTAGGAACTTTGATAGATCTTTGCATCTTTAAAACACGGGATGACATGTTGCCTTTTTTTCATATTCATTCCCATTGAGAGGATACAGTTTTTATGAATATGACAAATATTTAGCATGCATAATATTAGCTTAGTTATACAACTAAAAACTAGAATGAAAAGTGTCCTTGAAATACTTGTTTCCCAATGAGAATTAATGTTTTTTCCCAAAGGAAGCAGCAAAGGAGAAAATACGCGGCAATAACATTCTAAGTGTTTGTGTGTGTGTGCGTGTGTGTAAGAGAAAAGTGGCTTGTTATTTCAGAAAATAGAAACTCTTTACCACCAAAAGCAGATTTAGAATATAATCACTTCAAATTCCTCAGTTTAGAGTTAATGTCTGCTTAAGTTATATTAGTCCATCAGGTTGCATTTATTTTCTAATAATCAGTGATTGATGTATGCAACCTAAGTGGGATAAATATAACTTTGCTGTATTCCAGTGTATTTGTGTCACAGGTTGTGACTATTTGAGAATATATTTTAAATCAAATGCCAGCATGGAATCAAAGTCCCTTTACATTCCGTGGTTGATGCCACAGCCATTGCATGCAAAGCTGCCCTAAAAGTCTTATACTTACAATACGCCACTTATTTGACAACTATCATCTGAGACTTCTTAAGTATCAGGTCTTACACATAATTGGTATGCTAATTGTTATTCTCATGATAGTTTTAGGAATTAACAAGTCCCTTTTACTTGACACCATAGGACTTTAACTCAAACAATTAGCTTTTTCTTTTTTTAGCTGAGCCATCCTGCCACTCACTTGGCAGCTCAGTGGCAGCTCAGCTCGGGCCGGGAATTGAACCGATGACTCTGTTGCTCAGAGCTCACATTCTTGAATAAGCTCTTAACCAACTGAGCCACTCGGCTGGCCCAACAATTAGTTTTTAATTCCCAAGGCTGCCTTGAACTCTCCATAAGACAACTCGTAATGTATGAAGTGGTGGAATTTTAGTATTGGTGTGTTAGCCTAAATAAAAAAGTCTGAGTGGGAAACGAATCACAAGAAAATAATTTTAAGTTGAATGATGAGAATCTTTAGCTTGACTTCTATTTCAAATGAGAAGGTTACACTGTAGATGTGCATAGATATTAAGTAACAGACCTTTTTACTATATCTGCTTTTGAGCACATGCACACTGCTTCAACAGAGTGAAGGGATCAAGGTTATGTTCATTTGACTTAAATGTACGTGAATTGAAGTTGGCCTACACAATGCTAATTTCATTACTAGACATTGAGAGAAAGCATTCAAGATGTCTCATCTACACAGTGTTGGTAAATAAGTTGTTCTGGGTATTGTTTATATCTTAACTAACTTAAAAGTGGTTAGGCATATGGTTCAGTTGCATTATATGTACTTTTTTGGAAGCAGGAGCACTCTTTAAACCTTGTATAGAAAGCTGATTTTCCATCATTTCTCCTCAGCCATTTCCAGTCAGCCAAGGATAATCTGTGTTAAGGCTCCAAGCTTTGTCCATTCTCAAGACTCCTGATTTACCAGCTTACTGTGGGTCATCCTCACAGTTCCTCTCCCACTGGATGGCTACAAATGGAGTAGAGTCTTTATACTGAGTCTCTTGATTATACACAAACATCAGCACAGCAATATTAACATTAATAAAAGGCAGGAAGATCACAGAAAGCATCTAGTGTCCCAATGAGAGATGAATATAGGTCACTGAGACCTCAGTCAGATTTGTACCTCATAGCATTAAGACTTCCTATTAAGATTGTGAGAATATAAGAGAAAAAAACAGTGAATAAGTGAAGGTTGCCAAAGTGTGTGTAAGTGAAAGGTGCCAAAATATGTAAGAAGAGTCAGCAAGACCAGTGCTAAATGGTCATAATTTTTGTCCCTTCCTTTCCTATACCAGAGTTGTTTTCTCCACTGAGGCAGTCTTTTATAATTTAATGAATGAAAATAATAATACAATCATGAATAACAAACTATGAAAAGAATTAAATGGTATTTCAAATACAGCCATTTACTCTTTCACTTAGTAGCATATTAAAAACAAACAAACAACAAACAAAAAAACTGCTCTTATTGTTTTTAGACTTCATGGGAAAAAGGATCTTTTACGTTTCCTCTCTGTAGCTAAACACTAAGCATTGAAAGTTTTTGTCACTAACCAACAGCCATAAATAAAAATATTTCTATATCCAATATTACAGTCATTTACAAACTCATTATATGCTGACTAAAAATTTGAACACTACTTTTTAAAGCAGTTTCATTCTCAAATAAATGTATATATATATATATATATATATATATATATATATATATATATATATATATATAAATTCTTAAAAGCAACAACACATCATTCCTTTTTAATGTTTGAATTGTTTTTCTTTACTCTGTAATTATTTTGCTTCAAGAATATTTAATAAAGACGCAGTTCACAACCAAAGTTATATCTGAAATCATGGAAGACACAACATAAGTATTTGAAGTTGTAATCATAGTTAGAAAGCCAGAAGAAAATTGTCCTGATCCTCTAGGAAAACACACAGGAAACATGCAAAGGTGACAGTTAAGTCATTTACTTTTGAAGGTATATCTGACCATAATAATTTTTTTAAACAAACCTGAATCTGAATGCTGACTATTAATGAACTGTCTTAGCTTTGAACAAATTATCTAAAATTGGAAAGACCAATTTTTAGACCAATAAATATGAAGCATTTATTTTTATTGTTAATTCTTGATAATATAAAATGTTTGAGCTTTTTGTGTTGTTTCACTTGGGATCATGAGTGAGGCCACAGGTGTAGAAAATCATTTTTTATCAGAGTAGCTGTGATTTCATTCACTACAGCAGAAAAGTTGATTTTCTTGATAAATTAGGTGGTAGTTATCAGCACTTTAATCTGCTGATAATATTCTGGAGGTATGAAAGAGTGAATTGAAATATTTTTGTGAAATGTATTTAAATAATAATTTGTTTTTATTAAAGCAGTGATAAGCATCCGTGCTTTTATATTAATAATTTGACCTTTATTTATATTCCTTTAAATTCTTCTTTCTTCATCATTCTGGGTTACATTAGAATAAAAATAATGAAACATGAAAATATATATGTATATTTATGATTTTACTAACAATTACGGGTGCCTGTTAATAAATGGAAGAAAGTAAAAAAAAAAAGATGTGTTAATCTAATGAACAGTTGAAGTGATTAAAAAAAGAAATGATATACAAACGAAGGCCATTGACCAGTTTTAGGTTAATGCAATCAAAACCCTCAATTAAAGGATGAGAATAATGGTAACGAATATTTCAAGCAATTTTAGAGTTTTTCAAACATGTGGCTACCAGTACATTGCCACACTCCTCCTATTCTAGCAATTGCATATCTGGTGCATAGAAAAAAAAAATGCTGTCAATGTAAGGTTATACAAGTTGCTTTCTTGGACATACTTTCAGATAAATATATCAGCTTATTAGCTTTAAAACCAACTCTCCTAACAAAGAATCTGCTATCAGTTACCTCCCAGAAGAGCATGAAAAAACAAAAGCAAGGTAATTAAATATCCACGTATATATTCACAAGTATTTACAGGTATACATGTATTTTGGAGTGGTAGCAGGTATCCTCAAATCAGTCCACAATGAATAGCAGACCCACCATACATGATTGTGCTCTTTTTGTCCTGCAAAAAAACATGTGGCCGAGGGGTTGAAGCACCACCTGAGATCCAACCTGTGCCCTGCTCACCAGGACTTGCATTCTTGTAGCGGTACCCACCAAAATGAAACATTTTTCTAAGGCACCTTTTTTTGGCAGGCTAAATAATGACACCCCTTCCCCCCCAAACAAAGATGCCCATGTCCTAATAATCCACGCAATTTGTGACTATTTTGCCTTACATTCCAAAAGGGATTTTGCAAATGTGATTATTAATGTAAGGACCTTGAGTTGAGGAGAGTAGCCTGGCTTATCCAGGTTGACTCAGTATAATCATAAGCACCTTAGTAAGAGGGGGGCAGACAGACTCAGAGAAGGCAATTTGAGGATGGAAACACAGGTTGGAATGATGTGGGCACACACAGCAAGGAATTGGGGCAGAGTTTGTAGAAGCTTGAAGAATTCAAGTAAGTATATTAGCTTAGCCCCTAGAGCAGCGGTTCTCAACCTTCCTACTGCCGCAACCCCTTAATACAGTTCCTCATGCTGTGGAGACCCCCAACCATAAAATTATTTTCGTTGCTACTCTATAACTGTAATTTTGCTACTGTTATGAATCGTCATGTAAATATCTTTTTGTTTTCCGATGGTCTTAGGCAACCCCTGTGAAAGGGTCGTTTGACCCCCAAAGGGGTCGCGACCCACAGGTTGAGAACTGCTGCCCTAGAGCATCCAGAAAGAACACACTTCTGCAGACACGTTGATTTTAGTTCAGTGAAACTGATTTTGGAATTCTGACCTCCACAAATCTAAGATAATAAATGTGCATTGTTACACATTGTTGGTGGTAATTTGTTACAGTAGCAGTAGCAAACTAATACAACCTTATAGACTAGAAACTACTGGGAAGATGGAAGAGGTTTAAAAGGATAATAATGTCTAGGTTTAAAGGGGCCATGGCTGTCATAATTATTTGTGGATGACATCTATTCCAGAATCTTGCATTAACCTGTCAATAAATCTAGATCAAACATATATTATCTTGCATGTTATTAATAAGTCATGCTTTGAGTTTCTCATTTGCTATGCAATTCAAGGAACAAGTCTAGTGCTACATGCAGCTTTTTCTACTATTAGTACCATCTTAAAGAATCCCCATGAACAAAACTCTTACATTTGCTCTCTGTTCCATGTCACACATATTTCGATGGCATGCCATTCCACATATCCGCTACCCCTTTAGAATATACTAGTCTAGTTTTAAGAACCTAGTCTTAGGTTCATAAGGTTGAATATCAGTCTGAAATTCCTGTTCTATCTGATGTGGATTTTAGCTCCTGGGCAGAGTTCATCCTCATCAATACTCAAATGGTAAGGAGTATATTATAGTAATTTTTCTGGTGTCTCAGTGGTGACAGTTATAAGTGTTAATGTGTATAGGAAAATCAGGCAATGAATTAGTGCTCTTAGAGAGCTCCCTATCACATGACATCAACAAATGCTCATTAATGAACAGCTTCTTAAAAGGACCCAGATGATACATTTCAGGTCACATTTAGGAACCCATCAAAATCTTCAGAAAATTTAACTTTGACTTTTTCATGGGGATTTTAACATCTTGCTTACCCCCCTTAATACTTTTTGGAGAATGTCCCCCTTCCTACGTGCTTATTTGTTATATGCAATTTATTATAACAGCCCCAGATTTTTTCAGTGTTTATTTTCTGAACAGGAAATTTTAAGGATAAGTTCCAAGAACACCTAACTCTAAACAGGATCAAAACTTAGTTCTCCCAGAGATACAATTTTGGAACGATGCCTTACTATTTTGAGAGACAAAATGTTTCTATCACCTCCATTGAGATCGACAGCTTTCAGTTATGATATATTAAATAACTTCCCAATTTGGTAGCATAGAAATTGATGAAATTTATTGTTCATTTTTTCCTTAACCTGTATCATTCCCCAAATAACTTAAACCCATTTCTACCCATTAAACTAGTTCCACACTACAATTCATATAGTATATACAAGGTGTGATCAAACGATAAGGTGAATGTTTAAATTTTTAAAACAATTTCTGTAAAAGACTCATTGCCATTAAAATTTTTTTAAAATTTCTGTAAAAGACTCATTGCCATTAATCCTTTTCAAAATACTCTCCCTCGTTTCACACACACTTATCCCATCATTCTTGCCACTTTCTGAAACAGTTCTGGAAGTCCTCTTTCGTGAGTGTCTTTACTTTATCCTCCATCATGACAATGCTCTGTGTCACACATCGCTTCTGTTACGGCAATTCCTGTCAAATAAAAACATTACAGTGTCTCCCCACCCACCGTATTCACCGGATCTGGCACCACGCGACTCCTGGCTCTTCCCCAAAGTCAAAATGACCATGAAAGATAAACGTTTTGATTCGATTCAGGACATCGAGGCAGCCATGACAGCGCAACTAAAGACACTCATGAAGGAGGACTTCCAGAACTGCTTCAGAAAGTGGCAAGAATGATGGGATAAGTGTGTGCGAAACGAGGGAGAGTATTTTGAGAAGGATTAATGGCAATGAGTTCTTTTACAGCAATTTTTAAAAACATTTAAACATTCACCTTATCTTTTATTCACACCTGTATATACTATATGAATTGTAGTGTGGAAATATCCTCACAGTGAAGGGGAGTATTTTGAGGGGAATTAAAGGCAATGTGTCTTTAACTGTATTTTTTTTTAATTTAAACGTTCACTGTATTTTTAATCACACCTCATATATATCTATATATGAGTATATACACACATATATAATTATATATAATAATTAATATTATAATTTATATTATAATTAAAATATATATTATATATAACATCTTCTTGAAACAGAATAAAATTTAAAGATATTTCTTAAATGTAGAGAGTAACAATTTTCTGTGTTTTATGTTTTTTGCCAAAGTAAAGAGTCAGTTTTATTTCTGTATAATATATCTGGTCATGGTCCAAATGTGCTTGGCTTTACTAATTTTAATAATTGTTTGTATTAACCAGTAATAGTCAATTTACATATCCCAAATTAATAATGGGGGCCATAATACATTTCTTTATCCTTTCTTTTTATTTGGCTTATCCATGATGATCAGTTAACCTGATCTTCAGTTTACATTGTGCTTTGTAGACATAAGCAGTGTCACATTATTTGCCTTAATTAAAACTCTCCTATCACAATGAGCCTAATTTCTTACTATCATCAGCATAGATCAATCAGAGGCTTATTGTCATTTTCACATTACTGTACTTATTTTTAAGCTATATATTAAGGTTATTTAAGTTTATTTCTGAGCTAGTGTTTTTGTAGATTTTTAAAAATAATAACATTAAGAATAAAGAATTCCAAGCTACTATATCATAGTACATATAATGACTATTTAAGTTTTATGAGAGGTCTAATCTATTATTTATATTACAGTTTTTTGATCGAGCCAAGCATGAACAGTTCTGTTCAATAGAACATTCTGCAAAGATGGAAAAATCCCCATCCACTCTCCAGCATGCTAGCCATTGCCCACGTAAGACACTGAGCATTTAAAATGTGGCTAGTATGAATATGGCCCTAAAATTTTAATTATATTTAAATTGACTAATGCAAATTCAAATTCAAATAGCCAAAAGTGCCTGTGGCTACCATATTGAAAAATGTTTAAGTCTAAAAGAGTTGTGATTGGTGTTTGAGATCTGAACTCTTGCTTAAACTTGGCACTCATTAGCTGGTTCTATGGGACATATTCACATCGCTTCTCAGAATATCAGTGTCTTTGTTCAATCAATAACAGTTTCTTATTGAGCATCTATCCAATCCTGTGAACTGTATTAGGTACTATGTATACAATGATTACCGAGTCAGAATTGGCACCTCTTCCTATTCTCTAGGAAAAAATGATGCTAATGATGCCATAACTAATTGTTTAAACTTATGTTAGGGGCTCTGAAAAGAGAGTACAAAGTACAAGGAAAGCATGTGAGACAGGGGACCTGACCAGGTTTGATGGGTTTGGAAAAACTTTCTGGAGGAAGCAATATTCAAATTTAGCTTAGAATAAAGATGAACACATTTCTAAGTGAAGACAACCCTATCTAATTTGTTATTCACTTTGCTGTTTGCTAGAGGATTTTACTTTCCTTAAAAAAATTATGGGAAAAAAATTAAACAAAGAAATGATCTTAGGGATTGAACTATCATCAGTCCCAAACAAGTGTTCCATTAAGTAATTTTTTGACAAATAATGATTTTTATGTTCCAGCATATTTGAAAAAAATGTGTCATAAGGATAATTTCTGTGTGCTAAGACTGATTAGAATCTTGTTTATATTTAAGGTAAAATTTATTGGTATGTTAGTTATATTGGATCCTTGGGTATTACAAATCTCGGACAACACTTTAATTAAGAATTCTTCCCTTAAACTTTTGTAACCGTAGAGAAATTTCTTTTTGTTCTCTTTTTTTCCCCCTTCTTCTTCTCTTCCTCCTCCTTCCCCCTTCTACTTCTTTTTCCTTTTTCCTCTCCCTGTTTTCTCCTCTTCTTCTACTATGTTTTCTTCTTTGATAGGGGTTCTTAGCAACTTAGCTTTCATTGTAGAGTTCTCAAAATATAGTTTTAAAAACCCCAATTATATTTATATGTCAGGTTCCTCCTTTATAAAATTCTCTAAGGATGCACTTTTAGTTTAATTTGATATTGTTTTATTTGATTTACTGTTTTCAAATTACTGACTTAGCTATAGTCTACTTTAAATCTTTCTGTTATTAAATTATTTTTTATAATATTTGCATTATATAATCATTTCTCCAATAGATAACCTAGGTTGATATGCAGTCAAATAAATATCGGGGGCATCTTGTCAGATGGTGCTTTTGTCAGGTTTTCAGAAAGTTTTTGATTCCTAACAGCATGCTCCTCGTCCTCAATATTTTCAATGTTATGCCAAAGCCAGATTTTCCAATCCACTGCTGGTCACTGAATCCATTCTCCCTGAATCAAGAGTGCAGGAGGAGAACCTCATCCGTGTTTTAGTGTTTCTTACCTTGGATCCATTTCTGTTCAGTTCCCTTGTAATATCTGAAGTACCTGTCAGATGGAAGCAGCTACTATGTCATTATTATTTAGTCTAAAAAGGCCTTTCTTTTATGGTGTTGTTTGTTTTAAAAATATCTATTTTAAGATGTAAGCTGCATTTATTAACCATTTATTATGCACCAGGCCTTGTGCTAAGTAATTT
Source organism: Hipposideros armiger (assembly GCF_001890085.2). NCBI lineage: Eukaryota > Metazoa > Chordata > Mammalia > Chiroptera > Hipposideridae > Hipposideros > Hipposideros armiger. The sequence goes on from NW_017732219.1 coordinate 129,793, forward strand.
CAGCATTATCTCATTTAACTTTTACAATGACCTTACAAAATAGAGACGGTTATGCTCCCTCGAGGAAACTGGCATTGGAGGAATAAACTTGCAGGACATTTGGTTTTGTCCAATGCATTGGTGTTTTTAATTTAGGTGGTAACACCTTGAAATACATTTTGTATGATTTGTAAGGTTAACAGTCTATTGTAACTCTTGGAGAGATAAGGATCTATGTTTAAACATTTAATGGATAGAAAATATTTTCTTCCTGGAGATTTAATAATAAATAATTGTTTCTTCATGATGAATAAATGATTGAGTTAAAATTCAAGCTCTCTAGCTTGTTACTGTTTGTTTTCTCTTAGATAAGGAAAAAATTAAAATCAGTTTTTTAACAAAAACATAATTAAAAATTTTAACTGAGATTAATTTCTACATTGAATTATGATTGACTTTCTTATTCTTTTTGGAATTTAAAAAGCATACCATGTGCTTGTATATACTTGTGCTTAAACTTGTAGTTGTACATACAAATACTAATGCTTGAGCAGACGCTACACCTTCTTGGTTCTGTTTACAGGAATATTCAATGCCCATATTGGGACAAAGCATGATGATGGCCTTCTGTCTGCATTAGAACACAAGCTACACATTTAATTTATCATGAAATGATTATACAGCTGCGTTATTTTGCTAACACAACAATAGCAACCATAAAAGTTTGCCATATTTTTCCCTTAAAGACATCCACTAACAGTTCTAGCATCTTTGAAATTTTGGGTACGGAAGAGGGGAAAGGGCTGGGATTAACTGATGAATAGTAATAGCTAATCAATGAATTATGGAGATAGAAAGAGCATAACTTTCCTGAGAGAATTTAAGACAGAATCAGAGAAAACCAAATATATTTTTCAGTTGTGAAATATGTAATTTTAAGGTGGGCAATGGAATTGAGAGTGTGAATAAGATTGGATAATAGATCCTGTGTTAAATGGCATTATGTACAATCCGTGATGTGTGGCTAACATCATGACAAGATGCAAAGAATATGAGAGGAAGGCATTATGATAGGTTGTATTGCTGATTATCCTATTTAACTTAGAAGAAGAGAGGTAAGAGATCGTTTTGAGAGTAAGATGATGAGATTTATTTTGAATGTGTTTTATTTGCTGTCCCTTTGACTAACCCAAATGGAAATATCTGTAAATCAATGGGAAAAGATGTCAATTTAGGACTAGAAAGAAAATGGAAATGGAGGAGGAAGTGTGTAAGTATTGGGTCACATATGTAAACACGTGGACATAAGTGTTTATGTAGAAAGAAGATATGTAGAGAAGTTCCTGGTAAACATCAAACTCCAAAATACCGAGACTATAATGACCTGAGAGAAAATTTTTTTCTCTGGTTTGCTTTGCCTTTTCTTTCTTCTCTGTGTCCATTTCCCCAAACTCTACCTACCATATCCATGTTTCAACAAGTCTTAGTATTCCACATAGATTTTACATTCTGAACAGCTTTATAAATATTTGTGGTGTTATTTCTGATGCACCTCTCTCTGATTCACTGGTCCTTTTGAAAAACATTTATTGAAAGCAAGCTAACCGTATAAACGGTAATATGCTGAGATGTACTTATACACATGAGAAATGATTGTGACCAGGAAAATTCAAAGAACTTATAGAATCCATAGCCTAGTAGGGGAAGTGGGTTCCTTTACAACACAGAGGGGCTACGTATTATTTAAATTCCCTTCTAGATTTAATAGTCTGTGATTCTAAATTTGGAGATGTAATCCTCATGCTACAATTTGTTATCCATTTGAATTTCCACAAGGTGAAACTGCACAATTAGTTGAAGGGCACTTGCATTGTGGCCAGTGTGTCTGTTTGAGTTCCTACCAAGCTAGTAAGTAGTGGGAAATATTTTCTTGGGAAAGTGTTTGATTTTCTTAACTGTTTGCAAGATAAAAAGTACCATGTACCATATTTGCTGGCATATAAGACGACTGGGCGTATAAGACGACCCCCTAACATTTCCACTCAAAATACAGAGTTTGTTATATACTCGCCGTATAAGACTACCCCCTCTTCCGCACACCTTCCACACACCAAATAAAAGGTAAAACAATATCAGATTTGATTTGGCCCACTGAAGTGCAAACAAGCGTATTGTATTTCGTGTCACCACATAACCGTTTTGGCGATGTTGAGCCACCATGTCTGCTACATGTTTTTCGAGTTCTGGCCAGTGTGGGGTGCCTCTTCTTAATGCACACTTACCCCTTGGCATACTCTTTAATGCTTTCTCATTTGATTTCCAGTCCCGAACCATCTTTTCTGTTACTCCATATTGTCTTGCAGCAGCACAATTATTATTTTCCTTAGCAAAGTTTATAACTTTCAGTTTAAAATTTGCATCATACTTCTTTCTTTTGGCTGGTGCCATGATAGGGATGATAGGGGTTTGACTGGTCGACATTTTCTATGCTGTACTGTACAATGGTGCAGTATTGTGGTTGGCTGTTGGCTGTATACAAAGCCTGATTTGATTGGTCCCTGCTCCCTGTTTGCCCGCCCTGTCACTATAGCAGTCTGGTCCACCCTTGCATCAGCATCTCCCTGGGACCTCACTAGTGCGCAAGTGCGAGCTCTTCAACATTCTAACAGGCACCATGATAGCGCAAAATCGTGAATCTTCAATGCATATGTAAAGAAATATACGGTAACCCGAATTTACCACACTCGCAAAATCGCACACAGCCGACCATACACCCAATATGGTATCACAATTCGCGATTTTGTGCTATCATACTGGGTGTATGGTCGGCTGCGTACGATTTTGCGAGTGTGGTAAAATCGCATAACAGCAAAATCGCATAACAGCCGAGCATACACCCAGCAGCGCTGCTGATGCCTGAACGGTATGTGGAATGAAGTGGGCGGGCATCGGGAGGCCACTATGGCACGGGGCAAGCACTATGGGCAGTCTATCTGAAGTGTACCTGGCGTATAAGACGACCCCCCACTTGGAGGCATATTTTTCAGGGCCAAAAAATCGTCTTATACGCCAGCAAATACGGTAGGTTATTTTACAGCTTCATTGAAAAAAATTAAAATATATTTTTAAATACTCTGTATAGATCCTGTCAAGTGGTAGGTGATCTATAAATGTTAGCTATGATTTTTATTTTTTATTATACCACTTATATTGTAATATCTCATTTGCATATCTGTTGACTTCATCAGATTGTGAATTCCTTAAACAAAGAATGCATTCCTATGAGCTTTAATATTTCCAATACAAACATTGTATCAGGTACTAATTAGGCATTAAATGAATATGTGTTGATTTGATAAATGATTGCACACACATACGGCAAAATGATTATGAAATTTGAATGTGCAATTATGAAGAAAGAAAACTTTTATTAAACAGATGGAAAGCGTGAGCTTATTCAATATTGAACCTCAATTCAAAAGAAAGCTACCAGGATGGATATAATGAGAAATGAGTGGGAGAAGAAATTTATGAATAGGAATAAAGGGCAATATAAGAGATGTCAAAAACAAAAGGAATGTTTTTCTCTATATACATTAGAAAATGTGAGGAATAAATTACTTGATAAGCACCCTGTATCTGTCTATTAAAATATTTTTGAAAATGCAACCAACTTAAACAGCAATGAGATACCACTATACACCTATTACAATGGCTGAAATTTGGAACACTGACAAGGCCAAATGCTGTCGAGGCATTGAAGCAGCAGGAATTCTCGTTCATTGCTGGGGGAATGCAAAATGGTTCAGCCAGTTAAAAAGACATTTTAGCAATTTCTTACAAAAGTGAACAGACTCTTATCATATGATCCAGCAATTACACTCCTTGGTATTCACCCAAAAGAGTTGACAAGTTGTGCCTGCACAAAAACCTATAAACACAGATGTTTATAGCAGCTTATTGAAAATTGCCAAAACTTGGAAACTACCAAGATGTATTTCAGTAAGTGAATGGATAAATGAACTGTGGTACACCCAGATAATGGAACATTATTCAGTGCTAAGATATAAAATGAGCTATCTAGTCATAAAAAAGGCATGAAAGAAACTTAAACCCATATTACTAAGTGAAAGAAGCCATTCTGAAGAGGCTATGCATACTGTATAATTCCAACTATATGACATTCTAGAAAGGGCAAAACTATGGATGCTATGTTAGCTTTAATTTTAAGGTCACTGCAAATATGAACATATGAATCTTAATGCAGCATCTGACAATTAAGTTCACAAACTTATTACAACAATGTTGCTGACCTTTTTTGATAATGGGGATGATTCATTATGAATTTGTGCCAACTGGACAAACAGTTCACCAAGTTTACTATTTGGAAGTGCTGAAAAGGCTGTGAGGAAAACTTAGATGAAAACGACCAGAACTTTTCGCCAACAATTCATGACTCTTGCATCACTACAATGCACCAGCTCTGTGAGGAAGTTTTTAGCCAGTAAACGAAGAACTGTTTTGGAACACCCTCCTGATCTAGCACCCAATGACTTCTTTCTTTACCCGAAGAGAAAGGAAATATTGAAAGGAAGACATTTTGATGACATTCAAGACATCAAGGAGAGTAAGACGACAGCGCTGATGGCCATTCCAGAAAAAGAGTGCCAAAATTGCTTTGAAGGGTGGACTAGGTGCTGGCATTGGTGCATAGCTTCCCAAGGGGAGCACTTCGAAGGCGACTGTAGTGATATTCAGCAATGAGGCATGGAGCACTTTTTCTAGGATGAGTTCGCGAATTTAATTGTCTGACCTCATACTTATTTCTTAATATAAATAGGTCACCTTTTCATATGCCTGGTTAATATTTACATTCACTCTCTTCTACTTAAAATAAAATTAACAACATACTACAAAGAAACCTCTGACAAACCTTTATCCTGCAGGAGTTTGGAAGTGAGCCAATTGCCAAAGAAAATAGTTTCCAAATTTAGCTTGCTGGTAGACAGTAAGCACAAAACTGAACCATTACTGGCTGTCCCTTTATATGCAATGGTAAACAAGTCCATATGGCAATTTCCACTGTGTGATAGCCACTCATTCCAGGTATAGTATCCTCAATTGCTTAGTAACAGTTTGTTGCAGTATACCTATTCAGAGTTATAGTATGCTAGAAAAGATAGAAGAGACAGCTGTAGTCCTGCAGTTGATTTTCAATAACCACAGGGCTCTCTGTGGGGGAAAAAAATGAGAATAAATATGAAAAATGATAGGTAAATAAAACTGGACTTCTAAAATTCCCCCATGAATTTTCTGCCTTTGACTCCTCAAATAAATGTGAATCCTTCTTTTCCAAAAACCTATTATTTAAACATGACAATATGTGTGTGTGTGTATATATATATATATATATATATATATATATATATATATATATATATATATATTTTATTCTCTTTCATTTGCTCAAGGTAGCAACCAGTGTCCTGCTTCCCTTTACCTAAGAGGTGTATCCCTGAAAAGTCTTCATCTCTCTGCTGTGAGCCCTGAGGTTTAAGTGGCCCTCGTGAGGTGAGGTGTGTGTGACCCCCATTATTAATGGACACACGACTTACTTGAACACCTCAAATAGCTACAGTTTCTGGAGTATGCGAAGGAAGGTACACTAGAAGTCAGTGGGAGATTACTTTTAACAAAGCAAGTTAGCAGAAAATCACTTCCCCACTAGGACTGCAAATATTTAAGGTATGTCCTTCAGTAGTAAAAGCATCTTGGGGATGTATCTTAAAGGCAAATACAAAAATTGTCTTGATCATAATAAACGGTAGATATTGTAACCAATACATTACCCTAGGTAATTTATGAGGTGTTTTTGCATTGAGTATTTATTAGTGTTTTTAAGTTTTTAATATCTCATGATTTGGCCATCAATATGAATTGGGTATTCTTCATCTCTCATTCAGACATGCTATGACTTTGAGCAGCACATTTAACTGTAGATTTGTTGTTTCGGTGTCACAGATGCAGCCTAGTAACTTGCAAATTAGTCATAAGAGCTTCGTGTAGAGGTTGTAAACACCACAGAATTCATTAGATCCCAATATGAATAACTTAGCATGAAACATCTCGACTTCAAAAGAGTAATCTTTATGGAAAATGTTTTGTTATGTTCATTTAATAAATACATTTAGTTCATAGAGGGTTTATTGAGTCAGAATACAGTACTAGTTATACACAGTATCACAATAGAAATGATAGGAGAGAAGGAAATGAAAAATAAAATAATAAGCATCGTAGATGAACAAAACTAGTGATAGCTAAGAACTTATTTTTTTAAAAAAGTTTTCTTTGATTAAATTGTATTGGGGTGACAATGGTTAGTAAAATTATACAGGTTTCAGGTGTACAGTTCTGTAATACATCATCTGTACGTCACATTGTGTGCTCACCACCCAGAGTCAGTTCTCCTTCCATCACCATAGATTTGACCCCGTTTACCCTCATCTACCACCACCACCACCCTTACTCTCTGGTAACCACTAAACTAATTAGACTTTTTTTTTTTTCCTTTGGAGGATGAGTTAAAGTAGAATTTTAAAAGACGGTGGAATGATGATTGACAGAAAATTCTGGGGTAAACATGAGGTAAATCAGTAGATTCAGAGATTGTACTAAACTATTTTACATGAATGTTGGTGAGAGGTTTGTCTGTCCTTGAGGTTCAGTCAAGATGTGATGTGAGAAATTGGTGTAAGTTGCAGAGAGCCTTTTGAAGTCTTGAAGGACATGTGCTTTTGATGGGGTCATCATGTATTCCTAAAGAAAGTTTATTTTCCCAGCTTAGAAAGAGATTTCATTAAGTTTGGTAAGTGAATGTGCTAGAAAAGAGGAGCAAACTGCTTTAAAATCAGGGCTGACTTTGACTATTCAGGTGGTTATATGCTTGCATTGGACTTCCAAGTGTTCTACTTTTCTTAGCCTCATTTTGTTCATCAGTTCATGTTATGTCTGTGGAGTGATTACCCAGGGGCCAGCACATAGTAAGTGTCCAAAAAATTGAATTAATAGAAAGCATCTTTATATCTATATCTCCTACTACTACTGAGATATATATGTGTATACATATATCTATATCGATATATCTATATGTGAACTTACATCAACTATTGTGATACATACATATACATATATGTTATTTTACATTATTTTCATGAAAGATTACATAGTCTAAGAAGCTAAGATCATGTTTATAATGGATATTTTTATCCATCTCGTATGTAAGCTGGTAACTATTATAGTAATAGAAAAGGCTCACAGAGGTTTGTCAGCTAATGCTAAAGCAATATATTGGCTACTAAATAAGCAGGCCTCGCTTTGATTATGTGGCTCTAAGGAATTGTATTCATTGTATTGAATAAATATCTTAATCAACTCAGAAAAAATATTTTAAAACAGTATCCTACTACTTTTCACTTTTCTAGTTCTATTAAAATTTTCTTTTGATAGAAAAGGTAAATCCAGATAAACTGTGTTCCATTTGATTTCCAAATTCAGTAAGTGAAATGTGATAATTTTGGTTGGACCGTTACTGTTAGAATCGTTACTATGCAATGTACTTTTTGTTTTTTTATTGAGCCAGTGATAGAATGAAAAGAACATAGTAAGGATATTCATTTCAATATATCAATTACCTGGTGCAATGCTAACATCTAGAATTTTTTCAGGAGCACAATGAAAAATTAACTTCTATGAAAATTTCCCAATTCAACCCTACCCAAATGAAGTTTTAAGCTACCCAAACCTCTTTGCTCTTGAAATATTCAGCTACTGATTTTAAATCATCTCTCTCTCTCACACACACACACACACACACACACACACACACACACACACAAACACACACGTATCTTTAGTGCAAATAGGAATTTAACTTTGTCATATTGAGCTTGTCAATCTTCATCCAAGCAGCAATGTCATAATATTGCAGAAGTTTGAATAAGGGTGTCCTTTCACCACTAAAGCAGGCATTGATTAAAGGTTAATAGTGTGTGTCTTCAAATCAATCTGCATGTTTATGACATTGAAATAAGGGTAAAACCAAATGGTCAAATTGCTTTCATATATGTCCATTATACTCAGTATCTGTGTTGATTATTCAGATTTATGTCCAATGAATTTAAATAGATTTTAATTCTACATATTTTTACCTACACATTAACTCAAATAGTTTCAGTTTGCAACAAAGCATGTGATTAGAAATATGAAGTATTTTCACTTAGGTACACATGTAAATTATATACATAAATTATCTGACTATAAATTATTGTGTTTGAATTTTGGACTAAATATAATTAATCATCAGGCTCAGGAAAATCTTCATTCAACACTTTCTAGAGAGTAAAAGATATAAAAATACTAGGGATATATAAAAAGAGAGAGAAAGCATTTAAATTTTTCTATAAATAAAACACATTTAGTTGGCATTATTTTTCCAAAGTAGTAGCATCTACCTATCAGAAAATTAAACTGAAATATAAAGAAGGGAGCGCTAAATAAAATACTGAAAAGCTGATAAGATAATGTGAAGATACACTATGTTTGTGTATGCATACCTATATGCTATGCTAAGGTAAAGACATGTTATTATATTTTAAAACATAATTTTGCCTTAAGCCCGCATGCCATAGCTATTTTTCTGTAACTTTTTTTTTTCACCACAGACAGGTTTCTTGAACTAGAAATATGAAAATACTATATCTGCATCCTCACTATTTATGTACCTTTCAAAGCAACATAATCTAATTTCCACCGGTACCCGCACCCTGAGCACTCTGTCAACAAGCTGTCTAAGATCTCCATGTTGGTATACACAACCTTACTTCCCCTTTGTGTGGTGTTTTAGACCTTTGGCTGTTGTTTCTCTTTAACTCTGATTTCTCAGTGTTCCTTTAGTATGCTGTCCTAGTTTTCTTGTAAAGTTTCTAGCCATGTGTCAGTTGTCTGCCTTTGAGTTTCTTAATCACTATTGCATGTTGACTTCCACACTTTCTCCCCTGGACTTCTTACACCATCCACAACCCCTAGGAGACATTTTGCCCTCATAAAGCTCCAAAATTATTTACATTATGATAATTTTCAAATCTATGCCTTTAGTCTCAAAGTTTTCTCAATGTGGAACTACTACCTAGATAAAAAGCGGCAGAGGTAAGCATGTAAAATATTGAATGAGGAATTAAAAAAAAGCAAGAGCAATGAAACATGTATCTTTCTTGCAGAATTGCTGTTAATATAAGAATTAGAGTGATGGTTGAGTTGATATCTATAGGGGTGTAGACTTGAAGGAGAATTATATTGGTGACAGAGGAATATTAAAGATTTTAATATTTTGATGAAAAGAGCTAGAGGGAGGAAACTATTTAAAATATAATAGATTGCAAATTATGGATGGTGCAAATTCCCTACAAAAGAAAGGAAAGAAGAAAATAGAAGTGTAAAACAGTTGGAGAATCTGGCCTTGGGCATAAGGGAACATTATTTTCTCAAAGAGAGAAGGGATTAAAATAAGCATGATTATTTCTATAGAGCCTATATTATCAACCAAGGAGTAAACATGAATTTGTCACCCTCAACATGAGACATCTTGTATAACATGACTTTTTCGTCATTGAACTATGCCACATTTTCCTTCTCAATAATGAATACGACAATGCACATAATCCTCCCTAAATGATTCCTGTTAAGGTTATATAAAAAAGGAAAAACTTACAAATAGAAAAAAAATATTTATAAATACTGTATACCACAATTAAATTACCACTTTGGTAAAAAGAAATGTAGCTTTTAGCTTATATTTTTGAGGTAGCTTTTTTATTTACCAAAGCATTTTTATGTGCTGTAATCCCATTCAGAATAACTTTCTATGAGTATAATATAACAAGATACAGATCAACATCAATTTTTAATAAGTATATTTATTAAACACATATGTATTTGTAAAATATGACTCAAAATTGTTTCTGTATTATGTATTAAAAATAATGGTTCATGCTAATGATTAACTGCTGGTGGTCCTGTAAAAGAAACTGTAAAACATGCACACGTTTCTGAATTGTAATAAAACTTGGACTTCTAATTCAATAGGCTGTACCATATGGACCCAGGCTGAGTTATTTAGATGTTTTTACAGGAATATTATATAAATATGATGATCAATATTTCACTTTAAAATGCAGCAATGTGTTTCTATTCCAGTGGGAATTAGAATGGTGAAAGCTAGTGAATTTTATGCATAACAAAGTTTAGAAAACACTGATCAGGCAATACCGGTGTTTGCTTGGAAAGATGATGGAAATTTTACAGCGTTGATGTGTGGGGAATGAAGGAAGACATGTTGAATTTTAAAAAATTATGGTTTAAAAACACATAGCACATTAACCTGCCTATTTATCGTCACTTGTCAACTAAATAATTTGAATGACTTGAGAGAAGAAAACCAAAATGTTGCAATTGAGAAATGTTGGAATATCGGAGTAAGCCATTATCCCATTAATCTCACCCATTTGTCACCTCAGCAGATAGATTGATCTGATGTTCCCTGAAGACGTTATGAAAATTCACATAAACCTATCCTTTAAGTCATCATTTTCCCAGGAAGCTATATAAGAACCAGGAGTATTGTATTAAAGGGTAACATAAATTTAAGCTGTCTCATCTGAATTTATAAAATATAGCAACAGAAATGTAGGGTCAAAAATATGTGAGCTTAAATATAAGCATACTCTTCTAATAATATGAATGGATTAGTTACACTGATTTAAACACTGTAATTTATGTATATTTTAAATTGTCCTCTGGGGGAAATACTGTTCAAATGTAGTGGCATAGATTAATTTTTTGCTCAAATTGTGCTGACCAGAATACCCATAGAAAGACTTGTGGTTTAAAATTACATGCCCAAGTTTACCAAGATGATGATCTCAGATCTCGTGGACTGTCAGAAAGATGAAGGTGTGAAGTTTATCTCTTCCCATTTACTAATCACACGATTTGCGTAAATGACTTAAATAAACTTCAGTTCATCATCTACCAATGGAGATGATAATTCCTACCTTCAAGTAGTATGATAAATAACAGTAATATGTAGTAATATGTAATTAGCAGCAATATGTTGAAATATGGGCTGTAACTTGTCTATAATGAATCTTTAATTGAGAAAAATGTATACTATAAAAATTAGTGCACATATTTTAAAAGTATTTTAAATTAATTTTAACCATGAAATTCGGTATTTTATTTTCTCCTTTCTATTCTTATTTTCTATTATGTATCTTTTACTTTTGTGACCAATTTCTTTCCAGATACTTCACAATCACAGGCACCAGCATTCCCATTTTGCAGTGCCTATATTCCTAAGATGATGCTCTGTGGATGCTATCTTTCCTGTATTGTAGACTTACAATTCTTTCTATTTTTTATCTATTCCATTTTCTCATAACCTTGGCCAGTTGGTAACCAGGTTGGTGTGACATGTTCGAAGTCCAGCACCTGTGAAGCTGCTCCTTCCCCATCCTTCTTTTGGACAGGTGTTCCCTCTTTTCTCTTAGAACATAGTCGCACAAAATATAACATATGATACCATCACTTCTTTATCCAAAACACATTTTTTTAAAAAAAATAGTCATCATCATGATTATTGTCTTCATTGAAATGATATACATTTGTTTATATCCTGTCATGTTTACTATTCATAATCCAAATGAAATATCAGTTTTAGTTTGATTAATGAACAAAAGTTTAATAACAACAATAATTTGTATTATCATCGTATTCATAAAGTAATTATGAGAGTATACACTTGAAATATGCTTACTATGTACCAGCCACCAATCTAAATATGTAACTTTTAGCTGTGAAAAATAACACCAATTGACCCAGACATCACTCCCTAAAACTACCACTTCTCAGCATCAAAATCTTTAATGACATCATGTAGTGAGGGATCACTACCGATGGCTCAGAACTGGTGAAGAGGACTTAGCCTACCTTCCCTTCCAAAAAACAAGTCAGTTGAATCTACTTTAGTGGTTCAGCACACTGTTGAGTTTCTGTTCATTTGTGTAAGAAACATTGGGTAACAGTAATAGTCTTCAATTATGATATAGAAAAAAGGAAATCTAAACGAAGATTAAAGCAGAGGAGGTTCATTTTGAATGTTAACATGGATTGTTTTTTCATGAGCAAGAGAAAATATACATGACTTTCATAGGGTGCCTTATTTTTTTCAAATCAATAGGATATATTATTCCAAACTAAATAGTAAGGAACATCTTTCACTTTGAAACATAGATTAGTTTTCAAATTTTCTTTAGTACATAAAATAAATAAGTAACACATGGGACATATTCCTATTTTTGTTTGTTTTTAATTTATGCACACTCTTTGCATATGCATTCAGATTCCAGGAGCATGCTGTGTTACAATTGTGTAACAACAAATAAAAGACTAAAAAATACAGATGAAACAGTAAGAGGTTTCTCTAAGAGGAAGAGAAGTAATACAATTTTTTAAGTGTCAAAATGGCTTAGTCACAAGGTGAATTTTAATACAGAGAACAGAGTTCCAAGACTATATTCGCTTGTTCTTTTGAAAACTTACATAAGAGACCTTTACTTTCATTTTCTTCTTGAAATATGTGTAGGTAACCTCTAGAGACGTATTTTAGGCACGGGTAGGTAGTTTTCTGGAACTTTTTATTAGCGTTTTAATTTAATGTCCTATTAATTTATTATTATATTAATATAAATATCCTAGTATACAGTATATGGTTTAATACTCTTTGTTAGTATGGCATATTGTGGAATACTGATGATAGATATTAAGACTATTATCCACTGAAAAAAAAAACTTCACTATATTATTTAGTGGAAACAAGATCTTATTCTATTTTGTGGGGGTGAAAATAAAGTGAAGATGGAAGAATCATTTTACCAATGGAATTGGTCATCATTTTATGAGCTGTTCGTAATATGAAAGAAACTGCTCCTACTAGGTATTTTTACTAAATGATGTGGGGTATAATTTAGTAGTGTGGGTTGCAATACATACACATACAATTGCACACTAATTTATATGCAAATGACATATTTACATATAATATGCATATATAATACAGAGGGTGCCAAAAAATGTATGCACATTTTAAGAAAAACTGTATTGTTATTGTAATACAATGAATGACGTTAGCACTCATTTGATTAGTGCCCTCTTTTGAGCGAATGTCATACTACACATTGCTAGAGTAATTCAATTCAACTTCGAAAAGTAATACATAGATAACATCTCTTAAAATGTGTACATTTTTTGGCACCCCCAGTATATGTGTATATATAACATACAATTATAAATAACCTATACATATTTTATGTAATGTATAGTATTTGTGTATAAATAATATACATTTAAAATTTAATTTGAATCTTACAATGTTCATTGGCAGTGAATTAAAGTTTCCAATTGCTTCTGTTGTTCTGGTTATGAGGTTGGAAGTTATTTTGAAGAATGTTTTGAATATGAGTTTGTCAGCTAGAGACTTGCACTTTGGTTAGTTGACCTAAACTGACATCAACTATTTTGAAAAGTTAGCAAGGATGCTTTTTAAGTTAGAAGAGGATACCAACTAAGTATCCTTCTGTGTTAGAATAGGCCTCACCATAATGCTGAAGACATTGATTTCATTAACAACTGCCACCCCCAAAATAAATTGTCTCTGAAACTCTAAATATCTGTAGTTTCTTATCTTTAAGAATGAGTTTGTTTAATCACAACTTTTATAAACAGAGATAAAAGTAGAAAGGACATCATTCTCCTATGGATTTTGCTTACCCGTGCTTAAAGACATCACCCTACTTAGTACACATGATTATTGGTATCAGTAACTAAAGGGGGTCAAATATATGGTGATGGGAGGAGAACTGAATCTGGGTGGTGAACACACAAAGCGATATATAGATGATGTATTATAGAATTGTACACCTGAAACCTATGTAATTTTACTAACCATTGTCACCCCAATAAATTTTAATTAAAAAAAAGATTAATATCACACAAAGGAATGTTTTGCATCCATTCAGAAAAAGTATAAAAATATATTATTTAATTTCACTTGAAATACCATTATTAAAAATCATAATATGAATCAAGATATTACACTTTATAAAATTAAGATCATAAAACTTTATGAAAACCAAAAAATAAACTCATTGAGATAGATAGACTTTAAGGATGTGATGGGAGACAAAAACTTAAATATGTGCCCTCAAAAAACTCACAATCCAGTGGAGACATAGAGAAGGGCGGAGGAAATTTTCATATAATATGATAAGCAGAAAGAAGCTCCAAAAAGCGTGTCCTGTTGGAGGATATAATTGAGCATAGAGTCTAATCTCAACAGATAAAAGGAAGATTTACAGTAAAATGGATAAGTGATTTTTTTTGTTGTGTGAGGTAAAGTAGAACAAGAAAAGATGAGAATTACAAATGGAAGGAACAATGTGTACAAAGTCTTTGTAAAACAGTGCAAACCAATGGATTTGGGACTCTGTAGTGAGCCAGTAGTTCAAGAGGGAGTGTAGCTGACTGGTGAAGGATGACATCAGACAGATAAGTATAGAAAAGAGTCATGAAGTGTGCCAGGATCAGGCAGAGGTCCACAAAGAAAAATAATAAGTTATTTTCTTTTTTTTTTTATTTAGACAGTATTAAAATCAGATTTGGGATTCAGAAAAGTCATTCTTAGAGTGCAGTAGTAATTAGAGAGGAATAGAAAACTTGTAGTTGGGGACATATTAGTAATTCAAACAGGATATGATAATGGTTTTAACTGAGATGATGATAGTTAGATGGAGAAAAAAATAAATGGATTCTAAACTATTAAGACCATTGAAGATGGGAAATGGTGATTCCTTGGCTATGACTAATAAGGGAGAAGGAAAAATCAAGAGGGACAATGGGTTATAGTTTAGGAAACAGGAAGGATTATAATGGTGCCTCTCACTAAAATATATAATTCTAAGAGGAGACATTATGGAGAGACAGGATGGATAATTAGTTATTTGGATAATTGTCATTTTTGAATTTGAGATGTCAGTGGCTCATTCAAAGGGATATATCAGTAGCCAGTTGAATATAATTTGTGCATTGACGCAGTCTAGTGAGAAATCCTAGCTGAGTTTTTTTTTTTTTAATGGAAGTCAAAGTTTCTAATTTTTTGTTTATTTAGGTTTAGGTAAATGACCATATACAGGTAAGAATAAAATGATAGCATTTAATCTGAATTTTATTCTTCCATATTTGCTGTTCTTTGTTTTCAAATGCCAATACTCATACGCTTGTTAAAAATTCATTATGGATAGAGAATCTTTCAACTGTATTGCATATTGCTTCTTTTAAATGTACTTATCAAAAGGTTATTTGTTGAATAATCAACACTCAATAACAGGTATAATGTTTTTCTCTGTTACAACACACTTGCTACTATCAGTCTCTTTAATCTTGGAGGCTTTATTTTGAACATCTTTTAAATATGCTTGTCAGATTATTGTTTTTGCATATAACTTGACTTTAAAAAGTTCTTCTTGCTGTTTAATAGAAAGAATAATATCTTTTGGGGAACCTCTGCTTTAAAGAAATCCCCAGGTTCAAAAGTTGCAAACATAAAACCTTTCAGAAACATTTCCTGTAACCAGTAGCTCAGAAAATTAGACTTAATCAATTTACCTCCAATATCATGTAGGTGGCATTTTTAGGTCTACAAATCAGAGTGATGGGAAGATTAAGAAATGAGGAGAACTAGTGTTACGTGATGACCCTCACTCACATTGCTCTTCAGCTAAGTATTAATTTGTCCACTTCCTAAAAGTTGATATTCTCACCTAAGTAATAGGAAAATGAACCCTTAACTTTCCAACATAACAGAGCTGTTGTAAAGGTTAAAATTAAAACAAAGGGATTCTGCTTATGAAAGCATTTTGTAATCTGCAACTACATTATAAATATAAAGAACTTTTATTACAGTGTTGATTTTGTTCTTGTTTTGAGGACTCGTGATTCATTAGGTCGGTCTGTTTATTGTAGTTGACACCGTGACTGATTGGAACTAAATTTATTTTTTAAAACATTTTAACAACTCCTCTGCCTATGACTTTCTTTATGTCAGGCAACACTGGTTAGAATTTGAGCCTTTTTTATTTTATTTATTTTTCTTTTAAGTATGAGGTCCTATCATTGGCGTGATTGAATTTTGGTTTGAGACCAGCTCTTTGCTTCTGGGTTGTGATGTGTGAGAACTTTTCAGGTTTCAGAAAGATGTGCAAACAAAATTTTCTCAGAAGGCTGAATTGGTATTGTAAACATTCTGGAGAATCTTGCTTATTTATTTATTTATTTATTTATTTATTTATTTATTTATTTTTTAAGATTTTTTTTTTAATTGGGGAATTGGGGGATGGGAACAGTGCTGTTGTTCAGCATCTTAGCTGTAGAGGGCAGTGTCACTGGCCCTCATATGTGGGATCCGAACCGGGACCCTCTGGGTCCCAAGCCAGCTCTTAACCAACGCGCCACTCGGCCGGCCATTGCTTATCTTTAAAAGCATTTCTACATATAGATTTTTTTCAATATTGATTCTCAGTTCTATAGACTCAAGTTACTAAGAGATAAAAAGAATGAAGCTAGAAAGACACATAAGGTATCGCTAGAAAACAAATCACCACTCACTTGTAAGCAAAGTGATTGTTATATGTTTTTGACAAATATAAGATGATGCAAGGTATTTCACTTTAAAATGTCCTTCATGGGTAAACACTCACTTTCACATTTAATAATTTGCAATGTCTTGCAAATGATAGAACATCAGGCTGGTTATTATGAATGCACAGGGCACACATAGAAATACTGGCATGCCTCTAATTGCAAAGTTGTTTCTCCAACACATACTTCCTTTGTAATTATTCTTTCCTTGCTCATTTCTGCAGGTATTGTGCTGTACAATACATCATGCTAAAGGTCTAGTCATTATATTGATGCATGAGATTCATTTTACTGGTTAGAAAGGCATGGATGTTATAGCAGCTTTAATCAAATACGTAATTTAGGCAAGTATGTAAAAACATTTTTTTACACATTAATATCTTTCTGTGATGCTACTTCTACATATTTTAGTTAAGAAAACAAACAAAAACAAAAAGAGCAAAAAAGGCAGGCTGCTTGATGAGGATAAAATAAACTTGGAGATATAAAGCCATACTTATATTTTTTATGTTACTAAAATGAATATTGGAGCTTGTAATTTATAAAAGCTATCGAGATTGTAGAGTATATAGACAGAAAAGTGAATCAATGATTTTTATTCAAGTCCAAATTCTACCTTAATAGATAGGTGAGCTTCTGTATGCTACCAATCTGAATTTCCTCAATTCAATATGAGGGATTTAGATAGCCAGACTTCCAAAGGCATTCAATGTTTAAAACTGTGTGTGTGTCTCTCTCTCTCTCTCTCTCTCTCTCTCTCTCTCTCTATATATATATATATATATATATATATATATATATATTTTTATGAATATATATGTCTATATATAATATATATGAAAATATTTTATGTGTGTTCATTATATATATTTCTAAGGATAATAACATTAGAACTTCCTAATATGTGCTAATATAGGTTGGATATTACATGTAAATATGTATGATAAAAATTGATTTTACAATTATTGTTAAAAATACTCTAAATGCTTTTCCTTCTTGAAATCTTTACATTTACCTACCAGAAGGACTTCACAATGATAATAGAACATAGTTGAATATTATATCTTAGTATATTATATTTAATTATACAGCCATTATCTTTTTTTTTTTTTTTTTTTTTTTTTTGTAGAGGGCAGTATCACTGACCCTCATATGTGGGATCCGAACCGGGGCCCTCTGGCATCCCAAGCCAGTTCTTAACCTTCGCGCCACTGGGCTGGCCCTTTCCATCCTTTTTTTTTTTTCCAGCCATTATCATTTAATGGTCATTGTTAAAAAATCTGAGGCTGAGTGAGTTAACTGATGCCCCTAGGGTACCCCTCGAATTATTGACTCTGTAAGAATAAGAACAAGGACAGATACCTAAGTTTCAACATAATATCTTAACACTGTAACATACTTCCTAATTTGTTTACTTGTTTTATACTAGCAATGAAAGTCTAGTATTGCTGCCATCATTACCAAATGCATAGACTGTACTAATTTCTTGGCATAAGTGATGAATTACCGTGCTGCCCTGGTCTTCATATGGCTGGACCTACATTAATTCTATTGAGGTAGTGCTGTTTATGGTTGAGATTGCTCTGCAATCTTTCATTGGCGTTATCTCAGTTCTGATTCTAAATTCTTTGGTGTGTGCCCTAACCATACATGATATCACTCCTATAGGGACTGTGGTTGCCTAAAAATACCTATATCTAGGGCACAATGAAATGACTGCAAAGCAAACGAAGCCCTTGATTATCTGTTAAGTCCATCATCACATGTTGAACTGTTCAAAAAGGTAAAGTGTCTCCAGAGATTGCAATGAATAATTAATTTTCTGGAGTGGACTCCTTGAGTGCAAAAACATACTTTATTACCAAATAATTGTGTGACCATGGTGATGTTACTTAAAATTCTCAAGACTTCCTGTGCCCACATGTAAAGTGCATGCACGGTTATCAGCTCCCTGCCATTGCTGTAACAAATCACCATAAAATGGGTGGTGCAAAAGCACACATTCACAGTTCCAGCATGAGTCTGAAATCTAGATGAAATTGGTTCCTTCCACAGGCACTTGCAGAGAACCTGTTCCATGTCTCTCTGTGTGGCTTTGGCAGTGGAGACATTGCTCTCTGCAATGTTGTGATCATCCCTTCTTTATTTGAAGGTTAGCACATGGTTTCAGCTGGGTAACTCTGCCCATTTTTCTCCTTCTAAACTCCCGGAAGACTGACAACCTTCTTTCAACCTATCCCATGTCTTTCCCTTTCAGCGTAAATTGGTGACATTTCTGCTGGAATAACATTCTCAAAAATTCTGAGTCTCCTGTATATGTTGAGGGGATCCAGCCACTAGACAGAGTGTTGTGTGCAATCCTTCATAAACCCCGTCTTTATTTCTGGATACCACCCCCTTTGCCCTATCTCCAGAACATACTTTACAACAGTAATTTGCTAATTTTTGCATCCTTTGCCATCTGGGTAGGCTAAGGATCTCACATATCAAGCGCTGGTTCCTTCTTGCTTAATGGTTCCTTCCTCACCTTCCTTAGAAATCTCTCAAATAGATATCAAAGCTCATCACTCATACCCATCAGCACAACACCCAATAGAAGACACAGTTCAGCTGTTTTCTGACACCTTACAAGGATCACCTTCCCTCCAGTTCACAATAACCTGTTCCTCATTTTATTCTGTGACTCACCAAAAGCATCTTTAATGATTTTATCTCAACCAACATTTGTTAATGACAATTTGTGTTCTCTAAGATGATAGAAGCTTTCTCCATGGTGTTCTTCGCTTCTTTCCAAGCCCTCACCAGAAGAGTCTAACACCCATGTTTCTACCAACCATCTCTTCACAATCTCATGCGCCCCAAATTCCTCCAGCCCCTATTACCCAAAACCCAAAGCCACGTCTGCATGTTTAGGTGTCTTCGATGCTTGTTAAAGCAGCACCCTACTACTTGGTGCAAAATCTATATTCCTTCCCTAGGGCTGCCACAACAAATTACCACAAATTAGATGTTTTAAAACAACAGAAGTTTATTCTCTCAAAGTTTTGGAGGTCAAGAAGTCAAAAATCAAGTATTGGCAGGATTGGTAGATTGGTTCTTTCTGGAGGCTCTGAGGGAAAGTCTGTTTCATACTTTTCTCTAGCTTCTTTTGTGAACATGGAACCCCTGATGTTTGCTTTATTATTTTTTTATTTTATTTTATTTTATATTTTATTTATTTTATTTTTTTAGCTGAGCCATCCTGCTGCCTGTTGGCAGCTCAGCGGCAGCTCAGCTCAGGCCGGGCATTGAACTAGCAACTCTGTTGCTCAGCTCAAACTCTTGAGTGAGCTCTTAACCAACTGAGCCACTCGGCCGGCACCTATCCCTGAAGTTTTTCGGCTTGTCGAGACATCGCTCTCATCTCAGCCTCCATCTTCACACGTTTTTTTCTGTGTCTCTGTGCATCTTCTAATCTTCTGTCTCGTATAAGGACACTCTCATTGGATTTACAGCTTTCCCTAATCTGAGGTGGCCTCACCTTCATTGAATCTGCAAAGACTGTTTTTCGAAATACATTCACTCTCACATGTTTTGGAGGATAAGACTCAGACATATCTTTTAGGAATTCAACCCATTATGTGACAGTAGGAAAACTAAATAAGGTATTATAGCATTTGGCATGCAATATACCTCAATAAATATATATGTAACCAGTGTTTATCAGTAGTTTAGTGCTGTCATAGTCCTAACCTAGCTGTCAAAAAATACAACCAAAAAAAATTTTAAAACTACTATAAAATATAATTCACTTATGTTATATAACAAAATACATGCTGTGAAACTTAAATGTTGAAATCAGAGAAGGACGGCATCAGTGATAGATTACAAGGTTTTAGTGATTGAAGATCCTTACAGAAATAAAAACTAGACTCTGCGGTTTTTAGTGAATGGGAGAAAATGTTGTGATTGAGGTGGGTAGCTTTAAGTGTTATAATTTCAAAATATGCCTGTACTATTGAATGGGTTTCATGGAGAGAAGAGAAGTTCCATTGCTGTTCAAAAAAATAAGACAAGGTCAAAATAGGTGTCTGACAACTTGTCTACTGAATTGTTCAGTTTGTCAAATTTCTTAGTTATTATTAGGCTTGACTGGAAATAACAGTGATCACAGATAACAAGATAATTACAAAATATAACTAGTAATATATTTCTTTCATGCAGGAATTCAGATGTCTATAAATAGACAAAATTCCTTACTTTATCTTGTCCCATCTTATAATGCCTCCATTCCCATAGTCAACTTACTTCCAAGTTTGCTTATCCACCACACCCAAATCTTTTACACTGCAGTCATCAGGAAGGAGCAGTTCAAAAATTAGACAAAAGTGGCATGGTCTCATTTAAAGAATATTCCCGGAAGCCACATATACCTCTACATAATTCCCATTTGGCCATGATTATACCTAGTAGTACCAAGGCTAGAAAAAATGTGTGACAAATAAGTGACAGTCTAATTATATCAAAGAAGTAAAAATGATATATCAGGTTTGTGCCAAAAACTATCAGTTTAGAAACTTAACTACATGAATATATTGTTCATATTTCTACTATACACATTGAATCTCTCTCCTAGCATAGAAAAAATCCTAAAGCCCCAAATGGTTTCTTCATTCAACTGAACCTCCAAAATCTCTGTGGCATATACAGTTTTCTCTATCAAGTCCATACGTAGCTGTTTGCTGTACGTGATCTCTGTAAATAATAACCTTCATTAATTAAAAAAAAGAAAACTGTCATAAAAAATAAAAACAATAACCAACTGAATTAAAAAAAATCAGAATGTTTCACTCAAGGAGCAATTTAGAGGTCTCTAACTGCTTAAAAGATTGAAAGGTATGCTATTTCCTCTTAGTTCTGATGAGGTTGAAAAGATGTTCTCTAATTAGGAATGAATGAGTTTAAGACTCTGTGTACAAATGATTAAAACAAGAGCTTTTGTTCGTTGGTCAGACAGTGAGGTTCTGGCATAGTGGGGTCATTCAAAATCCATTGTATATTTTTTGACACATTTGCATTTTTTAATTCATTGGGATAACATTGGTTAGTAAAACTATATAGGTTTCAAATATACATTCCTATAACACATCATCTGTATATTGCGTTGTGAGTTCACCACCTAGAGTCAGTTCTTCCATCACCATATATTTGACCCCCTTTATCCTCATCTACCACCCACCTCCCCCTTTACCCTCTGGTAACCACTACACTGTTGTTTGTGTCTAATAAGTTTTTGTTTGTTTGTTTGTTGCTTTCAGTTTTATATCCTACATATGAGTGAAGTCATATGGTTGTTGACTTTTTCTGTCTGACTTATTTTGCTTAGCATAATAATCTTGAGATTCATCCATATTTGTCGAAAGTGTTGGAGAGGTTCTGGAGAAAAAGGAACCCTCATACACGGTGGTGGGGACTGTAAATTGGTACAGACACTATGGGAAACAGTATAAAGGCTACTTTAAAAATTAGGAAGAGAATTACCATACAACCCAGCAATCCCTCCCCTGTGTATCTACCCCAAAAATCTGCAAACATTTACCCATAAAGGTATATGTACCCCCATGTTCATTGCAGCATTATTCATGGTGACCAAGACATGGAAACAACCAAAGTGTCCTTCAATAAATGATTGGATAAAGAAGGTGTGGTGCATATGTACAGTGGAAGATCATTATATTTTAATAGCTTTCGTTCGTTATAATGGCTGTGATTAAATACAGCAGTCAGTTTTAACATTTCCTATTCGAGTACTGTTCTAGAAAGAAAAATTTACTTTACATCTGTAAATCAAAATTTTAGTAATGTGTTCCTAATATAGTCACAATTGTACTGAGGTAATGTCACCCATTTCAAAGCCCACTTTCAGCTAGTGAAGAATGGGAACTACAAGGCAGTGGGTAGGCTGGGAAGGTATTATCGAAGTCTCCTTGCTCTGGCAGTGAAGTTAGTTCCTGTTAGACCATCTGCTAGTGGATGGATTTGCTCTCTGGCAGGGCTTCACTTTTTCATTGTCCTCTGTGGCCTCTGGATTCCTCTTTCTGGAAGGTTTATATTTATCCATTATAATCGCTATCCACATGTGAAGTTGGCAATAAAACAGATGTCCTTTTTAGAAGCTGAATGGCAATTCTAAAATGACAATTATATAGATGGAGGTTTATTGGCCTAAGGAATGTTGTGAGGGGTTGCGGGCTTGGCTTGCAATATTTTGTTTTATTTGTTTTCATTTTCTACAATACAATTCTCAAACAAAAGCAAAGCAAAAAACAAAAACAACAAAAACAAAACACATCTTACGTGTTTGCTCTTTGTCATATTCAGTAAGTCTGAAACTTTGAACACTGTGAGTTGTCACTGTAACTTTAAAAGATAGATAGAGAGGAGAGATAGATAGATAGTTAAATTGGAAGATGGATGGAGAGATATGTTCACACACACGTACACAAACACACACTGGCAGAAACACCAGATAGTGATCAAAGACAAAAGAAAAAAGAGAAAAATAAAAACCAAAAACATTTAGGGAATACCTCGTGCTGTTGCTGTTTCCCCGTAACCTAATCCTTCATGGGGTGATGTAATAAAAGCCAAATGCACTATGGGTGTACAGCGTGATCTGCACCACAGGGGAGGAACCCCCAAATTATGAACCTTGAAGCTCATGTAGGTGCTGACACATCTCCACCCCTCTGGAGTTAGGAGGAAGAGTGTATGTTTCATTCTGTATAAACAGGTTTTCTCTTGGGGGAGGAGGAGAGATTTTATAACTGGAAATGTAAACTTCGTCTCCTAGGGAGAGAAGAAAGGCTTTATTATCCTTTGAAATGGAACAGATGTCTCTGGTGAAAGGAGAAAAAAGGCTTCATATATCTACCACCTTTAGAATGCAAAGATCAGATGGTGCTGTGGGAAAAGAAAAGAGACATTCTTTATCATTATAGCAGGCAAATTTCTCTTATACTTAGGAGGGCTTGGCCAAACAGCAACACCAAGAAACACAGAGAGCATAGCCTTACAAAAACACCAATCATCTTAACAGACCAAGTTTTTAAGTCTGAAGAATTACATGGTTTGGGTTTCATTCACAGCCCCATATGTCCTAATTTTGTGGTTGTTGATAACTAGAAATTTTATTTTTTATTAAATCTATTGGGGTGACATTGGTTAGTAACAATTGTATAGGTTTTAAGCGTAGAGATCATTTTTAAAAGGGAGATGGTGTGAAGCAGCAATCCAACTCAGTTCTTTGACCCAGGCTTGTTTTCATTGTTTGGCTAAGAACTCAGGTAGACAGGTGCTGGAAAAAGGCCTGAGGTGCAGCCCCATGTCCTGCTAAGGCTGCACCTTGAGAACAGTGCTGAGAGCTGCTCCACTGTCAGATGCTGCCCCGGCTGACTTTTCCACTCAGCAGTGCGCTGTATTAATGGACCGCTGTTAGTAAGTATATGTTGCCTTCAGAGAAGGCCTGCCCGCCATAACTGCATTGCTCTTCGTCTCTCTCACAAGTGGTTATCTATATGCTAAGTTATTCTCTTTCTTATGAGACTGGCCTAAGAGTGACAAGAGTACTTAGTACCCATTGTATTTGACTGCCTCTGTATTAGTTCACTAGGGCTGCCATAAAATGGTACCATAGCCAGGGTGGCTCCAACAACAGAAATTTATTTTCTCATGATTCTGGGTGCTAGAAATCCAAGGTCAAGGTGTCAGCAGGGTGGGCTGCTTCTGAGGCCTCTCTCCTTGGCTTGCATTTCTATTGTGTCTTCCTGTGGTCGTCTCTCTGTGTCTGTTTCCTAAGTTTCTTTATAAGGAAACCAGTCATGTTGGATTAGCGGCAACACTAATAACTTCATTTTAAATTAATAACCTCTTTAACGGCTTCGTCTTCAAGTACAGCCACATTCTAAAGTACCAGGAGTTAGTACTTCAACATACACGTATACATTTTAGAAAAACCATTTTAGCCCATAGCAATTTCTTAAAACTCTTCGTGTAAAACTTCGCTGTTACCTGATCAACCTTATTTATTAGGGAAAAAAGGGAACTTTCACTGTATTTTGCCTCTGCATTATAAGTCCATAATGTGTCTTTCCCATCTGCTGCTGGACAACTTCCACTAAGCCAATGGAATGTTCTGTTATTATACTTGCAGCAGCCCGGTTCCAATTTTTTTTAAATTGTATCAATTGGGATTAGTTTTATATGTAAATGAAAAAGACCTTCATTTAAAAGTCGGGTGAATAAAGCACACAATTCTCACTTAAAGATTCGTAAGCAGGTGGCACAGGCTTATAAACTAGCTCAACTCCATTGTCCCAAGGGACACAGGTCCTTTTTGTCTTGTCGCCTCTCTACTAGTAGCTCTTCTAAGTTTTACACAGTGTCTGAGTCCCGGCCATTGGGAAAAGATTAACGGTGAAAGGGACTCCACCATTATTCATTCAGAGAATGTTTGTGGAATGTGCCACATGGTAATTTCACTTGTATTCTATTGGCTGTATCTTAGTAACAGCCACACCTAGCTCTGGGTGACCAAGTGCCCAACTGAAGAAAAGAAGGATGGATATTGAGTGCAGGGAGGCAGCCAGCAGGCTGGGATAGACTGAAATGTATATGCATGTGGAAGAAGAGAGAAAGTCAATGATTTTTTATTGTAATGCCATGTCGACCCAGAGAGAACTTAAGGCAATTAAAAGAGAGGGTATGAAGTCTTTTAAGAAGACAAAAGCTAATGGAGATATTTTAGGATGTGTGGCAGAAGCAAGTGACTGGAGAAACTTCTGATGCCACCAGATTTCATAGTTCCCATCACCTCCTAATGCTGCTCTCTACACACATCTCTATGCCCACATCTGTAATCTGTATACCGTAAATACTGAAGAGAAAATTAACATTTTTCTAACAATATTGATATGTTTATTTTGGTTCCAGTGGTATTTTGACATGGATCCTTTCTGGAGTATTTCTTTTTTCTTTTTTGAAAAAAAAAACAAAACACAAAAACAAAAAACAGCAGTAAAAATTCCAGATTAAAGAAATCCTGCAAAATATATAAACATTTATATATATAGCAAAATATATAAATCATCATCAATACAAACCAAATTCAATTTCTGTGAAGATGAATCCAGGAGGCTAAAATGGATTAAAGCTGAGATAGGAGGTGAGGAATGAGGTTAAAGATTTGGAAAGGGAATCAGGTATTATCTGGAAGACAAACCACAGAACCTCGCTGCCTGTCTTTCTTAGTGGCCCTTACTAGCTCATTCTCTTCTGATAGTATGTGGAACTCTGGAGTAATCCAGAGCAAGTCTGAACCTATGTTCTCATTTATTTACACCAGTTTTAACAAGATACCTCAAACACTCCATATTTTTAAGTATCATGATGTGTCAGTACTCCTTACAATTGTTTATCCAGGATTGACATCTCTACTGATTGTTAGACCCATGTATTAAATGGCCTACATGACACCCCCACTTAAATGTGTTAGAGGCATCTCATATTTAATATGTTCAAAATAAAAATGTTGAGCCTCAGCTCCAGATAACAAAATATTTTATCTCAGCTGTGTTAGTCCAGGCCCTCAAAGAAGCAGAACCCAAAATAAGATTAAATGTGAAAGGATTTTATGAGTTTATTAGCCTCCTATGGCAGCCATAGCAAACTGCCATAACAAATTGGTGCCTCAGATAGATTTATTTTCTCATTTTTGGAGACCAGAAGCCTTAAAACAAGATGTCAGCAGGGCTTCATTCCCTCTAGACACCTGTGTTTTGCCTCTGCCAGTTTCTGTTGGTCATTAGCATTTCTGGTTTCTTTGTGCATAGTCACATTCACTTCAGTCTCTGCTTTTTTGGGTAACATTGCTTTTTTCCTCTTCTCTGTGTCAGTTCCTTTTCTGTCTGTCTCCAATCACCTTCCACCTTTCCGGAATAAGGGCACTTGTCATTGGATTTAGGGCTAATCTAGAATAATCTCCTTTTCAAGTTTCTTAACTTTGTTAAATCTACAGAGACTCCCTCCCCCCCCCCAATAAGAAGAGCTTCACTGGTTCCAGGGTTAAGGATGTGGAGATATCATGTCGGGGACCATCACTGTACCCACTATCTCTAGGTAGCAGCCATGTGAGAGAAAATATCTTGCGTGTAGGAGATTTTGAAAGTAATTTGTCTGCAGTGAAAACCTCTCCCTAATGATGGAGAGTGGTTGAGAAGTGTGTATGGAAGAGTTGTAAACCATGTGAACAGTGTACATCATCCGATGATGATGATGATGATGATGATGATGATG
>NW_017732219.1:157229-158778 GCF_001890085.2 Hipposideros armiger
GTAAGTCCCTCCCATTGATGTGCAGTTATCAATCAAGGCTCAACTACAAGAGGAGGGCACACATAACCCACACATAAGACACATTTGGAGCACATGGCTCAGGTGACCAGAAAGACTGTGCCACTGATCCCCACAACACACCTACTATATAAGGCCACTCTACTAAGACTAGGAGACATAGCAGCCCTACCTAATGCATAGAAACAAACACAGGAAGGCAGCCAAAATGGGGAGACAAAGAAACATGTCACACATAAAACAATAGAACAAAGCTCTGGAAAAAGAACTAAGCAAAATGGAAATAAGCAATCTATCAGACACATAGTGCCAAACACAGGTTATAAGAATGCTCCGTGATCTCAGGGAGAACTTCAACAGAGAAATGAAAACCAAAATGGTGCACTAGGTAAACACTGTGTTCATCTTCTCTCATAACCACATCAAAATTACAACTAATCTACAAAACAACCATTATTGAGAATTACCTACAATCAAGGTGAACTGAAGCCTTTCACCTAAGGATGTGCAGAAGAAACCTCCAAACTGGTAAAAAGGGCAGAGATGTGGAAATGGTTGGCTAGTCAGAGGAATGAGTCATAAATAAAGGATACAGCAACAGAAATGAAGACTATGTTATAGGGAATCAACAGTAGATAAGATGAAGCAAAGGATCCAACCAGCAATGTAGAAGATAAGGTAAGAGAAAACACCTGACCAGAACAGCAAAAAGAAAAAAGAATCCAAAAAATTGAGGAGACTTTGTGGGGCCTCTGGGACAATATCAATCATATCAACTTTCACATCATAGGAGTACCAGGTGGAGAAAAGAGAGAGCAAGGAATTAAAAACCTATTTGAAGAAATAATGACAAAAAAATTCCCTAACCTGATGAAGGAAATGAACACACAAACCCAAGAAGCACAGAGAGTCCCAAACAAGATGAACCCAAACAGGCCCACCACAAGAAACATCACAATTAAAATGCCAAAGTTTAAATACAAAGACAGGCTATTAAAAGAAAAAGAAAAAAGCAGTTAGTTACCTATAAGGGAGCCCCCATAAGACTGTCAGCTGATTCTCAACAGAAACTTTGCAGGCCAGAAAGGAGTGGCAGGAAATATTCCAAGTGATGAAGAGCAATGACATACAACCAAGATTGCTCTACCCAGCAAAGCTATCATTGAGAATTGAAGGACAGATAAGGAGCTTTCTGGAACTGAAGGAGTTCACCGCCACTAAACCCAAATTACAAGAAATCTTAGAGAGGCTTCTTTAAGATGGGAGGGGGGTTAAGGATGGGTAAAAGGAGAAAAGATTAAGAAGTACAAATTGGTTGTTACACAGTAGCAATGAGGATGTAGGGTATAGCATAAGGAATATTGTCAATAGAGATGAGGCAAAAAGCTGTTAATAAAAGAGATCCTAAAGTGGGACTGCCCAGGCCTGTATTCCCTCCTCAGGAACCATCCAGGCTCATCCCCTACAAATCATTTTAAGATGTCTAAACCCCTCTAGAAAGGGGAAATAAGACCCCAGTGCTTTTAACTAG
>NW_017732219.1:162055-164267 GCF_001890085.2 Hipposideros armiger
CCACTTCTACATCCCCCACTTTTATCATTCTTCAGCTGAAGTTTAAAGATATAACATTGTATAGAAACATGATGAGTGTAGATCTCCACCAATGTATAATGTATGTGCATAATATATAAAACAGCCATGTGATAGGTTTTTACAGGTAGCTGTTCCAATATCTCTATCAGGGTTTTCCATTCTCTTTACTGGGAGATTATTTGTTGGATCATTTGATTGGTTAGCAATTGCACAGAAACATTAAATTCCCTTGAAGTCACTCACCTGAGCACTGTAACACTGCACATACCAAAAGAAGGATTATAATCAGAATTTGTAGTTCACTTCTAAGGAAGCAGTCAAGAGAGTACAAATTAAAGTGCCAGAACACCTCCCATCCACCAGTCCAAAAAAACCTATAAAAGTCCATATGGAGGTATTAACCAAATTACCTAGTTTCATGATATTTCTCCTAAGTAGTTTGTAATATACAATATGACAGATAAGTGTGTATGAATGTAAATACAATAATCTTATCTTAAGGGAGCATAAACTCTACTTCAAAGAGGCACTGTTATTTCTACAATTGCCCTATTTGAAACACTGCCTCTCCAGTTTCATGAACCTCCTTGATAAACAGTCTTATTGTCTTAGTGACAATGTGTAGTTCTGCTGTTCTCTGAGCTACAGTATGAAGTAGACTGCTTATTTCCATGACTGTTAAAAAAACACATTAAATAATAATAATAAGAAAAGATCTTTGGGAACAGAAATTGGCAATGCAAAATTTCCCTGTAGTAGTTCAAGTTTGGGAACTCAAACTGAAGTTGTTTTCCTCTTTTCAAAAGTTAAATTATCTAAAGGGCTCTCTCTCTTCTCTTTGAGAAGGTGGGGCCAAAATAAATCCTGAGTTACATCTGGGATGACCCTGAGGCAGGCATCACTCTACTGAGATAACAGACCTCACATTGAATTTGTAAATAGCAGCCAATGAGTTCTTGTGTGACAAAGTCAGTGCCAGCCCTTAGAGCTGCCAGTGGTCTGTTTTCAACTAAAGCCTTCCAGCAAACCCAAAGAGAGTTTACTTCTAAAAGACAGCTGGTGTGAGCTTCCCCATCTCTACTTTTAANAAAATTTCCCTGTAGTAGTTCAAGTTTGGGAACTCAAACTGAAGTTGTTTTCCTCTTTTCAAAAGTTAAATTATCTAAAGGGCTCTCTCTCTTCTCTTTGAGAAGGTGGGGCCAAAATAAATCCTGAGTTACATCTGGGATGACCCTGAGGCAGGCATCACTCTACTGAGATAACAGACCTCACATTGAATTTGTAAATAGCAGCCAATGAGTTCTTGTGTGACAAAGTCAGTGCCAGCCCTTAGAGCTGCCAGTGGTCTGTTTTCAACTAAAGCCTTCCAGCAAACCCAAAGAGAGTTTACTTCTAAAAGACAGCTGGTGTGAGCTTCCCCATCTCTACTTTTAACTACAAGAACTGTCCTAACATTCTCAAAATTCATCTTGATTGACAGTCCTTTACTTAGTCACTTTGGATTGCTCTAGTGTATATTGGATTCTGTGTGACCTATTGGACTTGTGTTGGCATGTTTCTAATGGCATTTCCTGACTCTTCCTAACATCCATTCACTTTGTAGTAGTTATTGCATCTCCCCAATTATAGTGATAGTTCTTTGAGAGCAGGGACTCACTCATTTTCATATCCTGTGTAATGACAACACACTTTCTTACAATTAAATTAATCTGTATTTAGCCCAAGATTAGTACATTCTTAGTTCTTGGAAGTAATATTTTTCCATTTTTTTTAATATAATACTAATACTGAATTCTTGGTACATTTTTAGTTCTTGAAGTAATATTTTTCCATTTTTTTTAATATAACACTAATACTGAATTCTGATTTCACTACATTTGCAAAATAAAGGAAGACTTCTGGTTAAAGATGGTGGAATGTATATAGACATACTAGTCCCCACTGCCTCCTAAGAAAGCCATTAAAATGTTTTATTAGATTTATAAACCAACTGGCAAGGAATTCAGGGTGGATACATCATAAAAAATGTTGCAAAGATGAATGTGGATGCATAAGAAAATGTAGCAAGTGGACCTGAGAAATTTAAGTCTTGAAATAGCACAGGAAAAAGCCAAAAAGACTCACAATGTAAGTCAAGTTCTTAGCACAGTTAAACATGGCAAATATTTTTGAGTAGTCATCATTATTACTT
>NW_017732219.1:168142-169131 GCF_001890085.2 Hipposideros armiger
TAGAAATGAGCTTTATGTAATTCATGTATTCTTATTATGCACATTTTCAAAAATATAGGGTGAGTATATGAATTACTAAAACAGTAAGAGATGACTAATTTAACAAGATGCAATTATATCATTATACATATATCATAAATGTATATATAAGACAGAAGTTGTAATAAGCTGTTAGTTTTGAGAATGTATATAGTTCTTAATATGTATGCCTATCTGAAGGTAATCAATTATAAAATTATACACTTAAAACCTATAGAATTTACTATCCAATGTTACCTCAATAATTTTAATTAAAAAATGTATAAAAATTAGGGTTTGATGATAAATCATCATCATTATTATTGAGAAATATTTTTACATTTTATTTTAAATAAAATGGTAATTTTGTGAAAAAAAAAACAATTTTTTTTAAATTACAGCCTGCTATGATTTAAATATATTTTATACGATTTTGTTAACCTGTTCTATGTAATGGAATATAACAAATATAAAATAACCAATAAAAATGAAAATATATTATGAAACATATAGTAATTTATATTTTTTATTTATGTTATATCATATTATTACT
Source organism: Hipposideros armiger (assembly GCF_001890085.2). Classification (NCBI taxonomy): domain Eukaryota; kingdom Metazoa; phylum Chordata; class Mammalia; order Chiroptera; family Hipposideridae; genus Hipposideros; species Hipposideros armiger. The sequence continues at coordinate 168,714 of NW_017732219.1, forward strand.
TAATAAGAATGATAAGTAAAAAATACTGTGACAATTAAGTATTGGAACTACATTTGATGAAATTGCGTACAAGTAACAGGTATGTTATGGAAGACATTGTGAGTTGATTCTGTTCAGGTATTTCACAGAGAGATATAGCAAAAGAGCCTTGACGAATAAATAAGTTAAAAGGGACAAATAAATTTTGCTACGTAAGGCTTTCTGAAGAGCTAATTAGTATGATATGTGCTAAAAAAAAATTCCCAGTGAGAGTTAATCAATTTATTTTAATGTTGCTTGAGGAATAATGATTTTGCCACTTTCTAAGTCTATTAACTCAGGTCTCTTTATGCCTCAGCTCTTCTATGAGTTTATCCTTCTCTTCCTTTGTCCAGCTGTAAGTCTGCACTACATTGTAATTTTGCATTAGCATTAAAAT
>NW_017732219.1:172110-172850 GCF_001890085.2 Hipposideros armiger
GTAATCAAAGAATATCAGTGTGTCCTTGAAGTTATAGAATTACTACATGAGCTCAAGCAGAAATGCACGCACTCACTCTGGGAGCACACTCTATGTTTACCTAGCATACAAAATTCAGGAAACTGGTAGGATATATTTTGGAAGTTGTACCTTGTGGTCTGCTCATTGTCTTCAGTAAGGTTCCATAATACACCAAGGGGTAAATTAGAGGCTAGTACATTATCTTCAATGATTTAGCCAATTCAGATTTGAATTTCTATTTATCTGAAATGCTGAACATCTTAAGTGACGTATATATTTCTCCATTAGTATGGCTACAACCTCAACTTAAACTAGCTTTTTCTCTGGACCAGTTACTCGTGATAGCCTCGTCTCGTAACTAACTTCAAATTGTCCTACAATTCATTCCTCAACCTGACCCCAAAATCTGAGTTGGGAATACAAATCTCATATCTTAGCCTACCTTATAAACCGTGTAGAACATTTGCAAATCTCTGAGAATAAAGGACAAAAGCCTTAGCATCTCCCACAAGGTCATTTCATGACTGAGTCCTGTCTACATCCTCAAACTCATTTATATAGATTCTTTCACCATGTTCTTCACTGTAGCCGACACCTTCTTTACCAATTCCTTGAAGGTACTTTGATTCCTTTTGCAATAGGTGCTTGACACATGATATTTTATATGTCTATAATAAATGTAATTGCTGTTAAAAGCCAGTTAATTTACCTAACAAGCA
>NW_017732219.1:176295-177258 GCF_001890085.2 Hipposideros armiger
TTCCCTTTGTGGAATTTACTCTGCTATTTAATAATAGATGGTTAGGTTTTACTTGATTCGATTAAGATGATGCAGGTGTCAGTTCCACTTCTAGTCAACTGTCTAAATAAGCGTATTATCTCAGGTTCACAAAAGATGCATATTCTTAAAGATTTAGACCTGTGAGGTTCTTGTTTCATGGAAGGATTATTCAAACATCAAGTGTGTATAATAGGCATAGTAATGCAATGATTGTGGACTGAATGTTTGTATCCTCCCTGGTTCATGTGTCAAAGCCCTAAACCAAACAGAGGTGAAGTCTCCAGGAAGTAAGTATGTTTGGCTGATGGCGTGAGGGTAAGGGACTCTTAATGAGGTTAGTGCCCTTTTAAGAAGCAAAAGAGACCACTGCCATGTAAAGATACAGGGAGAAGACTGCTGGCTCACGCCAGGAAGAGGGACTTCTCCAAAAAATGAACCTGCCTGCATCAAGATTTCAGATGCTTCCAGAACCCTGAGAAATGAATGTTGTTTAAACCACAGAGTTTGTGGTACTTTGTTATACAGTAGCCCAAGCTGAGCAAGACAGCCGTTAAGGATTTTTGTCATGATATTCTTCAGCTTCACAAGGCCATCAACCTGGGGGTGAAGGGGTGGAGCACAAGAAGGAACTTATTAAATGTCCATGTTTTACATTTTTGAAGACTAGTTTAATCAATAGAGACTAGTTATGAGATAACCTTCTTAGAGGAGCAGACGTGTCATCTTTATGCCTTTTAATAGACATCACATAAATGTTTTTCATCCTCTGCCTACATAACAGGCCTGGTTGGCATATAATTTAATGGTTGTTTTCATTCCCTCAATTCAGTGTTTCTCAAATCAACGAACTGCCATTTAAAGATCAACATGTTTAATAAAACTTTAAATACACCTGGAAAAACATATGCTGATAAAAGCCATCTGCATTTCTCCATTAACTTT
>NW_017732219.1:181928-184224 GCF_001890085.2 Hipposideros armiger
TTCCAATTGATATAATAAATAGATATGCACTGTTGCGGAGACAATTATGTATAGTATAAGGCTGTCGATGACTGTAACAACTTTTGGTGTCATGGTTCCCCAGAATCGTCTCACACACTCCATCCCCCTCCCTAGCATAAGTTAGGACTTATTTGACCCCCAATTTCGGGCATCCCACTAAATAACTTGGATTCTTTGGTTTACAGGACTGATTTGGAGCCTGTACTTTACATTGTCTTCTTATAATCACTATATACTTTGATCTAGTGCTAGTGTTTTCATTTTAATCCTCAGTAGGTTGTGTTACTAGTTCTCACACTGGATAAACTAAGTCAGCAGTTTTCAAATGATTATCTGTAACCTGGTCCAGTTGCAGTCAGGACAATGCCCAGATGTCAGAAGGGGGGAGGGGAACACGTTATTCCACTGCGGATCTCGTAATTATTTCACAAAGAGCTCCTCCTTTAGTGTTTCTATTAATCCTGAGCACAGAAGCAGATGGCACACTGATTCTCTTTTGTGACATATCAACCATTAATGGTATCCAGAGCTTGATTTTATTTCCCAGCTCTCGGTGAAGAAGTCTGTGGGTAAGATTTATAACACTGTCATGTCTTCTATTTTTTCTCTTATTGGTATTCTTTACAGGGCTCATAAACTCAGCAAGTCAGTAGGCTAATCCTGTCACATTCCAACTTTTTCTTTTCTCTGTAATTCTATTGCTGCCAGAAAGCAACTTCTATATTGCAGTTGTTTTGTTTTGTTTTTTTCCCCTTTTCTTTCTGTTTTATTTCACTTTTCTACAATCTCAGCTTATCATGTCTCCTAACACTTGACAACATATAAGAAAAAAGGGTCAGGAATATGAAAGGGAAAAGAGGATAAGTAGCTACTAACACAAACTACTGAGTAACAAAGGACTAGTAAACCAGAATGGATTTAATTTTTTTGCAAGCAGATACCAGGTATAAAATAATTCAGGTCTCTGAAAACTTAAAGGGAGAGCTAGATAATGGAGAAAAAAAAAACTCCACCTGATTTCCAAGTATAAGAACATGGCTGAAAGTATGGTCCCAAACACTTAATAGGGCTTTAAACAGCAGACTTTTATTGACTTGATTTTATTTATTTTTTATTTATTTTCTTTTATTTTGATTTTAATTGTACAATAGTTTTTCTTGGCCATTTGCAAAATGTCATTTTTTAACTTATTTTTTTTCAGTTACAGTTGACATTCATTATTATTTTATATTAGTTTTAGGTGTACAGTATAGTGGTTAGACATTTATATAATGTATGCAGTGATCCCTACAATTAGGTTAATACCCACCTGGCACTATACATAGTTGTTACAACATTATTGACTATATTNGTTATGCATGGATATATTTATGTATTAATGTATATATTAGTACAGGGCAGTATTTGTTGCCTGATTCACACCCACACCCATGTACACCATCTTAAGGGATCCAATGAGGTGCCAAGAATGCCAAGATCATGTAAGATTGGGCACTGGATGATGATATGTATAACATCTGGCTCCTTAATCCTTTAAGGACATGTTTTTACCTACATTTCCACGGGACAATCAGTGAGCATTTACATGTAAAGGCCAGTTCATTTAATAAGATACTACATTTTCATTTTAAAATATACCAAAGTATCTTTTTTTAATTAAAATGCTGGGTGGATACCAGTATGTAATACATGAAGTTGTGTAGAAAAAACACCCACAAACTTAACCAATGTTTATTATCCTTTATTTGTCTTTATTAGGATTTCAGAACATCAGGACTGTTCCTAGGTGACAAATTCAGTTCACTAAAGGCAAACTCTATTCTCATTTCCAGCATTGCCAGAGCACATTTATTTAAGAGCATTATTACTGTATAATGATAGAATCCCTCTCAGCAGTAAATTACCTACAAAAAAAGAAGATATTACCCATGCCATTCCTACTTCAAAATGCAAATGTGTTTAGTAATGAAAGTCATTATGATGCCTAATGGAGCAGACTTCTAAAATCATTTACAATATGAAATAAATCATACTCAAAGTGAATGCCTGGCTATAAATCATTATCCTCTTTACAGATTTATATGGTCAGGAAAGACAGCATGGTACATGGATTGAATACGGGCAATTAGGCAGAATTCTATGGTGTGAGTCCCAGCTCGGTTGGAACTCAGATGGCCTCAATCAATTCAATTAAATTTCCAGTTCTTTCAACCTCCCTCTTTGTAAAACTGTGCTATTATTAACCTTGGTGATAAAGATCAAAAGAAATAGTGCA
>NW_017732219.1:188669-229545 GCF_001890085.2 Hipposideros armiger
CTCAAGGCAACCCAGCTTCAGGTTGAGCTGTTGTTCAGCATCTTAGCTGTAGAGGGCAGTGTCACTGGCCCTCATATTTGGGATCCGAACCGGGGCCCTGTGGCTTCCCAAGCCAGTTCTTAACCATCGCGCCACTCGGCCGGCCCGAAACATTATAGTTTTTGACTCAACCCTCCTTATCCTCAAATGAGAACCAATAAGCATACATTTTTTATTTTCTTTCTGCTAAGCCCACTTGCTGTTTGAGGAGCCTCCATGTTTATCTATCCCCATTGAGATCATTGGCTTAGCAGCTGCTGCTCTGGTCTTCTTGCCCCTATCCACTTGCTCAAAGCACAACTTTAGCCTCTCCCCATTCCCCCCACTACTCCTTTTTTACTTTGCCCCCATTGTCTACCAATCTAACATACCTATAGACCTGTCCTTACTTATTTCTATCTTTATTATTTTGTGTTTTTCTTCATTCAAATAAATCACAATTTAATCCTGAGAAGCTCTTATGTCATAGGACACAAACATTTCTGTGCAGCTTTACTGCCACTGAGATTTTATAGCTACTTGGATACAATACACCACTGTGTGACCAGATGAAAATAGCTGAAGCTGAAAACATTACTCTGTAAAGGCTGACTCCTTGCCTAAATCCCATTGTCTTAAAGCTTAATATTAAAATCTTGTTCACCATGTATGTTAACCAAACCTTCTTTTGAGACTACAGCTAACAGGTTTCAGAACCTACCACTCTACTCTGTGAAAACCTCATCCTCCTCTGTGTAGATCAGGGGTCGGCAAACTGCAGCTCACGAGCCACATGCGGCTCTTTGGGTACATACATGTGGCTCTGAAGTAAAATTGAAACTGAAAATAAAGCTATCATAATTTCATTTATAAGAATTTTAAAGGGTATTCACATAATGGTGTTTTCATATGTTTTATGGCTCTCGAATAATTTTTAAATTGTTGTGAGGGACAGGATTGGATCTTCGGTCTCAAAGTTTGCCGACCCCTGGTCTAGATTTCCTCTCCATTGCCTACAAATGTAAAACTTAAAGCAAATTAAGTGAATAATTCAGGAATAATAAATTCAATTTAAATTAGATTTAACATTAATCCACAGCACTAAGTGTGCTGACTGCATGTCTAGCCACTTGTCTGTTTACATTTTCAAATTACTACAACTTTGAATGATTTCCAATAATTGTATTCACAAGGGGGGAGAATATTTACCAAGCAATATTTTGCACATAAAAATAAATATAATTCTTTAACAGTCTTTAGTAATTAAAGTCACATTATGTAATACTCAATTATACATTGCACAAATCTCATATACTTGAATATCGAATTAAAATGTGAAACTAAACTATCTTATGATATATATTTAAATTAAAATGAAAAATAAAATTGATCCCTTTCTGCTTTCCTTCAACATCGTCTTCTACTTGGGAGGTTGCTTACTAGCACATTTGGCAATTCTTTTCTAACTGTGCAGTTCCAGTCTGACATACCCTTCAATAAAAATAATGGAACTCAATTATGTATAAATACAATAAGGTCAAACTCTTTCTTAAAATTGTTCTAACTCTGCAATTTTTAAGAATAATTTGTATCAATAAGCATTTTGGTCAATTAATAAATGCAAGTCCTTTAATACGACACTTGTGGTTTATATAATTTATATAATAGAAAAATAAAAACCCTAGCAAATCAAATGTGTAGAATCATAGAGCTTACTATTTTTACATATATTTTCACCCATAGTTGAAATTATGAATTTAAATTGAGTTAACTAAGTAGTTATATTTATCTTAACTAAATGAATTGAGATCTTACAAAGTATAAATGTGTGCGTGTGTGTGTGTATGTGTATGTAATGTACTTGTATATTAAAAATAATAAGAGAGCCCTTGCTCTAAGGAGGTTCACAGTCTAAAACTGTGCATATGCTAATTTGTTTGTTCATTTAGTTAATCTTTCAATGAGTTCCTGGTTTGTAAATGCTTTAAAGTTAGCTGGACTAGATCTAGAGTGAGACAAGAATTGTAAAACAGTGGCATGAAAGGGAAACTGAAAAGTTTTAGAAAAGCAGAGACCATATTCAGGGATGAGCAAACTATCCATCTTGCCTGGTGCAATAGGAACAGAGTGAGCCATAAAGACAGAAAGACTGTTGACAAATGCCTGAATGCCAGGCTCAGAGATCATATTGATGTCGTATTGAACTGGAAGAGAGAGGAATTGAGATGATATGTAAGAATCATATTCGCTGAGCAAAATGTAATTCAAAAATCTGAAATCAAAGAAGGAAGTTTTATAAACAGAATTGAAACGTGAATAAGGCATAGGTTAATAGAAAAAAAGAAATTATAATTGCAATTGGTAGGTGTAATATGTTTTCCACCTTCATCAAAAGATTGCTGCTATTTTAGTCTGGAAGTGCCTCCACTCATTGGTCCAGTCCAGAGGAGAGAAACTGGCATTTACTGAGTGCCTGTGCTTGCTAACTATGCTTCCTGTGTTGCCTTCACTGAAAAGTCAGGTCCAGGGCAGTGTTCTATTACTGTTGAATTCTGACTCACTGATGAATGCATAATGGCTATCTCATCTATATGTGTTAAATAAGTGAGTTAATTCAATCTGTGTAGATCCCGGTAGTTTGATACCATTAGTACCAGTGTACCGATGAAAAAATGAAGCTGAACCCTCAGAATAAGAGCTAGCAAATGTCAGAGCAATGCTTTGGCTCTAAACAGCCTTGCTTTCAAGCATAAAATGCTGTCTCTTCATGGTTTTTCATGCATGATAAATCTATATATGAACAATCACTTACTTTTTTTCAATCTATTCTCATGCTATACAATTCCATGGAGGGGGAAAAGTTTCTGAATTGAAGCTTTAAGTAGTAAACAGAACTTGAGTAAAAATTAAAGCCACTTTTGTTCTAATCAAATTAACGTTGCGCTAACTTTGTTTAGCAGGCAAAACAATTCCACATCAGAAACAAATGAAGCAGGATACATGACTTCAGGAAATTGACAGTAACCTCTGTGCCATCATTAAGATTTTAGAGTGGGGACCTCTCTCTCTCTCTCTCTCTCTCTCTCTCTCTCTCTCTTTTTCTCTCTCTCTCTCTCCTGCTTCAGAAGCTCCCAGGCTTCAAGGAAGCTGTAATGGTTATTTCAGCAAAACGGCAGGGCCCTGTGCTGGGGGCAGGTAATGAGATCGTCCAGATCCTCACTCTCTCAGGGCTGTGATATTTTCTGCTGATTGTAATTGTGGTGCCAGACCCAAACCACCATAATACCAGCTTTCAGATTTTGCCCATCAAAATGAGGTTCTTTGGGCATGAGCTTCGGTTTTGGTTAATGGAAGATGAAGCAACCTAAAGGAGATCCCAAAAGCCCACACGTAACATGTCCGTGACCTCCATCTGAGAAAAGCTTACTACTCTAAGTTATTGAAACCCATGTTGAGTAGCCTCATTCTGCTCCCATTACAGACTACATCATACTGGAAGTTTTAAAAATTTTATCATGTCCTAGTAATATACTAGTCCTTCAACTAATGCTAATATTAATACTAATGGCAATGCTACTAACACCACAAATAATAATAATAAGCACCATTATATGCCTTGGATAATGTGTATGTTATAAAAAAGCAATCATAGCATTAAAAATTTATCCAATACTAAACATGGCTTTTACAGACACAATCTCTTTTGTTTTTTGGAAATGTATCTAAGGTAGATATTAAGCTCACATTACAAATGAGGAAATTCCATTTGAAACTTGTTTTCTGTCTTATTCAAGTAAGATAACGAGTAGATGGAGATGGCAAGTTCAAGTTCAGCTCTCCTCACTCCAATCTCCTGTTCTCTCTTTCTCTCTCCTTCCCGTTACCCTGTAGGGGAAGTGTACACACTCCACTCTGTAGTGAGGAACATTTCAAAGAATCATTAAGATATAAAACTCCCCAGCTTTAGGGGTTTTGACTTTTCTACTCACCTTTTCCAGCAGGTTGTACTATACATGAATAGATGCCTTTAAAAAGGGCTGATAGCGGGCAGTAGTCCCTGAACCACTTTCCACTCTCAAGCAATGTCAAGGGCCCCTGTAGTGAGTATGTTTCATGTTCAACTTTCCCGTGCGAAGCATCAATTTCCAAGTTCAAATTTCCTGCACAAGGTATTTTCAATAAACTTTTGAAGTATTATTTTTATACTACTAAAACCTAGACTCTATTACTGGTGGACTGCTTTCACATATTTTTGGATGGAAAGTGATATATATATATATATATATATATATATATATATATATATATATATAATATTTTTAATAGTCACTTAGGTGATGTTCTCTTTCAAAGTATATGGAGCTAAAGATAGAAACTGTTAGTTTGAAATTTAGGCCACACTGAAACAGTTACTGAATTAAATTTGAGGGGAATCAAGGGTGAAAATAAACTTGTCATTTTAGAAATTCTTTAAGAAATTATGTAAATAAACCTAAAGATAAAAATGAGATCCTTTTCAAAAGTAGAATGAATGTTATTCTGTGAACTAGGGACAAATGAGATTGATGTTAAATGAAGGCAAATTTCTAGAATGGCATATATATTTTTTAAAGTATGAAAAAGAATTTAAGACACCATTCACTATTCACTAAAGCCAATCCTGGTTAGGGCCTCATGACAACTAGTTCTGTTTTCCTTTTTGATATAATTAGTAGAGTACACAACCTTGAAATTGCTATGGTTATATGTATTGTAGCTTGATGTCAATAAATTTCTAACCGTTTTTTTTTTCAATATTCTCTTCTGAAAAAGAAGGTACTGTAAAGTTATGATAACACAATTAGATGATGTTAATTGGTTGAGCAAGCATACCCAAAGCGAACCAATAAATAAAATTGCAGTCATCAATCTAAGGTTAATAAATATGTATTTATTAGATTAATAGATTAATATTTATTAATGTTAAGTAGGACCTTTAATTTTTGCATTAGCAACTTACATTAAGATAGCAGTACAAGCTCAAGTACCTGTGGCTGACACAAATATGGTTAGGAATCTGGTGCCTTGTATTTTAAAATTGTGATGCAGAAAATTGGTCCAGGTTACAATAATGTGCACTATTGAACAAGGCATGAAAGAAGTTTCCACATTAAATTTCCAAAGAATCAACTTGACAGTAGCAGGGCAGTGAAAAGACTAGTTTAACAGCATTTCCTACAAAACAGTATTATACTACAGGTTCTGGGCTATAATTGACTACATCTTCAGTACAAGCCCCAAACAGAATGCCAAAATTAAAAAAAAATAATAAAAGAAATCATTTTGGATCCATTAGTGAAAGATTAATTGTCAGAATAGGGACATCATGGACCTTTGTACACTGTCATCAAGTCAGTGCTGGAGTGCACTGTTAAGTTCAATATCTATTTTATTTTGAATTAGCAAATTTCAAAATCAAAATTAGTAAGGACACTGGCAATTTTGAAATCTATGTTAATTAGACAAATGAATTGTCTTGGGAAGAATCATATGAAAAGAGATCTGTAATTTATCTAAGTGACTCAGACTACCTTAGTAAGGGAGAGATGAAGAGAATTTTAAATTTGTGTGATACCTATGCACATATATTATCTATTCAGAAATGAGGTAGCACATTGTCTTGTGAGCTAGGTGTCAACAGAAATATCTACAAAGATCAGTGAGACTGACGACACATCTTTATATTTATATCATATTTTATAGTAGAGTCAAAATAACCCTTGGAAATCGATGTTGCTTTTCATGCTTTTTTTAGGGTATTGAGATAGCATTGACAAATAAAATGTTGCTATATCTAAAGTGTGTAGCATGATGATATGATATACATTTATATTGTGAAAGGAGTCTCACCATCCGGTTAATTAACATAGCAATCACTTCACATATTTACTATTTTAGGGGATAGGGACACTTAACGTCGACTCTCAGCAAATTTCAGTTATACAGCACAGTATTATACATTATACTCACCATGTTAAGCTTGAAATCCTCACACTGGATTCATCTTATAACTAAAAGTTTGTATCCTTTTACCAAAATCTCCCTATTTACTTCTCAGCCTCTTGTCAGCAACCAACCTACTCCATGTTACTATGAGATCAACTTTGTTTTTCAGAATCCACATAGAAGTGATAGGTACCATCTAGTATTTTTTCCTCTGCCAGCTTCTTTAACTTAGCATATTGTCCACCAGGTTTTCCCTATTCTCACAAACGGCAGCTGTTCCTTCTTTTGCAAAGCTGTATAATATTCCATTTAATTTCTTGAGGAAACTTCATAATTTTTCTCCATAGTGATGTATCAGATTACACCCCCACCAACAGCGTAAAAGGGTTTCCTTCTCCCCACATCCTCGCCAGCACGTCATCTTTTGTTTTTTTGATGATAGCCTTTCTAACAGGTATGGTGTTAAATCTCACTGTGATTTTGATTTGCATTTTCTGACGATTAGTGATGTTGAGCCACTTTTTATGTGCCTGTTTCCATTTGGATGTCTTCCTTAGAAAAATGTCTGTTCAGGTCATTTCATTTTTTTTTAACTTAAACTTTTTTGGGGTAACAATGGTTGGTACATAGGTTTCAAGTGTAGAATTCTGTAATACATCATCTATATATCACATTGTGTGTTCACCACCCAGAGTCAGTCCTCCTTTGCTCATTTTTAGTTGGGTTGTTTGGGGATTTTTTTGTTCTATTTATGTTATATATGTATGTATGTATATGTGTATGTATGATATGTGATATATATATATATATGCACTTTGTTTTATATATGTAAATATATGTTTTGTTTTATATACGTAAATATATATATATATGTGTGTGTTTTGTTTTATGCATGTAAAAAAATATACACACACACACACACACACACACAAACACACACACACACACACACACACACACACACGGTACCAAGAAAATATATAAACATTTTAAGAAAGGAAAAACTATTAAAATTGTAATAATCAATACTGATATTAAAAGATGATTACAAGTTACCTTTAACTTCTGAAATTACAAGTGGTGCTCAAAGTGGTTACCATCAGCATCCAGACCCTTCTGATTATGGCGAGCTATTGCTTGAACAACGTTGACCAAAGTGTCCACTTGTATACATTTTTTTGGCACCCCTGAGGGGTGTGTGTGTGTGTGTGTGTGTGTGTGTGTGTGTGTGTGTGTGTGTGTATTCAGTGTTAGGAGTTTCTTGTGTATTTTTGATATTTCTTAATCAAATAGGCAGTTTGCAAATATTTCCTCCCATTCCACAGGTTGTCTTTGTTGTTGTTGATGGTTTCCTTTGTTGCATATAATCTTTTAGTTTTATATTAGTCCCACTTGTTTTTTTTTCTTTTGTTTCCTTTGTATTTTGTATCAAATTCATCAAATCATTGCCATGACCAATTGCAAGGAGATTGCCACCTAAGCTTTCTTTTAGAAGTTGTACTGTTTCAGGTTTTATGTCCAAGTTTCTAGTCAATTTTGTGTTAAGTTTTGCATTTGGTGTGAGATAGGAGTGCAGTTTCATTCTTTTGCATGTGAATATTTGTTTTTTTTCCAACAGAATTTATTGAAGAGGCTATGCTCTTCTCCCTGTACCCCGGCATCTTTGTCAAAAATTTTTGACAATATACACATAGGTTTATTTCTGTACTCTTTATTTTGTTTCATTGGTTAATATATCTGTTTTTATGCTAATACCTTACTGTTTTGTTTAGTAGAGCTTTGTAATATAGTATGAAATTAGGATGTGTGCTGCCTCCAGTTTGTTCTTTCTCAAGGTTCATTTGACTATATTTCTGTGAAAAATGCCATTGGAACTTAGGTAGGGATTTAATTGTATCTGTACATCACTTTGGATAGTATGGACAATTTAACAATATTGATTCTTCCTATCTAGGACCACAGAATATCTCTCCATTTATTTTTTTTCCAATTTCTTTCATCAGTTTTTTATAGTTCTCATTGTTCAGATCTTTCACCTCCTTGGTTAAATTTATTCCTCAGTATTTAATCTTTTTGATGTTATTTTAAATGGTATTGTTTTCTTGAGTCTTGTTTCTAATTATTTATTGTTAGTGTATGCAATCACAACTAAATTTGATATATTAATTGTGTACCCTGCAACATTATGAAATTCATTTATTCTAGTACTTTTTTAATGGAGTCCTTAGAGTTGTCAGTATAGGATATCATATTACCTGCAAGTGGAAACAATTTTACTTCTTCCCTTCTAATTGGATATTTTTTTTTCTATTTTTTAAAAATTTTTCTTGAACAATTTTTGTGGCTAGGAGTTCCAGGAGGCTGTTGCATAAAAGTGGCTGGTGAAGATTGTTGCTCCTCTGATTGGACGAATTCCACTGCTACGTCTTTGAGTTGCTGATCCTTTCTTTTACTTGATATGGTCTGACATTGAGGCCCTCCACTGAAAATTTCAGTTCAATTACTGTACTCCTAAGGTTTGACTGTTGTTTGTTACTTTTAAATATTTTCTATCACTTTGTTGAATTCTCACTTTATTCATGCAGTGCTCTCTTGACTTAGATGAACATCTTTATGACTCTGACTTTAAACCCTTTATTGTATAAATCACATATCTCCATTTCATTAAGAATGATTTCTTTTGTTCTTTTATTTAGAATATATTCTCTGTTTCTTCATGTTCCTTGACTCTCTGTGTTTGTTTCTACACATTAGATAGCACATCAACCTCTCCTTGTTTAAACAAACCAGTTTTATGTAAAAATAAGTTTTATTAGTCACCCTCGCCTGAGCTTCTGGTTGCTTCTCAAGTGATTCTGACTGTCCAAACCACTGTGTTTGTTCTTAGTGGATCCCAGTATTTGAGTGTAAGCTAAGTCCTATCAATGTCCCAAATGGGAAGATGACAGTCAACAAATAGATGCAGGATGGTTAGAAGCCAGACTCTCTGTAAGCCACTGGGACAGCATACACTCAAACCCTCCCAGGGAAAGACTGTGAGATGGGCATTTTGCTGAGCACTGCTAGGATAACAAGGGTGAGTTTTCATATGCCTGTTTACAAATGTGTCCTGGGTTACTATAGTACCATAGGACTCAGAATGCCAACCCCACTGACTATCAGAGTTAAGAGATTTGGGCGCCCGTCCCTCAGCTGGCAGGCTTAAAAGTTGGGATACTAGATTTGGGGTCCAAACCGTTCACTCCTCAGGGAAAAGCTGAGTTATGGGTCCCCTCCTAATTATATGGCATTGTACTGGGGTTGGAGTTTATGGCAAGTATATGTCACAGCCTTTCTACCCATTTTGATGTGCGTATTTTCTCAGTCGCTTGAAATTTAAGAGTCACTCAACTAGTTTCTCAATTTCTGTCAGAGGGAATTACTTTGTGTGCATCTGTATATACAGTGTGTCCATGAGAGGAGAGAAATTCAGGAGCCTCCAATAGCACCATCTTGGTCTAGAGTCCAAGTGGAGTTTTGTGCTTTTTTTAAATGCAGTCTTTAGAGAGTGAAAAGTTAAGTTATTAGCCCATGTTCACATATCTAATAAGCTGCTGTTCTCTAACTATCTTATCTGTAACTGCTCCTTACTAGTACATAGTTTTAATAGCAACATAGCTGTCAGCTGTTGTTGCTATAGAGGATATCTGCGTTTCATGCTACCATTAAAGTCTCACAATGAATTGAAATATTTTTATTTTTATTATCGACTAAGCAGCCAAATTAATTTTATTATTGATTTTCAGATTAATCAGTACATTAATGTTGTCATTGATTATTTAGCCACATACAAATTAGTTCTGATATATGACATTTTCATTATTGGGGTGAAAAAAAATAATAATCAGTTTATAAGTTGTCTTTTTCTTAAGTGGCTAAAATATGGTCATGGTGTAGATATTTAAAACAATTATGATGTATAATAAATACACAAGAAAACAAACATTATTTCTCTTGGGGTTCATAAAAATGATTGAAAATATATATGTTAACTATATATTTGTGAGTCATCTATCTTTGATATCAAAGACCTGAGGCCCCATTTTTGCTTATGACAATGCAATTAATTTGGGATGACTTCCCCTAGACATTTTTCCCCATCATAACATATTAAAACTTTATTTCCTCCAAGGAGAAGACATAATCCATTTTTTAAGCCCTTCAAATTGTTTCTCAGGTGATTTTGTATGTTTGGCCTTTTCTAAAGTAACATTGCTTTCAGTATTTACAACGTTTGAAGAGTTGCAGCTTGTTATCCTCTTAAATAAACAGTGCATTAAGGAGAAAATTAATCTACACCATATGCCATGGTAAAGTGAGCAGTTAACACTAGATTTTTGTGTGAAGAGAGACTTTAGCTGGATATTCCTGAAAAATTGGAAGAGGCTGTCATATATGTTCAAGATGTGCTTAAAAAAGTCTTGAAACGTGTATAGTTAGGCTTCCAAGTGACCTGTGGCAATCCTCACCGAAAAACAGAGTGGTAGGATGCATCTTTTCTCCTTTTGTCACTCTATTCTGTGTGTGTGTGTGTGTGTGTGTGTGTGTGTGTGTGTGTGTTATTTTCTCTTCAACTGCATTTCTGTGATTTATTTTTGTTTAATTTGAGCTGCCTAAAAGAATAGTGATGGATGGAGGAGAATAAGAGTATATGTAAAACTTCCTGTTTTTGTCTATATTCTACTTTGAAAATACCAAGAGATGTAGAAATTGATAAAAACTCAAGAAGAAAAGCTGTTTTCTGAAGTCTCAAGAACAAAAAGTAATAAACTTCACTGAATGCTGTGGTATTTGTTCAATCCCCATGTTCCTACAGGATTTGAAGAGAGATGATGTATTAATAGCAGTCCTCAAATCTCCGATATGCATTATAGGGCTTCCACGTGTTATATAGCAGTTTGTATCAATTTATGATATAATATGGAGTAGAAGCATTCTCGTCTTTCCTGTCCCTAACTCCTAATACCAAACTCAGCAACGGTCCTTTGTCTCTATAGAATTAAATCCAGAGAGGAAAACATTACGATAACATGAAGAATCCTGGGTTTTGGTTCTTGGTTCTACAAAGAGGTGTGACTGCCTTACAGTAAAAACATCAAACAGTGCTTGATGTAATGAAAGGCTCAACCTGCAGGACATAAACAGCTTCTGTCTGTAATAGTAACCTCCTTCATGTTGCTCAGGATACTTATCACCTCTATTCAGTAAATACACCACAGCTGCTGCTCAGCTGACATAAATACAAAGAGATGAGTACATAAGTGGGAACTGTTACTGATAGCAAGCCAACAAGCCAGCACCTACTCTTAGAAAACTGTATCATCATGTCTTTTTATTCTGGTTTCCTAATGAATATTATGTTTTTGTTTGTTGTTGTTTTTTGGTCTTTTTATCTCATCAATATGTCCATCACAGTCCTATCAGAAGTCCAAAGAGCATTACTTATATTTTAGTCTTTTTATCTTTAAAGCATGCCTATTTGTTTTATCAGTAACGTGCTCACATCCAACATAGTGATATTATATGTCTGAGCAGTCTTTACATTGAAAGATCATCTGTTTATTTTCACAGACAGACAGAGGCATACCATGACTTCTGATTATTGAGAAATTAAGCAGTTTTTAAAAAGGAACAATTTATATTAGCTGAAGCTCAAAAATATACAGGCTATTATATGAATCATCCTCATAGATTCATAGAATGTTTATATATCTGTAAATCAGATGACAGACTTCATAGAAAGCTGAACCCAGAAGCTAACCTCAAATAAAATCTCTCATTTATATTACAATTATAAGGAAACCAAGGAACTGACTGTTAAGACCACAGCAGATTCTGAGCAATGGTTTTCTTGGAAAATTGTGGGTATTTTTCTTCAGTATCCCATCATTCTGAAGAGGAAATGAAACATAGACACTTAGTCTTCAATAAACTGAGATGGGAAAGCTCTTAGAGATATTAGCATCTATATAGCTTAAAATCTTTTAGAAAACTTTAAAAGACTAAAACAGAATTATTATTTTATAGATTATCTGACTTTGCTTCTCAAAACAGCCAAAATAGGCATTTAGTAAATATTTGGGAATAAATGAATGAATAAGTAAATGAATGAGCAATTCCAAATAATGAAGATCCTTTGAAGAACATTTTCTAGTTATGAAATTAACTAAGGTAGAATTTGAAAAAACAATATTTTTAGAAATTATTATTAAAGATACCACCCATGGGACTGAAGAAACAAGGCTTGATAACTTAAAGGAGACTGAAGGGAAAAAAACATTTTTCTTAAGTGTGCTAATGCTTTCTTTGTATACATATAATGTTGAAAAAGCCTCTCAAAAATTGTTAAACAACACTCTTAATAAGCATAAAAATTCTCTAGACTAAACACGTTTTAATGTATTTCCTTCTTGTATGTGTTTAAAATAAGAGAGTTGAACAGACATCTTTGAATATACAAAACACACTTTCATGTATTTGAAGAGTGTAAGTAACCAATAATTGTGATATACATTTATATTTTAAGGAATCCCAAAACATTATTAGGATAAATTATTTCTATGTATACATGTATCTATGTATATATCTAATTCTTCTGCTCTTTATTTTAAAAGAAAAATAAGTGCATAATAATACCCTGATAGCAGCCATCTGTTTTTCTTCATCTCATTTTTAAGGACCCTCCAGAGTCTTGTGAATATTTTCACAAAAATCATTCAATTATATTCTCAAATTTCAAAATTAAGTAAAGTCAGATTATGTGTATATAGTTACATTTATTTGCCTCGTTTTTCACTTTGCGTGTTCCCTGGATCCAGTGTGTTTTAGCGTTATGTTCTCTCAAAATCTTTCCTCATGAATCATTAGCTTCATCTGCTCCTTCACTTCATTCTACAAATTAGTCCAATTAGTTATTCTTTTAATAAAAGCTACCCTAAATTAAACATTTATAAGCATAACTAGCATTAATTGAACACTTACAGTGTGTCAAGCATATACCCTAGATGAACTCACTTAATATTCACAGCAATCCTATGAGATATGTGTAATTCTACCTTCTTTGACTGGTACAGTCATTGAGATACAGAGATTAAGTAATGTTCACAAACTAAAAATGATCAGAGCTAGGACTTCAATCCAGACTCAGGCGCAATTTTTGTTTCTTGAGCCACTTAGCTCTGTTTTCTCAAGGTAAAAACAAACAAACAACAGCAACAATGACAAAAAAACACATTCATGATTCCTTTCCAGACTGTGTTATTTTTTTATTATAGTATAAAAGTTTACCAGAAACTTAGTGGCTTAAACAAGAAACATTTATGATGTCACAGTACCTATGGGTCAGGAATCTGGACACAGCTCGATTGGTTCCTCGACTCACGATTCATTCACAAAGCTGCAATGAAAGTGTCATGGGACTTTGTTTCTCAAACTGCATCCTGTTCCAAGTTCGGGTACATATAATTTGCAGGTTTTCTTTCTGTGCAGTTGTAGGACTCAGGACACCATTTTCTTGTGGGCTCTCAACTGAGGGTCATGCTGTGTTCCTAGAGGCCCCCTGAGTCCATTATTTTCCTTGCATGTGGTCTTCCAACAGCCCCTTCACAACACAGCAGCTTACTTCTTCCAAGCCAGCAAACTATTTTTCCTCTACGATCTGCTAAGAACAAGTCTTATATACAGTAACCTAATCACAGAAGTAACATCTCATCATTTCTCCCATATCCTCTTGGCTAGAAAAAGCACAGGCACTCAGGGAGAGGACTGTATGAAAGGGTAGCTCACTAAGATCACCTTCAATCTCTGCCTAACACACAGACCTCTCTAGCTTCCAAAGCATCGGGCTTCCTTGCTCCCTTTCCTCAGTCCAGCTTCTCAAAGGAAGAGTCTTTATTTGTAATCCCTACGTTTATCAACTTCTCGGTGAGTTTCATCATACTTAAATTCGACACCTACTCTCGATTTGGTAGCATGTTCTATTTGTTTTTAATCTATACTCAATTTAATCTTCCTCTAGCATTAATTTATGTCATATTATTTGACCACCCTATAGAATTGAATATTAAGGTTAATTTTATGCTAAATTGAATATTAAGGCATTTAGTCTGGAATTTTTTAACAACTCAGTTTTATTTGAAAATCCTCATTTCTCTTATTCTGTTTATCGACCTTTCTATATCTCCTACTCAGTTTCATTTACAATCATCCTGGTATGCCACATAAATATCAGTACACTTAGACTTCCTTCCCAAGATTCTATGGTGCTTCACTCTTTTGACTTCCTTGGAACATTCCACATGCAAGAATTCCTAAAATTCAAGCTCTAAATCCAGGTTTTTTAAAACCCAAATCCAGTTCAGCATCTTTCTATTTGTCTCCCAACCACCTACTCCTCGCCTGTAATATTTTATGACTGGCTTCTATTGCCAGATGTAGATATTCAAAGCCTTCCCTGTCTGGTTTTGTTTGTTTGTATTTTTTGTCTTTTTTTCTATTTATCTCCTTTGTAAATCCATATGGATACGAAATCCAATAGTTTTACTACACCAATGGCCCTGCAATCTGCTTCTATGTCATTCAGCCACTTTTCTTGTCCTCATAGATTTTCACCTAATATTTGTAAACACTACCTTTAAAAATGTTAGAATTTTTACCACATGTAAATATTCAGTTTTACTTTTAGACATGACCATAGACAAAAGTCTTCCCCAATCTTCACGTATTGGATGTATGGCTCTCTAGGACTATATATTGGCAGGGTACATCCATGAGTTAGCTTTTAATAAATAAGTGTTGAACATATAAACAAATTTCTATGTAAACTGCTAATTTATATACCTGATATGTCTTGTAGAAATAATATTTAAAAGCATACATTTTAAGTTCAAAATGAAACCTTTTGACAATAACTCGTAACCATGTATGAACAGTACTACAGCTGAAAAGCTTAATCACATACTTTAGGAAAAAAAAATAACAAATGGATTTGGTAAGGTAGAATCAATGGCTTAAGCCTCAAATAGAAGTTCAGAATTTATAGTTTTTGGGCTTCTACATTTTGTACTTGAAGAGAGTATGTGGAAATCAATGCTGTTAAGCCTTTATTTACTTTTTTTTTTTCCTGTCTAAACCCAGCATCCCAACCTCCATTTCCTAATGCCATATATTAAGCCATAGTGGCTCTGTTCTTAGATTAGACGCTCAAGCTTTTTCATGACAGTACATAAATCTATTTTCAAGTGTATATACAGCCAGGTAACATGTTAAAACATTATACTTCATTTACATTTATCACAGAAACACATTTTGGGAATCTGTTTTAGAACTATTATAACCTCCCAAGGACAGATCACAGGACAAGGTCATTTGTGACCTTGCTTCAATAAAACATACTTAGGTTAAGTAAAGGCTTCTAAAAATTCAGAGTCTAATGTGTAGCCTAGGGAAAAGGGAGTGATCTAAGGTATTTTAGCAGAAGATGACTCACAATATAATAGGAAAACAGAAAAATTATAGGTTTTCACAACTTGAGAGGTACTGGTGTAATAAGAGGTAAAAGGAGGAATATCTTTTCCTTTATTTTTGCCTAGGATCAGCCCTCTATGATGCTCCAAAAGGATAACTTATTTTACATGGATAAGCCTTGAGAATATGCTGAAAGTATCAGTCTATTTTATGTAAATTGCCACCAAAATGCAATTGCAATTTTTGAGTAGAAAACACACTTATTTTACACACTCACATATACACACAGACAACATATTTTATCTTCTAGTCCGTAGCCCTCTAGGTGAACTCTTATTTTAATACAAAGTAATAAAATACTGACAATTCATGAAAACCATTACCCTTTTATTGAATGCCACTTTTTTGCTTATTTTTATAATAAAAAAAATGACTTTTGTTTGCGTGTATGTTATGAGAAAATATACCATTCTTTGTTGGTAGACTTGGAGACATTACATTTGCCCTTTCATTTCACAGGTGTCCCTGAATGTGGAGACAAAGCCATCTGACCTCCTGTGACACCAATTAGACATTTCTATTGTATGAAATGTCTCATGTCAACCAGAAAATATATTTTCTTTACTCTTTTATGCCCTTTAAAAGAATAATGTCCTTCCTAACAAAATGAGAAATAAGCACTATGAAATGAAATGATCACTTAATAATAGAAACTTTTGATTCCCCCCTTAGGGGTGTGTGTGTGTGTGTGTGTGTGTGTGTGTGTGTGTGTGTGTGTGTGTGTTTCTTCTATGATTTGCCTTAACACATGCTTTGCATACTGGAAAATTTTTTTCATAATCAGGCTTGAAGGCAATATATACATAGCTGGAATAAGTGAAGTGCTGCATACATTACAGTGCCCTTTGAATATTTGGAAGTATTAAACTTTGCTGTTTTATATGATCGGTATCAGCAGAGGAGATAGAAAAATGACTTGATATGTGGTATATATTCACTGTCAAATATAGACACAGAATATGACAGAATTTTACATGTACAATTTTTTACAACTGGAAAGGAAACATTTCTTCCTTATGTCTATTTCTTGTTCTACAACCCAGTCTGTCTAGGCCACTTTTGAGCATAATTCGATGCAGTGTATTGTTACATGATCAGAATGTTAATGTGGATTTTTCTTTATAGTTTCATGAGATGTAAAGGCAATTGGGAAATTAAAATCCTACAAAAATAGATAAATTCTTGATTAAGAGCATGAATTTTGTTTTGCTTTATTTCCAGATATTGACATTAGGCAGGAAACAGGGAAAGATAATATGTTTCCTAAATGCTTTTAATATCTTGAAAAATATACCATTTCAGAGTGATTGATACATATGATAATAACCCCATGCAATTGGATTTATTAATGCCCATTCCTTTCTAGGACCATATTTAGCATGGATTTCCAACTCAATCTGATTTATTTATGTTGATAAGCCCTGTTGCTTGTGGTTACCTTTGTGTTGGGGTTAGTTACACAAGTGAGGTGACTTTCTAGAGTGGTGATATTTTATATTGTGAATTTAGGTCTTTCATTTTGTTTTGTGTCAATGGGAATAGCAGAAATACACATTTACATTGTCTAGATTATATGTATGTATAATATATAATATATAACATAACATAATATATATATATATATATATTCATATTAGTATTATATGAAATATACAAGGTAAAAGCTCATCATTTATATTTCTAAGTATTATGTATTTAGACTTCTCTCCTTGTAAAAACAGACTTTTAAGTACACTTTTATAGTTTTGTTCATTAGTATTATGACTTTTATTGGCTACATAACAAAATGAATACAGGTTTGAGTGCAACCAAAAGAAGCCTATATATATATATTTATATATATAAATAAATATATATATATTTATTTATTTTGTATTTATTTATTTTTTTTTAAGATTTTATTTGGAAATTGGGGGAGCGGAACAGCGTTGGGGAATCAGGGAAGGGAAACAGGCAAGTTGCTGTCCTTTTGTTCTTCAGTCTAGTTGTGGAGGACGTGGCTTCACTGGCCCATGTTGGTATTATCATTGTGCTCTTCCCAGCTGAGGCAGATTGGTCACTGGCCCCTCTACAACTGCTCATGGCGGCTCTTGGAAGCTCACGCTGGCTGCCAGCCACTCATGGTAGCTCACGGCAGCCCACTGCAGCCCCACTGCAGCCTACACCGTCGCTGGCGACTCATGGCAGCCCAGCTCCAGGTCAAGCTGTTGTTCACCATCTTAGCTGTAGAGGGCGTAGCATCACTGGCCCTCATGTAGGATCCGAACCAGGGCCCTGATGCTCAGAGCTGGTGTCCCAAGCCAATTCTTAACCAACGAGCCACTTGGTTGGCCCAAAAGAAGCTTATTTTTGCTATGATTTATAATTTAAAATTATTTGTGTATACACTAATAAGCAGTTTTGGGATTTTGCCAAATGCTAAATGATCTATTTTTTGGTCATCAGCAGGTATCATTCTCTCACCCAGAAATATCACACTACCATTTTCTTAGGGGTTAATTTCTACTGCTGAGGCATGTGTCTGGTTTTCACTGACACTGAATTATTACCTTCAGCTGTAAATCTTTTCAATTTTCTATGAATGGCATTTTAGCAGGACAGGGTATATTAAGCCTGCCTCCCACTCAGATAATAGTCTTCCCACCATGCTTTATTAAATTAGCCAGCTTCAGTATATTCTATGTAATGTAAACCAGCCTCTAATTTTTCTATAAACTATTATATTTGATTATATGTTAGGGTGATTGAAACCTTATTTTCAGATTTGAGATAGGGAGACTTGCTATGTTCTATTATTAAGGAACATCGACAAAAGAGGACATTGAAATAATTATAATTGGATATATCCTTTTATTTATTTTAAAGCCTATTAAACCGAGAATAATAAATATAAATATATATTTTTGTGCTGTCTAGAGTTTAGTGGCTTTCTCATAATACTCTCTTTTTTTGTTAGATTAGAAATTGAGATCCTCTCTTTGTAAAGGTTATCTATGGCCTTGATAACTTAGTAACTTTTCAAAATTTGATTTATACAAATTTATGATATACCTTCCAACTTATAAGGAGTATATTGTTACCGCATAAATGAGGTGGTATAAATCAAGACTATTTTAAAATATTGCATATGGATACATAAGCTGAAATTACTTTTTTCTCATGAATGATTAATGGCCTTGGTTTACACACACACACACAAAATATGTGAATTTACAAATAAGATAAAAATTCTAAAATCTTAAACAAAATAGTGGAAGTCACCGTAATACTTGATAACTTCCTATTTACTAGTAATTTTGAAGTAAAATTTGCATCCCTGATTCCTTATGACCTATGATTTGAATAAAATTTCAGTATTATAAAGTCATCATTGCAAAAATTATTCTCACTCACTGAAATCATCTACTAATTATTGTGAATTTTGTGCTTCGTATTGAGAAAATAAATGCAGGTTATGCCTATGTGAAGTTAACAAAGTGATAAAGACAACATTTAATTTGGCCATTGGATAAAGAGTTACAATAATAGCATGTTTTATTTGAACTAAATTACTGAGAAATTTCTTTCCCATTAATTATATTGATGGGCCTCTTGACTCTTTGAGATAAGTAAACTAATATTATGTATATTTACATTTGAAGAAATGCAGAGTTCAAGAGAACAAGTAATTTGTCTAAACTTGAAGCAACACTCTGGGATCTAGACTCTGGACTGTGAGGTGTATAACATGTTCCTTCTCCCTCTCCTCTTTGTAATTTAAAGCAAAAGCTAAAACATGCAGCCCTGAATCTTGTGTTTATAGTGAATCTACTCCGTGTCTTTTTATTTCAATGGCGTTTCATTTTTCTCTTTATTATGTCTCTCATGGATCTTTTATATACAGAGCAACAGTCATTCGAGGCTATGTTATTTGATTCTTCCTGTAGAAACCTATTTCAAAGTTGAGCCTTTTCATTATTTTTCATGTGTCATAGTAACATGCCAATAAACATCAACTGTAATCTTCTATTTGTATTTCCACTAATACACAAGTAATTTATAGTCAAATAAAGGTCAATGGATAAAATTGAACTGGATTTTTTTCTTAATGTAAAGTCAGTGTTCATGAACCTAGAATTCCTCTACAAAAATGTCCTAATAAAAAAAAAATAAGTTTAAATAAGTAATCTTTCTACAGTATGGCCCAGGGTGACATTTTTCGATGTCATGAGTGGTTTGAAAATATTTTCATAACAGCAATAATACACCTGCATGCATATTTGTATCTAATATAATTCTAATTTTAATCCTATGGATCATGTAATGATTGGAAGTAGATCTAGTTTAATTCCTATGTTTTTAAGAAGAAAGAAACATGAAGCATCTTAGGGAGTATGGAACTGTTCTAATTCTGAAATGTTTTCAAATTTGAGGCTGAATGATCCACTGTGTAAGTTAGGCCTTTTGGTGTGGTACACATCTCGCGGATGATAAATCATCATGCCATTGCTGATCAATTACAAATGTGACTGTATTTCAGCAAGCGAGTGTCTTTTGCCTAAAAATGATTATTCTTATTACCTGACAAGTCACTGCACAATTTTAAATGAGAACTGAGGACCCACCAACTATACAGATTGCTTGCACTCTTAGGGTGATTGATAAGGATTTAATTATAAGTCATATTTTAATTCAGTTGCTCTGTTCAACCAAGGATAACTTATGAAATTTAATGTACACAATATTAATTCATGCTATAATTGAGTTTGTAGTTTTACTAGGGCTCATTGCCCCAGAATGCAGTGGGTGACATCAGAAAAGATAGCTTACTAACCTGCCCAGTGAATGAGCCTAATAAATAAACCCTGCATCATCAATATGAAAAGTCTGTGTCTGCAGTTTTGTCGCTTCTCATCAAAATACAGCAGAGACCAAAACGAAATAAATCTGATTTCAAGTTCTTTAGAAAGACAAATTCAACGTTAAAATGCATAGGGACTTAATACCTGATTTTTCAACCTGTGTGTTTGTCTCAGAGAAGTTATCATCGTCATCATTAATTTCTATTTATTGAGTTCTCACTGGGTATTTGGCACTGGAGCGGACTGAGCAAAGAAAATAATGATATAAAATATTTCTGAAGTCTTAACCTTCAAAAGAGTGTCATTTCATGCATTTATAAATAATAAGAAATCAAAGCAGATTACCGTCTATTTTTTAAACTAACATACATTTAAGAAACTTTCAGTATTTTTAAAGGATCTTTTTTCTGCTGCTCCTGATATTTTTGTCTTTTAAAGAGCGGCCTTAACTCCATGAGAGGAATTCTAATCTGATGCCTTTGAGCATTGTTTGAAGGAATATTGTTATGCTTCTCTTTCAGCAAACCTCAATGGCCTTTTTTACTTTTTATTGTCTGCTATGGTTTTTAAGTGCTTTTTAAGTTTTCCTGACTAGCATCCTACGCAGGAAGCTTCGGTGAATGCAGAATGTGTGGTTGCAGTCAGGAAAGTCACACTCATTAAAATGATATTCTGAGGTTGCCCGTTTATTTGCTATTTATGAAACGCATATCGCATTTGCTTATTGTGTAAAAGTCAAAGACTGATTGTCCTGTCAGGACTGGAGACACAGCTTTTGATCTGAAATTGAATTCTCTACACTTTTCCCATCTTCTAATCATCATCATAAGGGTTTTCTAATTCTAAATTTAACCTCTGGTTGCTTTAATGATGGTTTGCGGCTTGGTATTTTCTAGCAGGAGCAGTATGTGAATCAAAGGTCTGCAGTGAGCTACTAAAAGAACGCCAGTGAAAAAGTTAACTCAGCCAATAAACCAGCAAAATACTATTGAAATATCAAAATGCAAAGACTATGGTGATGTATTGAGTATTAGATTTATTGTTTTGAAGCACAATGATTTTCTATTTGTCTGCTATTGTTATATAGCCCTTTTTACTAAAATTAAAGTTTTGCACAAGGAGGATTACTGTATTATTAACCTCTAGTTTAAAAAAGGTATTACTTATTGTGCAAGCTAGTATGTCATAGCACAGAAGTGCTTAGAATAATTACCGTGCTCTCCGTGAACTTACGATGTAGTTGAACTATGATATGCTTCATCGTTACTATTGAGAATACGTTCTGGCCCTCCCTTCAAGATTGATAGACTAGCAATGTCTCATCTGTCGTCTCTTCCACCAGCCTGGAGTGCAGAACAAGACAGTGACCAATGATGGACGTGTGCTATAAGCAGGAAATTAGCCTTTGTTGTTAAAAGCCCCAGAGATTGTACAATTTAGCCTCAAGTAACTAACACTGGAAGAAATGCCACAGAGCTCATATGAAATCTCTTTCTGCTATAGAGTTAAATACTAAGTACACATAGTCAGTCAATAAACATCATGAATTGGATTCCTGGAGCTTTCATTGCTTGTTTGTTTGCATTCCACTGAGGTGTGCTCTGCTTTCAGAATATTTAATAGACGATCATTATCATTTATAAATAAAAACTTGGGACCTTTATGTTATAAAATGCTTTCTTGAAATTCTTTTAAATAGAAAAAGCCATTCAATTATGAAAATAATAAATGTGTATATTTAAAATATGCTGTTGCATAAATTGGATGCCCCTTTGCTATTTTCCTATCCAAGGTAATTAAATAGAGTGACCTTTATGTATAACATCTCTTAATTATTTTTATAATTATATATTAATTTTTAAATATCCCTCATGTGTGACACAAAACCACTTAGAGTGAAATTCTCCGCTTTTTAATATTTTATGTTTTCTGGTTTCTCCTGAGGCATTTGTTGATTCTGTTTGTTATGCGTCCTGTTTTTCTCCCTTTTCCACTTTTTCAGGTCACGTGTTAAAAACTGCTGACGGGGAACAAATCACAAGTTTTCCTCCTGGGTCAGAATAAAAAAGCATCCACGTGGGTTTAGTTCTGAAAGAGTTGCTTTAGTTTAAGGTTGAAAGCTTGAGACTATGGTCTCTCAAATATTTTCCCACTGTGCAGCAGATGTGGGCCTCCCTATCTCTGTCTCCCTTCCTTCCTGTTCCTCCTCTTCCTCCCCTTCCTGTTCCCCTTCCTTCCAGTCTCTGCAGGAACCTTAAAACAATCCCAGTGGAAAGGGTGGTGTTTTCTTAGTCTAGTTCATATGCCCTTTATTTTAGTATGGAGCAAAAACTGAATGATTTATAAATATAGCTTGCAACTATGTTTGAAGAACATTTGATTAGCCTAATCACAGTATAATTTTCTATTCCATTTGTGTATTTCAACACCTGTTTTTATTTAGTTCTTCTGTTCTGCCATCCTACTGTAAGCTCTCACAGCACTGAGCAGTGAAACCCTGTGAAGCCAACTATATGTTCTTGTAAGTTAAGAAGATTACCAGCCCAGACGGGAGAAAATATATTTCCACCGAGTGCTGCTAATATCTCTGTCAAGTCTGCTGTCTTTTATCCCTTCTTTTTCTGGGTAGAACTTGGGTCCTGAGGTATTTTGTGAGTTCTGTTGTTTCTAAAACGGAGTAACAGAGGTTGACATCCTTTCCAGCGAACCTTTTACTTCTTCTATAATCCACCCGTCGTTCTCTCCTGTTCTTAGAGTATCAGTGATGATTCTATTTCTGTCTAATTCATATAATTGGGGCACCCATCTGCGTTGCCTGTCCTTCATTTAACTCACAATGCTGAGTTAGCATCTCTATAATATTTTCTGATTTGCTTTAAATCTAAAACCCTAAGCAGCTCGGATGTTTCCCTGCCTTTACATAACATGGATTGGCTGTGAAATGAAATGTACATTTTCCCTTGAAAATGGAGGTTATGGAAAGTCAAACAACATAGCATTGCCATAAATGATCATATATATTTTTTCTAGGCCCTCAAAAATGTAAGGTTTTTTTTTTTTTTTCCCTAAGCAGAGGCATCTAGTATGTAAAGCCATCAACGACTCTTTTTCCCTACTACATATATACTTTTAATGATTGATTTACACAGACCTGAGGATCTTCATGTATAAGTAATTAAAATTGAGAAATATTCGTGTATATATACACATATACTTATACAGGCATATGTATATATGGAAAGACAGGACAAACTGGAAGGGATTACTTCTAAGGGCAAATGCAAGGTTGACCTCGCTAGTCCCCAGAAGGAGATCTACCCTGAGTAAAAATTAAATTTGGCAAAGCTAGTGATGGCCTGAGGCCTGCGAGGACAGTGGCTTCAGGCACAGTTTGACACCTATTACTTGGATTGCCTCAATTCAGACACATTAAACTGTTGTTAGCATTCACTGGAGAACAAAATTATAATACATTGGAGACTATGTAATCTTCAACTGGAACGTTGATAAATGATTCTCACACAGGACAAAGATAGCCTCCCCCTGCACATTTCATACCTGGGTAATAAACTTCAATTCCAAGCGGACAGTTTCCCACAGTACACATACCTTCCCGAAACAGTGGATCAGCAAATGCTTTCTGCTAATCCATGCAGGAGGCAAAAAGTGAGGAGCTGGTCATATCAGAGGCAGGTCAAAAACAGGGAAATTGGGTAGGTTTATTAGTGCAGTGTGATTTCTCTATAGACGGTGAAACACCAACAACAGAGGTAGCTGTAGTTACATATTAACAACAATCGCTTTTATCCCATTCACTAATGAAACTTAAACACATGAGGGCTGCTTTCTACAGTGATTTTATGTGACAGTCTGCTTGGCGCATTGAAGTTACTCTACTGATTATTTTCTAAAGGAAGGCTATTTCATTTCTTCCAAGCAACCCAAACGATTCTTTCCTATTAAGGTATTCCAGGCTTTATAAATTAAGATGGAAGAAAGGAGAACTTGCAAGGACAGGTCAGAAAATGCAACATGTGCCTTAGTTTCTTGGATGATTATGGGACTTATTATCTAAACACTGAAATGCACTTCTGACCAAAAACACTGATTAAAAGTAAGTTTGTCTCAATGTTAATACATTGGTGAAGTTCACAGTTCTTTTAAGTATTTCTTCTGCTTTGTATATAGAAACCAAATCTAAGTGTATGCCTTTGCAACTAGACGTGTTATAACATCATTAATTTTACTGTAATTCTGTTAGTGTCATTAATGACATGCATAAGGATTATTTGTTGCCCAACTGCTTATTACAGTTTGATTTTTCCTGCACCTATGAGAAACAGAGTAGATAAGTTTTAAACAATATATGTATATAAATTTATCATGTAATATGTTTTTAAGTTAAAACAACCAGCATTATAGAAAATACCCATCCAGATTACAATTAGTTCGACAAACACTATATATATATGATATCCTAGCATTTTCTCTCTTTTTGATATTTGTTGTTGTATTACTCTATACATGTGTATGTGAATATGTGGAGTGTGATCAAGCAATATGATCAAGCACTATGGTGAATGTTTAAATTTAAAAAATATGTTAAAGGACACATTGCCATTAACCCCCCTCAAAATACTCCCCCTCACTTCAAACACGCTTATCCCAACATTCTTGCCACTTTCTGAAGCAGTTCTGGAAGACCTCTTTCATGAGTGTCCTTAGATGCACTGTCATATCTGCCTCGATGTCCTGCATTATTTTGACTTTGGGGAAGAGCCAGAAGTCACATGGTGCCAGATCTGGTGAATAAGTTGGGTAACGTTTATGGGTAAAAACCGTAATGTTTTTATTTGACAGAAATGTCTGTACCAGGAGCAATGTGTGACATGGAGTGTTGTCCTTATGGAAGATGATTTAAGGCACACTTTAAAATGCACCTTCTTTCAACTATAGCTCACACCTGACTGACGGCACCAAACAAGTTGAAACTTGTCACACACAGTCACTGAGGTATGATGTGCTGCTTCTCATATTGAAGATCCCTGAAGATCACCGTATTTTGTGATCACAATGGAAAGACTCCACATCACACATCGCTTCTGGTACTGCAATTTCTATTTCTATGGTGTGTCCTCATCTACCTTTTTCACCGGATCTGACACCGTGCAACTTCTGGCTCTTTCCCAAAGTCAAAATGACCATGAAAAATAAACATTTTGAATTGATTCAGGACATCGAGGCCGCCACAACAGCACAACTAAAGATGCTCATGAAAGAGGACTTCCAGAATTACTTCAGAAAGTGGCAAGAATGATTGGATAAGTGTTCGAAATGAGGGGGAGTATTTTGAGGGGTATTAATGGCAATGTGGCTTTTACTGTAATATTTTTTTTAATTTAAATATTCACTATATGTTTGTTTTGATCACACCTCATGTATGTGTGTGTATACATATATGTCATTGTGTACATATATATATATATATATGTGTATATATATACACATATATAGTAATGCATATCTGTGGATAAGGAGTCTTTTTCAATTAAAAGATGCAAATGATATTTGCAGTAAAATATTTTTAGGCTGTCTATTACTAGTTGGTCTATATCCTGAAAAATCCACTAAACTCTTTAAGGTGGTGCATTTCTCTTCTACTAGATTGGGAATGTGCTTCTTGGCATCTGGATACATAGCATAGATGTTCCAATAATATTGTTTAAATAAAGAAAAACAGAATTAAACTTCCCAAGGCATAGGAAATAATAATAAATTATTTAACTCACCCATAGTTTCTGACACATAGTGTTTGTTTAATTTCTGTATTCCCCTTCCTTATACACAATTATATATCATGATTGTCGAAAACAACCTAATTATAGACTTTGTACAGATCTACATCATGGTACATATAACTGTTTTATCCTCATTAATATATTTAAAAATACTGTTATCATTAGTTCCATAGAATATGATCTAGATTTAATTTTTGGAATCTGAAAACAGAAGTCATGGAGTAGTACGCAGTTTCAAAAGCAAATAATGAAAATCAGATTGCTGTTCAGGAATCAAACAATCTTTTAATTTATGGAATTCATTTTAACTGAGAGGAAACATCATTCAGTCTTAAGGGAACAAAATAAAGTAATACTGCAGTTAACTGGTGTTAAACGATTTCTTTAGTAAAATAAATGAAATTAATGCAAAAAAGTATGCAAAAATTTTAATGCAAAGAAACCCTTTTGCAAATTAACTGTTTTTCACATATTTTGTGATATGTGCATATGTGTGTGTATACATGGTGTTTCTGTTTGTGTATGTAGGCTCATTTGGAAATGAATTATTTTGTATGTGAACCTTATACCAATGAGTATGAGTTATTTAATATAATTATACTAACTTGAGAAAATTTCTTAGCCGTCTCTTAAAATATTTAACGTTATATGAGAATGTATTGAAGATAATATAATAATTTTTTGCATCTTTCACTCATGTCTTTCTTTTATGGCTGGTGCACTTAAAGATAATTTACATTCATTCTGAAGAGCCTCAGTTTGTTAATAATTAAGGTCTGGTGGCTTCACATCAGGACATTGTCACCTTTTACTCCAAGCTAGTAGGGAAGCTAAGAAATGTATCCTTCCCCTGGGGGGTCTTGTATCCAGTTAAACCCTGATACTATGGGAAAAAAGAGGCATTAGCTATCTGCAACAGGGTTTGAAAAAATGCAATTTTCACTTTCTGTTTCAAACGTCATTCATGGAATTTCCAGAAGGTGTTTGTCAACACAGCCGCCCAGTTTCTTAAACAAAAACTATAAATGTTATACTTTATTCTTTGCTTCCTGTTCCTCTACCAACTTGCACTCTTTCCAAAATATATTTCTAATTTTTTCTCCAAAAGTCCAAAAATAATTGCCCCAAACTTCACCCCAAACTCCAAGAATGCAATTATTTCTTTAACCAGAATAGAATCAACAGTCCATGTTTCTAATCCCTCACTTTCATATGTGTACTCTTTCCAACCTTACCACTTCTGCCTTAATTTTATGACTAAATATCTCATAGTCATATGCAGGCTTCCCTGGTCAGCTATACTTTCTTAATAGATGTGCTTTTTTACTCTCAGAGATGTTATAACCTCGCCTCACTTCTAATTTACATAAGTTTCTTCCATAATTTCCCTCTCATTTCTTACTAATTAAGTGGCCAGACTCCTTTATATTAAAACAACCTCATCATCCTGACACAAAATCCGATCTCTGAATACATTCTATTTTTTCTTCCATAATAAAGCGGTAAGTGGTCTTTTTGCCTGTATGAAAGAACAGTCCATCTGGTTCCATCCACTCAAGGATTCAGATATGTTGTATACAAATATATTGTACCATTAGTGTTAACAATCTCATTTAACCCCAATAACATCAGTCACCTCTTATGTTTATGACCTTCCGTGACTTCTTTACCTAGGTGTTGGTACATCCTGTAGGGTTCTTGTCCATCCCATCCACCGTAATATTTCAGTCCTCTTAGACAACCTTTTGTCTTTCTCCCCATCTTGTACATTTTGGAGTGCCCCTTATCTATCTCCCCTTAACTATAAACTCTCCATTATGGGACACCATCAAATACCATATGTACTCATTTTCTATGACTGCCATAACAAAATACCACGAACCCGGTGGCTTAAAAGCAGGACTTTATTTTTTTTTTCACAGTTCTGGAGGCTGGAAGTCCAAAAGCAAGGTTTTGGCAAGGTCGGGTTTTCCTGAGGCACCTCTCTTCAACTTGCAGATGGCCGCCTTCTGGTGTGTCCTCACATGGCCTTTCCTCTGTGCTTGTACACCCTTGGTGTCTCTTCCTCCTTTTACAAGGACACCAGTTATACTGGATTAGGCCCCCACCCTGAAAGCCTCATTTTAACTTCATTACTGTTTTAAAGAGATTATCTTCAAATATGGCTACATTCTGAGACACTGGTCTTTGGGAATTCAAGATACGAATTTGAGGAGCACAATTTAGCTCATGACAACGTCATTAAAAAAAAAATTCTGATTACTGTCAATTTTATATCTGGGTTCTTTAGCTCCAGATCTATACACAATACTCCTGATAGTGTATGTTTGATATATGATATACATCTTAAAAGCAGTATATGCCCAATCGCCCTCTTCCAATCTGTTCTCCATTGCAGCATTTTTGTCATTTGAAGATTGAAGGTCATTATACAAATGGAATCTGAAATATGTGAACTTTGGGAATAGACTGTTTTTATCACTCAGCCTAATTCTCTGGAGATCCACCTAAATTGTGTCATGAATCAATAGTCGGTGCCTTCATATTTACTGTGTACTATTTCATCACATGCATGAACCCCATTGTGTTTAGTGATTTATGTACTACAGAACTTTGTTTTTTAGAGTTTTTGGCTATTACACATAAAGCTTCTATAAATACTTATTTACATATTTTCTTTTGAACATATGTTTTTCTTTCACTGGCAAAAATAAGCAGGAATATAATCTTCAGATACATGGAAGTTGCATGTTTTGTTTTATTTCATTTTTGTTTTATTTTTTAAAGAAATCACCCAAATGTTTTACAGAGTGGTTGTACCATTTTTTCATTTATGGCAGCAATGTTTGAGTGACCTTGTTTCTTGGAAACCTTGACAAAATTTTGTGTTGTCAAAATGTTTTATTTTTGCATTTTATTAAGGTATACAAAAATGGAGCATATTGATTATATACATTTTAATGAGTTTGGATATGTGGAAACACCAATGATACCATCACCAAAATCAATGTAATACATATATTTATCGCCTCCAAAAAATTTATTTTGACCCCTTCCCTGTGTGTGTGTGTGTGTGTGTGTGTGTATGTGTGTTCAGAACACTTAGCATGAATGATATCTACCATTTAAAAAAAAATTAAGTGAAAACACTACATTTTTAACTATCAATGTTATGTTGTATAGTAGATTGATCTCTAGGTTGTATTCATCTTGTATAACTATAACTTAATATCCATTGAACAACAAATTCCCTTCTGATGGGAAGGTGGATAGTGATGACATTTTTATTTTTAATTTGCATTCCCTAATGAGACCATGAATTAGTGCTAATTTGTTAAAACTGTTAGATTTGTCACTGCAGCTTGTCCTAGAAAATTCTTTCAGGGAAGAGTTTTAAATCACACATTCATTTTCCTTAGAAATTTAGAGGGATATTCAAATTCTCTGTCACATATTGGATGAGTTGAAGCAGATTGCATTTTTCAAGGAAGTGATCCATTTCATCAAAGTTTTCAAATGTATGTACAAAGAGTTGTTTATGGCATTTCTTTATCATTTTGATGACATCAAGTTCTATAGTGATATCCTGTTTCATTCAGGATATTGATAATCTTTCTCCTTTCTCTTTATTAGTTTGTCAGTTTTGCTATTAGTTTGACAACCATATTATACTTTCCCAAGAATCTACCCTTGCTGCATTTATTTCTTTTTTTTTTCAATTCTTTGATTTCTGCTTTTATTTATAATATATCTTTCATTTTTCTCACAATGGGTTTATTTTACTCTTTCTAGTTCTTGATGAGAGAGAGTTTAGATGATCAACTTGAGAATTTTTATCTTTGTATTTATTTAGTGCTATAAATTTCCCTCACAGCAATGCTATAGCTGTTTCTAACATGTTTTATTTTAATATGCTGTATTTTCATTTCAACTAAATGTATTTTGTTATTTCCCTTGAAATTTCCTTTTTAGCCCATGGATTGTTTAGAAGTGTATTGTTTAGTTTCCACATGTTGGGAGATTCTATTATTGATTTTTAGTTTGATTCCATTGTGCTGAAAAAACACACTCTGTTTGATTTGAATTATTTTAAAATGGCTAAGGTTAATTTTAGGGTCCAGAATATAGTCTATGGTTTTTGTTGCTTCACATGCTATGGGTGTCAATTTTTACATCTTGTTGCTTGATGGCGTTGTTGAGTTCTATCACCTTGCTGATTTCCTGTTTTTGATAGCCTATCAACTGATGAGAAAGGGATGTTCAATTATCTGACATCAGTAATGGATTTTTTTTTTTTTTTTAGTTCTATTAGATTTTGCTTTACATATTTTGCAGCTCTGTTGTTTTTTGCATATCAGATCTTAGGATAGCTCTATGTTATAGTTGAGTTGGCTCTTCAATCATTATTTAATCTCTGTCTTAATTTGTAGTTTTCTTTGCTCTGAAACTTTTTTATCTGACACTAATATACTGATTGCTATTTTATTTTTATTAATCTTTTTATGATGTATTTTTTCCAGTTTTTAAATTGCAGTCAAACTAAATCATTATCTATGAAGGTAGTCTCTTATAACATATATTATCATGTTTTTTAAACCCACTTGGCCAATCTCTGTATTTTAATCAGCGTATTTAGATAATTTACATTTTACATAATTATTGATATTATTGACATGTGCTGCTGTTTTATGTTGGTTGTCCTTATTTTTTTCTTTTTCTTTTTTGGTTTTGTTTTCTGCTTTTCTATGGGTTATTTCAACATATTTTAGAATTCCATTTTGGTGTATCTGTAGTGTTTTTAAGTGTGTTTCTTTGTATAGCTTTTTACTGGTTTCTTTGGCATCTATTCACAACTTATCACAGTGTACTGGTGTTACAGTTTACCAATTTAAATGAAGTGTTGAAATCTTACCTCCCTTCACGACCCTTTACTTTTCTCCATTTATGATTGTCTTTGCTATTTACATATAATTGGAACCACGCCCGACAGTGTTACAATTTTTGCTTCAATCATCAAAGATACTTTAGAAAACTAAGGAGGAAAAAGGTATATGTAATTTGTTTACACATACTTTTATCTTTCTATTGTTTGTTCTTCTTTCCTTATGTTTGAAGATTTCTTCTTTTGACATTTCACTTCTGCTTTGAGATCTTCCTTTAAACATTTTAGGATAGGTTTTTGGTGGTAAATTCTCTTAGCTTGGCTTTCTCTGAAAATGCTTTGATTTCCTTCTAATTTCTAGGTTATATTTTGCTGAATATAGAATTTTAGGTTCACAGTTCTTTTCTGTCAGGACTTAAAAAATACCATGTCACTTTCTTTTGGTTTCCAATGGTTTGTGATGAGAAATTCATTGTGATTCATCTTGGTTTTCTCCTCTATCAGTAAGGTATCATTTTTTCTTGCTGCTTTTGAGATTTTTTTTTCTTCATTTTTATTTTTCAGAAGCTTGATTATGATGTGTTTTTAGGGCTTATCTTGTATGGACTTCATTCAGCTTAGTGAGTCTGTGAGTTTTTTATCTTTTGCCCAATTTAAGAAGTTTTTCTCATCATTTTTTGAGCACTTTTTATCCTCATTCTCTTTCTTCTCTCTTTCTAGATCTCCAGTGATATGAATGTTAGATTTTTTGGTATAGCCCCACAGGACCTTGAGGCACTGTTCGTGTGTGTGTGTGTGTGTGTGTGTGTGTATCTATCTTCTTTGCTTTTCAGATAGTGTAATCACAATTATTCTGTGTTTCAGTTCACCAATTCTTCTTTCTGTCATCTCCATTCTGCGGTTGAGACCATCATTAAGTTTTTTTTGTTGTTGCATTTCTCACTTCTAAGCTTATAGTCATCTCTGAGACTATGAGTAGAGTGAAGGCTGGCTTCATTACTATCAGTGAGTATGAAATCCCAACTCCCTAGTTAATATTCTCTGTCAAAGCCTAGACGGTATGGTTGGGGAACCTGGTTATAGCCACATGATTATGTGTCTTGAGTTCCCTATTTGGCCTTTTCTGGCATGGGTGAGGTGAGGCAACAGTTGTCTAGTATAATATTTTGCTGAAGTTCAGCAGTTATTATTTTTTTTATCTTTTTTCTCTCTATCTCTGTCCCTCTCTCTCTCTCTCTCTCTCTCTCTCTCTCTCTCTCTCTTTTTTTTT
Organism: Hipposideros armiger; assembly: GCF_001890085.2. Taxonomy (NCBI): domain Eukaryota; kingdom Metazoa; phylum Chordata; class Mammalia; order Chiroptera; family Hipposideridae; genus Hipposideros; species Hipposideros armiger. The sequence continues at coordinate 221,028 of NW_017732219.1, forward strand.
TTTTTTTTGTCTTACACAGCTGGCCCTTTTCTGGAGCTTTTGTTGGAGCTTTTGCTCTGTATCAATTGGCATTTCCGGAACACCAGCCTCTTCAACTCTGAAGTTGGATGTACAAGGCAAAAAGAAAACCCAGAGAACACATTGTATCATTTTGTAGGTTCTGAGGCCCCTATTTTGTCTTTTTCCCTCTATCTTTCAGAGTCTTCTATGTTCATTTTATATATAATGCTTGTGGTTTTTTGTTGTTCTCACTGAGAGGAATATGAAAATATACATTTACTCCATCTCTCTGGAATCAGAGGTCTAATCAAGTCATTTAATTTTAAAACTTGGCATAACTTTAAGAATTTAATGTTCCAAAAGCTTTAATCAGTCATTTTATACTTTAGAAAACAGTAAAATGAATCATTTTATTCAGGCCTCTAGGTGACTTTCTAACATACAAGATCATAAAATTGGTCAATATTTGTTTTCCCTACTTTCCTGTTTCTTTAAAATTTAAGATGAAGGTAACCAAAGATGATGATTGTACAATTCCATTAAAGTCAGTTGTAAATGCACAGATTCAGATACGCCATCTGTAGCTTCTATTTTTCCTCTTTCTTGTCATTTTATTAATTCACTATAGTAGTTACATAATGAGAATACGCGATTACTGACACCTTTTAAAAAACTATTAGTTCTGCAATTCTGGATACTGACATCAGAAGATACAAAATTGAGCCTCTATTGTCTGTGAATCTTTAGGAAATAAGCAGTATTATGTAAAGCCATTTCTGTTCTATTGGAACAGCATCTCCCAATTTGTTTATCTCTTCACATTCAGGAAGTGCATTCAAAAACTAATGTCCTCAGACTTGGATTTTAGTTCTAATTCTCTGTGGTTTAACCATGGTCATTATGACTATGAACTCCTCTTTTCCAAAGATGCCAATAATGACTGTCTTCAGGATTATTAAAATGATTGAACAAAGCGATGTATGTTCAGCCCATACAATAAGTTGCACATCCAGTAAAAGGCAGATATCAGATATTTTAGTTATGTTATGGGATTGTTAGATTTGGAAAGTAAATGATATATAATGTAAGAAGCTTCCGTCTTGTAAGATGTTCATGACATCTTTAAAAAATAAATTCGCTTAAATCTATATTTGGTTTTGCCGTGAGAAAAATTTTTTTTTCTGTGTTAATTGGCAGAGCTTAATGAGGTGAAGTCATCCGTTTTTTTCCTCATTACTGTGTTTTTAGAGACTTACCATAATGTAAGAACATGTAGTAGTGTGAAAAGTCGTCACAAAGCAAGTTATCATTCCTGCCACTGACCACTGACCAGCTGTGTAGCCTGTCATTAAAAAGAAATTACCTTAGAAATTAGAACTCTATCATATCCATTCATCCAGGGTATACCCATCCAATAATCAAGTCAACATCCAATTAAATAACATATTCACTCAAAAATAATCAATTTACATTCATAATTTCTAAACATATAATTTATTTTTGTTAATTATTAATACATTCTATAATCGTTTTGCTAACAGTGTATAATGACTTTTTTTTTTTTTTTAAGAAGGAGTGTGTATCTTCTTCTAAATCCAGTATAGCTTGGGGACATCTTTGAAATGTTCCAAAAGATAACTAAGCCAATTATGATAAATTTATTCTTTTTAGCTTATATCTTAGAAGCTGGCCGTTCATGAACATAAAAGTTTGGAGTACACATCATATTTGGATATATAGGCACCACTTATAAATATTGTGAAATCAATAAAAAATATGAATATAATTTTAAATGCATATTACTATCTGCCTTCTTCCAAAAATAATTTCAGGTAAATTTAATAAGTTCTTAAAATAGGACAAAATAATATAAAATAAACAAGGAAAATGTTTTAAAGGGAAAAAAAAACTTGCAATACAGTAGAGGAATTTCCAGCTGTAAAATATATAAATAATGTAAGAATTATATCCATTTAATTAACGAAGATACCATCTGACTTGCCAAGGGAAATTATTTTCATTTTCATTACTTGGGGGGGAGGAACATCTGAGACTTCAGATGGTGAGTAAGGGTGACTTTGCCTTAATTCATGAAAATCAAGACAGCACATTTCAACGTGATCAAATTAAAAAGCGCACAGAGAGTATCCATGACAATAAAAGTTGACTACGATTAAAACGTGTATTATTTAGATGTTCTTATTGACACAATAAGTATCGCCATGTGCTCTGCCAGCTGCAATGTGCCCTCAAGGTGGTCATAGGAATAACAAGATCATTTTTTTTTCTTCTATATTAGATGCATGCCGTGGGACAGGCTTGCTTGAAATAAAAGGACATTTCAACATGCTAAAAATGAAAATGCCTAACTGAGGTATTGTGAAATTAGATAAAAAAAAATTTTGGTGAGATGAGCCTCTATATCATGATTTATTATACTTGTTTCTGTGTTGTTTTGTTCTGGCTGTTTTTAAAACTTGATATTTGTTTAGTTATTTAGTTAATTTTTTATTAATTGGAGGACCTGGGAGCCAAAGGATTTAAGATAGCTTTTTCATTTGCTCCACTCTCCTCCAATGAAAAAGCTTGTTGAAGTGGTTTATTTTGTAAGAATGTTAACTAACAGAGACTGTCTAACAAAGGACTTGTTGATCCTCAGGGAAACATACTTGGAATGAGAATGCCTGATGACCTGCTCTGACCTTACAGCATTGTAAATTCACAAACTAGCTTGGGGCTCATCAGTTATATCTGATAGCTTACATTGTATTTTAAAAATTCAGAGATATGCAAATGTGAATCTATTGTTTCCTGTGTATTGCTTTATTTTTTTTTCTCCCTTTCTATTTTCCATCTATACCTGTACTCCTTAAGAATATATATGTGCTAGGGCTGGCCGAGTGGCTGAGTTAAGAGCTCACTCAAGTGTTTGAGCTCTGAGCAACAGCAGTTCAATTCCCAGCCTGAGCTGAGCAGCAGCTGATCTGCCAAAAGGTGGCAGCATGGCTCAGCTAAAAAAAAAAAAAAAGAAAAAAAGAATATATACATGCTTACTGGCACTACGTTTTTAATTCCTCCCTCAATATGTAAACTGAACTGACTGTTTTATGTCTATGTGAGTTATGGCGCAGTACTATAAACCATAAATATCAGTTTATTAATATATTTCTTATGTTTGTACTGCTTTTCTCTGAATCAGGTGTCAATAATATATTTTAAGGGTTTTATCTCATTTAGAAAATATATGTGTGTGTGTGTGTGTGTGTGTGTGTGTGTGTGTGTGTGTGGGTGGGTGTGGGTGTGTGTGGGTGTGGGTGTGTATGGATATTTGTGCTTAGGATACTGTGGTGGGATGAGTACTGGCTTCCTTAAAATGTCCGTGTCCTGATATAATTCCTGGAACCTGTGAATGTTACCTTATTTGGGAAAATGGACTTTGTGGGCTTTGTGGATGTGGTCAAGTTAAGGATCTTGAGATGGGATATTTTCCTGGCTTATCTGGGGGAGCCTGAGAAGTCATTGTGAACAGAAGGTTATGTGATGAGGGAAGCAGGGGTTGAGGTGATGTGCTTTGAATTGCTGACGATGCCAGAAGGGGCCGCAGTCAAAGAATAAAAGTGGCCACGAGAAGCTGAAAAAGGCAGGAGAAGAATTCCCCTCTCAGCGTCTCCAGAAGGAATCGTCATTCTTGCTGATGTGTTGACTTTCGCCCAGTGAAACCGCTTTTAGACTTCTGACCTCCAGAACTGTAAGAGAACAAACACGTATGGCTTTAAAACTACTAGATGTGTGGTAATATGCTTTCATTGCTTTTTTATTGCTGCCATCATATATTTTTAAAGAAAAATGGCTCTATTGAAATTTACATAAATGTTACATTTAAGTATAGTATTTTTACAGAGTGGTGCAGCCATCACCAATAATCTAAATTTAGAACAAAACTATTACATTTAAGAAAAAAAATAAGTCAATTTTCAAGGGTATATTTTTATTAAAAATAACACAACGTCTGCTTAATATGGTTGTCAGCATCCCAGTGATAACTGGTCAAAATAATTCAGCTTTTGTTAGGAGTGGAGTAGACCCAGAGTGGCCCATTAAGTGGTCGTCAGCTGGCTTCATGTGGCTGGACTTTTCTACCCCATCCTTGGTCACTGGATGAAGGCTGCACTTGGGAAAGGCATGGTTTCAGCAGAGGTGTAATCCTTCAGGAGAGACGGACATGGGGTGATGGTGGATCACGACCACTGGGGAAATGTCTGTGGTTCTGAGCCATTTATCATAATGCTCTTCCATCTAAAACACTCATTAATAATAATAACGTATTCAGTTTAATCTTAGAATAGAAAGGAATTTTAGACATCTCTTTCTCTATATGTATCTTGCTTATTCCAGAGAGAATCTCAAATGACTTCAAAAGAATCAAAGATAAAATCAGGAAAATATATAGAAATTAAAATTCTCTATAAAGCATTTAAGCTGAAACTGAACACCGTAGGGACCCATATAGGTTACTTGAGTTGGAACAAAATTTTGTCACCAGGCTCTTGAACATTCTGTGAAAGGAAAGTCTTTTACATTACAATCTTCAATGGCCTTGATATAAAAATAAACTAATTTCCCCGGAAAACATGATACTTCTTGGTATAATAATTAGAACAATACTTACACTGAATGGTCCCCTGATGAAGGCACTATAGTCAAGTGGAATCATTCATCCACAAATATTTACTCAGCCTACTCTGCGTCAGACATGGCTATTAGGTGCTTGGAACACATCTTCAAATGAACAGGAAGGCCCCAAGCACTCAGGCACCCAGGCCCTTTCTGGCAACTACTCTAATGTGGTAGTGAGGTACCTGAAACTGGCACCTCCCACAATCACAAATGAGTAAAACTAATTATAAAGACTAACTGGACCATGTCCTTGAAAATCATTTAGCATCACAATTTTTTAGTCAGTTTTGGCTGACATTGGATTTGAGAATTTACTTCCTGGTAAACTCCAGAATACAGCTCTTTTATGTATCTATAGGAATTCAGAGCCACAGGCCTTAGGACTAGTCAAGGTGGGGTTAGGACCACATTTAGGATTCAAATTCTCTTTCGAAAATTGTTTTGAATCAGCTCCACCCATAGATCTGTAGTGCTCACAGATGCTATATCCATTCTATAAAGCAAGTTAGGGCCAGCCGAGTGGCGCGATGATTAAGAACTGGCTTGGGACACCAGAGGGCCCTGGTTCAGATCCCACATATGAGGGCCAGTGACACTGCCCTCTACAGCTAAGATGCTGAACAACAGCTCAACCTGGAGCTGGGCTGCCCGTGAGTCACTGGCGACAGAGTAGGCTGCAGCCCCTGTGGCAGTGGGTTGCCATGGGCTACCGTGTGTAGCCAGCAGCCAGCGTGAGCGGCCAGCAGTCAGCATGAGCGGCCGTCCAGAAGCCGGCGACTGATCTGCTTCGCCCAGGAAGAGCACAATGATGGTGCCAAATTGGGCCAGTGAAGCAACGTCCTCCACAACTAGACTAAAGAACAAAACGACGGCAACTTGTCTGTTCCCCTTCCCCCAATTCCCCAGCACTATTCCCATCCCCCTTAATCCCCAATAAAAATCTTAAAAAAAAAAAACAAAAAAACACCAAGTTAGTTTTACTCAGAAACAGTGTTTATATCAGTGCATGACTCAGTATGCTTGGATGAAAATAGCATCCTAATAAAAGACCCACAAAACTTGACATTGAAGAGTGATATGTTTCTATATTAAAAAAAAAACAATTAAAAATGGACTAATATTTTAAAACTTAACATTTAATTATTTTATTAAAATATTAATTTTTAATAGAATATTAAGTCTTGAATGCTGGGGCATCATACATTTAAAAAGATTTTTCCTGACCATTTTATGCCTAATATTTAGCATGTTTTGCTATGTATCACTGAGGGACATGATTTTCCACACAAATCTTTTAATTAACTTGCTACAAGCAGGTTAATTATTTTACCAGTAGGTAGAAGAGACAGAAATCTCATTCATCTCACCTACAACCGAGAGCTGTAATAATTATAATTTATTGAGCACCAACTGTATGTCAGAAACAATAAGTAACTCAGAACCCCATTCAATTTCAATGATGTATTATTAGCACCATTTTACATATTTGATCAATAAAACTCAGAGAGGTAAAGTGACTCTGTTAATATCATACAGATGGTTATTTAGCAAGTGGATTATTTAAAATTCATCTGTTACTTAAAACACTTAAAAATCAACTTTAAATGATTTGTTTCTTTGTCCATCAATCCTCAACCTCCTCTCTCTCTCTCTCTCTCTCTCTCTCTCTCTCTCTCTCTCTTTTTCTCTGTTTCTCTCTTTCTCTCTCTCATGCTCTATGAGTCTCATTTTTCTTAAACCTCAAGACAAAATCTGTTGTCAGTGCCCACATGTACCAGGCGCTTCCCTAGGAAATGTTCACATGGGTGCTACACTGCTCTTACTAAAGAGACAGGCTACTATGTGCTGAAGTTTTTGCTTAAAAAGGAGCTGGTTCAATGAAGAAAATAAACTATTGCTGGTGAGCATAGCATTCCTAGATGAGAGTACTCCATTACCAGGCTGACAAGAAGGGAACAAGAGAAAACAGTACCATCGGGGGAAAGAACCTACAAAGAGATGAAGACCTTGAAGATCATGGCACAGAGACCAAATTATAGGAGTTCGACTGGACAAAGTGCAGGTGAATGGTTGTTCAAGTTAGACGATGCCAGCATGGACCTGTGTGGAAGACAGGGATAAGCTGCTCTGTAATTTAAGCCGTGCATGAAAGAAGACAGTTTAGGCTGCCCTGGCCTAAATGTAGGTAAGGAACTGGGCACAAATACCCAGACAAAAGGAAAGGCAGTGGGGTTAAGACAGTAGCAACTGAGCTACAAAATACATAGAAGAAAAAAATTAAAGAGTCAACATTTATTAGACCTTGTGTGTGAGTGCTCAGATATAGGAGTGAGGTATATTTGTGGCAGACATGGTAAGATATCCCCAGACTTCTCGTTAAGGAAGCACTTGCTGCCTAGCTGTGGCCAGCACAGTGCCTGCAGCTGGAAGAACCTTCAGGGGGCCCTGGTGCACAGTTAAACCTGGGTCCATTGCCTTCTGGTGGGCAGCCTGCAGCCAGTGACGAATCAAAGAGGAGAGAAAGGTGCAGCCATTTGAAGCCAGCTGAAGACCATGCGATAGTCCATTCTAGATTCCAAGCTTTACCTGAGTCTTCGTCCACCAGCGTGGCACCCATGCTTCTCCCTCTGCCCAATGCTGTTTGTTCCCTCCCTTCGAAAGAAAAAAGAAAAGGCTTGTACCTCAAACATCATCTCAGTATCTACTTAAGAGAACCCACACTGTGACAATGCCCAAGTACCCGAATTGAGGCTGCCTTTTCAAAACAAGCAATACCAAAGGGCACATGGTGAAAAGTAGTTCATCCAGGTTTAGAGTGACCTTGGAGGGAACAGTGGATGAATGAGATGAGGCCCTCCTGTGGTAGAAAGATATTCTGTACTGCAGCTCAGGAGTAAAGGGCAAGAGGAAATTTATATGTGGGGACTCTTTTTGTAACAAATCCAAAATATCTTTCATATTTTTCCTGTGTTGTAGATACTTTTCAAGCTTTTATTATTTATTTATTTATTTATTTTTGCCCAAGACTCTAGTTTAAAACTAAGAGAAAATATTTTGCTTACAGTATGAGCAGGTTTTAGCAGCTTTTTTATTGCTTGGCTCTTTGAATATTTATAAATTAATTCTGCCATGAGACTTGGTGTCTCGTCGTGTTGCTGAAGAATTACAGCAAACAAGTCCAAATTGGAGTCAAGTTCCCATTCCCTTCGCAGCTCTCTCATGATGTGGCATCCTTTATGTCAAGCGATTTTCTTTATTGCCCAATTTATACATAACTGACAAGGTGTCCCACTTGCCTGGTTCTAATATCCTTGCTTCTTCTTTGATGGGAAAGTGATTATGTTTTAAGGGGCTTTTTACACACACATTTGTCAGCATTTAGCTGTTGCTTATGTCCTCAGTTAGGTTATAATTGATGCCCAAGGGTAACTTGTACATTTAAATGAGAACACTTAGTGATTCTTCAAACCCTATCATCTAGAAACAGAAAAAAGAGACACAAGAAAGTTTATTTCTTCACCTTCGTATCTCCTATGTATGTATTTTAATGCTGAGTACCATCATCACGCTTCTTTACTTCTAATTTAGCCCTTTGATGTCTTTTGATTTCACATTTCATTAGTTAATAGTATTGGACTTGTTCCAAGTAAATAATATATACATGTATGACTTTGAAGTTGGACTTCAGAGCACATAACAAGAGGGGCATCCACTACTAATAATCATATGAAAATGACGATAAGTGCATACACACACACCACAGAAACACACATACATACATGTGCATATATGCATACATATACACATATATATGCATATATATACATATACATGTATATAT
>NW_017732219.1:229562-231670 GCF_001890085.2 Hipposideros armiger
TGTGTGTGTGTGTGTGTGTGTGTGTGTGTGTGTGTGTGTGTGTGTGTGTGTGTGTGTTAATTTTGCTCTTATTTTCAAGATCACTTTCTTTTCTCTCTGGATATACATATTATTGAGAAACTCCTATGTGAAATTATTTTCACTCTTGGATAGGCTACCCTCCTTCAATAATTCCATACATCACAATGACTTCAGTTTCTATGTTGACAATTCCAAACTTTTTAGTCTCTCCTAAAATTGAGAATTATATTTCCAACTGCTTCTTTGATATGTCCATCTGGAGTCCCCAGAAACAGATTAAATTTAACACCCCCAAATTCAATACTCCTCTTTCCATAAAAATGACTCATCAATCTACATTAATTACACATTTTCCCAGTATCCATTATAACTCTTCTGGAGTAATCTTTGATGACATCTTTTTTCTCACACCCTACATATACTTGGCTGGCAATTTATGTAAATTTGACTTATGCAGTGTCCAGTTCAAATATTTTTTTTCATTTTTAATTTCTTGACACATGGACTAATGTGCCTATCCCCATGTATGTGTGTGTGTGTATATATATATATATATATATATATATATATCCTTATATAGATGATAATGGAAAGATTGCTTCTATAATGGATATTCAAATCAATGTGATCAGTATTCTGGGAAACTATGTGTCCTCGTTTGTGTAAGATTATCCTGGTCCATGCCTATTGTTCCCGCCCAGTTATTTATGGTGTTGCTTTAATGATCCAACTATCCTGGTTTGCACATTAAGTCAGATGGCCACCTTACTTAGAGTACTTCTATTAATAGATTATTTGATAGTTTAGTTTATTCATATGCTGGATAACGTGTGACCTGTCAGAAACCTTTTATTAGATAATTCTAAACTATGAACCAAATTGATTATTTTAGAAGGAAATAGTGGTTTGAATACTTTTGAGATGCTTATAAAATATTCATTGTAAATGTTTTTTTTTTAATATGGAATTTATCATTTAAAATGTAGAATGGTCTTAAAATATGTTAGTCTGTGAATCTTATGTCATCGACATGATGTGCTAGAATGATGCCTGATCCACAATGCAGGAGACTCAGTGATGTTGATAACTGACTATGAGGCTTTGATGGGGTAGTAGACTTCAGCTTTAGTGTTCCTTACTAACATAATGGATACAGTTAAAATACTGTGTTCTAAATTATTGTCTAGGTCCAAAAGGTAACCAGTCATGAACTGGCCTCCCTGATGCAAATCCCTGCAAAATAGCCATGATTCCAGGAGTACTGGATAGTGAGAACATTAGTCATGATGGATTTATTGCTTTTGCGTACTTACATTGGCTTTTGTCTTTGTTACTACTGACTTACAGTGTAGAAATTATGATACCAGTAAGCAAGTTGATCTTCATAGTATATGCTTACTCACATTTCTTCCATTAATTCTATAGTTGTCACTTCCCAGATAGAAATATGCTTTATTTCCATTCAGTGTATGCATCTTGCATCGACATTGTAAAACTCTAGGACTCTATGGTAGTAGTTTCATAATATCATCAAAATAATGTGAATAAAATTAATTATTTAATTTAGACATAACCTTAGGTAACATGTGCTTTCAGTGAATTGAACTTTTTATACTGAAATAAACATAGTCTTGTCATTGTGTAGACAAAGAATATTTGTACTTTTTTTTCAAATCACTGCAAGGAGTCTGAATTTAAAGAAAAAAAAAAGTGTTCCTCATACATTTGAAGTCTTCCTTTTTAAATGCGTTGTCCTATTATAACATTTTTATATATTAACCAAACTTACATCTTTTATGTTTCTAATTTAAAATATTTGCCTTAAAATATTTCCTTTATTTATCTATCTATCTACAAGTATGTATGAATTCATGTGTATATGTATACATGTATTTATTTACTTCCTCTAGTTCTCCTTCTATCTCTTCTTCCCTTCTCAGACAAATATTATTACAAACAATATACACTCTTATCTCCTAAATCTCAACCACATTCAGATTTAACAGGTATGATCCAGGTTAGCCTTTAACCCAATGCTTACAATTATTATTTGAAGATTATCAACAATATCTTAACTAAGAGTATAC
>NW_017732219.1:232015-258519 GCF_001890085.2 Hipposideros armiger
TTTTGCTCTTATTTTCAAGATCACTTTCTTTTCTCTCTGGATATACATATTATTGAGAAACTCCTATGTGAAATTATTTTCACTCTTGGATAGGCTACCCTCCTTCAATAATTCCATACATCACAATGACTTCAGTTTCTATGTTGACAATTCCAAACTTTTTAGTCTCTCCTAAAATTGAGAATTATATTTCCAACTGCTTCTTTGATATGTCCATCTGGAGTCCCCAGAAACAGATTAAATTTAACACCCCCAAATTCAATACTCCTCTTTCCATAAAAATGACTCATCAATCTACATTAATTACACATTTTCCCAGTATCCATTATAACTCTTCTGGAGTAATCTTTGATGACATCTTTTTTCTCACACCCTACATATACTTGGCTGGCAATTTATGTAAATTTGACTTATGCAGTGTCCAGTTCAAATATTTTTTTTCATTTTTAATTTCTTGACACATGGACTAATGTGCCTATCCCCATGTATGTGTGTGTGTGTATTTTCCCCACCACTTATACATTCTATAAAACACTTTGTACATGCCTTTGTTAAATTTTTAAAATTTTGCTTTATTTTTATTTTGATTATCTAAATTGAATTTCCTTTTTAAAAATTCAATCACAATCAATGTATCACATCAAAAACTGACAAGATAGTACTTTTTGTTTTTTTATGCATTCAATTACTGAATTTAAATAATTTTAACATACATTTCTGCAGAAAAGTGGGTGGGATATGTTTAAACAGTTAATAAATTCTACATCATAAGATTAGGTGTGTCATTCACATTTTTATGTTCCAGTAGAATTTTGCAGTGTATCTTGTCACTAGCTAAACTTTAGTAGGCTATTTGTGGAAAGCAATTTTTTTTATCATCTCTTAATGATACTTTCTTCACCTTGTACTTTAGTCATTTTTGTTTATGCACCACACTACATATTTGATGACAGTAAGTGATGCTCATTATCCTCATCAAAACTATATCAATTCTGGACATGGCATTGTTACTTATTCCAGGTGTATAGGGTGCCTTTGAAAACTTTGTTGTTCAAATGGGTAGATTTTTAAAAATCTTGGTAGAAAGTCTCTTGACGATAAGGACACTATTATTACATGTCATGATTAGCCACTGTATTCTTAGACCTACCTAACAGATTTTTACCTTCTTATTTTTTTTCTTTTTAGCTGAGCCATCCTGCTACCTGTTGGCAGCTTAGTGGCTGCTCAGTTCGGGCTGGACTCGAACCGCTGTTGCTCAGAGCTCATACTCTTGAGCGAGCTCTTAACCAACTGAGCCACTCGGCCTGCCCCGCTAACAGATTTTTAATAAGCATGTGCAGGATTTAAATTGTCCTTGATAGAAAATCATGTTAAATAAAATCTTAATACTGAGCCTAGTGTCTAAAATGAAAGGCAAGATTTACAATATCCAAAAATATTTTTTTAGGTTTCTGAGTTTGTGAATGAAATTAATTTTCATTATAATTTATGGCCAGGGCTAATGATATCAAAATACTGTTAATCCTATACAAATATTCAGTTTGTATTATTTATATGAAAAAGCTCATATAAATATTATTTAACTGAAAGTATGTACATAAATTAAATCTCAGCGATGTACCTTGAAATACAACTTTTGAAAGAAAATTGATAAAAGTCAGGGTTATTGCTATTAGTTTGCAATTTCAGCTCTACCTATCAGGACAACACTAAATCATTTAAGAGACAAATGAGTTTTGTACATGACCGTTATGGATTCTGTATGGAAACGTTACACATACAAAATATAAATATCAGATTCTTAATGGTCATATTTTTGCATTTAAGAAATGATTCATACCGTTGCACAACATTATTAAGAGCTTTGTGATACTGAGAATTGAGCTTTATTGCAAAAGGTTAAAAACATATGGCTTCAAAATTGTTGTAATTTACATTTTCAAATGAAATCTGGAGTCTGGTAGGGCTGGTGATCAGTTCTCTGAAAGTGATAGGAGAAATAACCTTGTAGGGAATTCTCAGAGTAGTTCATGATTTTGACCTTTGGAAAGTTTGGATTTAGGGGGAAATTTAATTTGGAACCACCAATGGAAGAAACATCCTCTTCCCTTGGCTAATATTAGGCAGTCATTTATAAAACGGGGAGGAACCAGTTATAAGTTTTGCAGAGAGGAGAGGAACCACTGTATACATACATATTGTGGGTTCTTAATAAATGGTGTTGTCATAACTGTAGCTTTTACCAAGCCAAAGTACATACCACAGACCCAATGGCACCCACACTTTTACTTTGTGGCTTCTGGCTCTCCACATCTTTAATGAAATAGATGTACCCTTTAGACAATGCTATTTCTTTGTGGAGTAATTTCATTTTCATCTAAATGTCATTTCTTTTATTCACTCCTACTACATTCGTATATACAGATATATAGATATGTAACCTTTATGTATCTAAATTAAAAAGCATGGATACAAATTATTATATATGAATTTTTAAAAACCTTGAACAAAAAATATTGTTAAATACACTAGAATGTTTATCAATGATTGATGAAAAGGACAGAAAATAAAAAGATATAAATCAATAAACAATGAACAAATGAAGAAAAGTCACTTCAAGGACAAACGATGATAATGTGCCCTGATCTGAGAAGTGCAATTAACGAAAAGCAGTCATTCAACCAATCAGTAAATCAATCAATGTTTGCAGTACAATTAGGGCATTCTTATTTTTAAGAAAGAAACTACCAGATATTTATTCATTTTACGTGGTCAATGCCATTTCTATTAAAAATAATACAGCAAAACCTTGAATATTTTCCAGTTTTGACACAGATGCTAATTGAATGGATTTAATGATGATTACACCAACATTGCTAATAGGATAGATATTGTAACTCTTCACTAATCAATTATTACTTTGTAATTAGATATTTCACATAGATAATGACTTTTAAATTTGTTGGTATCTCCAAAGCAAATATGGACATTTTCCTTTTTCCTTTAAACTAGTAAAATATACAAGTTAGTGAGTTTGTAGAAGGGAAATAAAGTAGCAAATTCTGAATCCAACTTATTTTAAGGTCCTGCTATATATTATCTGCCCATACTGGAAAATAGCTACAGGAGAAGGGACAAATAAAACACATTCCATGTTGACTAAATGGCCTGTTGTTTACTATATGCGTAATGATTTACAAAGAAGTGGTTTACTGGATGGACTACTGCTGGAGAGAGAAGTAATCTGGAAACTGAAGTGTTAATTACAACAATGACATCCTCTTTTTTCATCCATTCACAGAGTAAAGAAATATATATGAAGCACTTTTATGTGTCATGAGCTTAAGTTCTAGGCACTGGAAATGCAGAAATTTTATATATATATATACACACACACAAAATCCCTGCCCTCTTAGAGTATATACTTGTGAAACTTAATAAAATAGACATATCCTTTGGAAATAATAGAATAACTAAATTCTCTTTTTGAAAAGTAAATAACTAACAAGTAACATTATGTTATTTGTATATACGGAAAATATGTAAATTTTTTGAGTTTGGTTAAATTTGTCTCGTGAACCTGTCATTTGTGGAGGAAAAACCTAAATGGATTTGATTCTTAGAAAACTGGGGAACAGATGTAAAAACATCTGATTCTAATTAAATGTCTCTATCCTATAAAACCCTTGTCTTAGGAATGTTATATTTCTGCCATAAATTCTCTGATCCAGCTCTGTAAGTCCCAGAGCCTCACAAGCAATAGGTATAGCACCCACAGATTAGGTACAGCACCCACAGATTAGGCACAGCACCCACAGATTAGGCACGGCACCCACAGATTAGGCACAGCACCCACAGACTAGGCACAGTACCCACAGATTAGGCACAGTACCCACACATTAGGCACAGCACCCACAGATTCTGAGAAAAGAGAAGGGCTCAGAAAAGCTAGAATAGTTCTGTAAAAAAACACCAGGTTACATTTGTTGATAATTTCTAATCACTAAAAGCTCATTCTAGAAGTAAAGATTCTAATTTTTAGTTTTATATGAATTCATATTTTAAAGTATTTAAATATGAATTAATTAATATTTAATGAATTTCATACCATCAATTTTACTAAAAGGTAAAAAGCTAGCTAAATGGATGTGATCGAAGTGTGGCCATAAGACACTAAACACCAAGTAACAAGGGATTCTTTTTTTATAATCAATAACAATCACTTGATAATTAATTGTTTAAAATCAACATCTCCCATCTACATTTGGATTAAAGATTTATTTCAAAATTTGAAGATAAGAGACAGGAATTACAGGGAGATAAAATAATTTATTTTAAAATCAATAGTCTGTCTCCACTTTAAAATCTTTTTGCATATTCAGTTTCAAATCTAGCAGTCTAAAATGATGTTTGGAAAATATTTTAATCCCATTTAATGTACTTACTAATTGAAGGTAAATTAAAAATGCAAATATACTTTATGTGTAATAAATCAGGTTTAGAAACAGCTTCAAGATAGTAAGTGAGCAGTTTTCCCCCCCATATGTTATTAATTAATTTAGATCAAATCTAGGAGTTTGGAAGGAAAGCATATCAAGTACTGGATTACGATAGCAGTCTAATCAAACAGGAACATAAATATATATCTTCCTTTAAAAGCTTCACATAACTTAACTCTATGGTGTCATTTAACTCGTTTAGAAATATACACACATACATATATGCACATAGTATATATACATACCTCACTTTGCAGTTATAGTAGAGCTATATGTGCTAATCATTTGCTTTTCAAAGGGAATATTGTCATTTTGTATGCTTTCACAAAGCTGCTTATTCCCTCTGTGTTCCTGCATTAATAGTCCTACTATTAGTAATTATAATAGTACATAGAAGTGAAACCCTGCTGCATCATCTTCAGTATTTAATTGTCTATTGAACAAGGTGGCAAAACTTTATTGCTTAGAAAGGTTTATTGAGAACAGTTTAACTGAAATCGCTTGGAAGCTCTTAAACCAGAACCAGCTTCACTCTTCAAGCAGATTAGCACAATTTAATTTCCTCTATTGATAAAAACTCAATTTCTCTAGAGCAAATAAATAGCATGTGTACTTGAAAACACAGAAATCAAATTAATTAGGACAAACTAATGTCTATCCAATAGTTTGTTTAGAAACATTTCATTGTTAGTAGTTTCAAAACTGCTTTTCTGCTTTAGAGCTTAATTAAGTATAGAAGGTTGTGTGCTAAGTTACAAAATAAAGTTTCTCTCTAATTCATAAGCATCCATCACAAATTGAAAAGCATTTCATCTGTGTAGAAAGAACTGCTTTGATACATGAATGAATTGCAAAATGATTACTACCATTGCATTATCTAGCACCTCTATACAGTCACATAATTACCATTTCTTTTTTTTTTGTAGTGAAGACATTTAAGATCTGCCTCATCAACTTTCAAGTGTAGAATATCATATGATTAGCTATAATCACCATGATATACATTAGATCCCCAAAACTTGTTAACAAATCTATCTTTCCTGATGATTACGTTTCAAACAAATGGCTCCCAGGTCTTGGGAAAAACATTCCTGAGTTGTAAAACTGGCAAGAGTCTGGGAGAAGATTTTCATCTCAAAGGGGCAGAGAAAGCATTTACTATTGCACATTTTCGGAAGTAAATGCTCGGAGAAAAGGGAAGTCAGGAGGCCTGCGTCAGGAAGAAACCTGTCTATAGTTCATCAACCTGAGGAGAACCTTAAGGCCGTCGTAGTCTCTATATCGCAAGTAAGTTGTGCAGGTGGATTCCTCCTCTAAAGACAAGATACTTGTCCAATCCTCTTACCTCAACCACCACCTGAGTGAGAAATTAGTACCTTACAATCCTGGTCTGACTTCTGCATTTTGCTGAGATTATCTATCTATCTATCTATCTATCTATCTATCTATCATCTATCTATCTATCTATCTATCATCCATCTTCTATCTATCCCTCATCTGTTTTTCATTCTAGACTATTAAATATTTACTAAGACTGTAACTCCTCTAACTTAAGAATGTTTAAATAACACATTAAATTTCTAATTATGTTACTGGTTAAATGTGTTTTTATAAATATTTTATAAAATTCATAGTCTTCATGAATTGTCTTCCTATCTTTATTTTCCATTTTTTTAACGACTCTATTCTGAATTTACAGCTACTAAATAAAATGACTCTCTCTAGTATTGTCTAAAGTCACATGGGAGGCACAAGGTCTGGCTTCTCCAGTGTTTGATATTAGCTTTCTTTTTACTTTAAAAATTAGAATTATCACGGGCCGACTGAGTGGCATGATGGTTGAGAACTGGCTTGGGACGCCAGAGGGCCCTGGTTCAGATCCCACATATGAGGGCCACTGACACTGCCCTCCACAGCTAAGATGCTGAACAACAGCTCAACCTGGAGCTGGGCTGCCCTGAGTTGCCGGAGACAGCGTAGGCTGCAGCCCATGCTGCAGTGGGTTGCCACGGGCTACCGTGTGTAGCCAGTAGCCAGCGTGAGTGGCCAGCAGCCGCGGTGAGCGGCCGCCCAGAAGCCTGTGACTGATCTGCCTCGCCCGGGAAGAGCGCAATGATGGTCCCAACTTGGGCCAGTGAAGCAACGTCCTCCACAACTAGATTGAAGAACAAAAGGACAGCAACTTGTCTGTTCCCCTACCCCCAATTCCCCAGCGCTCTTCCCATCCCCCCAATTCCCCCAAAAAAATCTTTTAAAAAATTAGAATTATCACAATTGGCTGTGTATAGCATTTTTGGAAAGCAGCTACATGACAAAGCCCATGATGGGCAGATAGTCTGTACTTTTTAGGAAACCTTTGCTTTCTACCCCAAAGATTACAAGATTTTACTCCTTTTTTTTAAAAAAAAATTAAGTATTTATATTAGGGTATTATAAATTGTGTGTCATTTTTCATTCATCCTGTCTGGGACTTGAAAATTACTTTAAATTTCCTGCCTCACAGAAAATGCATCTGTTGTTTAGTATTTCTTGTCTTCATCTCTTTCTGGAATTCCTTCCTCCACCTCCTCTTATTACATCTGCTTTGTAATACAAGTCTCTGCATTTCCCTCTAACTTTTCATTCATTTTTACATTTATTCAATATTAAGAACGATTTCTTCACTCTGATTCTGCAGAATATCAATCAGGTTTTACTTATGAGCATCCTATGTTTTCATTTAGTAATGGCATTTTAAATTCAAAGTTTATTAATACTAGACATCAGGTAGACATATGTCATCCATTTCTTCCAGGTAAAAATGGCAGCCCCCTCCTAGCCATTAGGAATACAGATGATTTTTTCCACCATTTTAGTTCCCAGCTAGGTGCTCAAGGTCAACAGGGTCAGGCAGGTCTGCCCAGAGTTCCAGACCTGACTTACAGCTGTTTCACAGGTGGTAGATTGTAGCCTCACTGTCCTGAGAAAACATGAAAATTCCCTCCTCCCCTTCTAGTTTTAACTTCTTATCTCATTCCAGGGAAAACAAATTCTTCCCTAGAAAATCCTGAGAAAACTGTACTTTTAGATATACTTTCTGTATTCTGCCACCTTTCCCACCAATACAAGGAAAAAAAAAGTTGCCAACATCCCATTCCATTCTTTTACTTTCTGAAATCAGATCATAATTTTAATATTGAAAACATTGCCTGGAGTAGGGTTGGTAGAGTTTTCTTGATTAATGTTGATTTTCTTTGTTTTTTTTTGTTTTTTTTTTTTTCAGAGCAAGACAAATTGAAAAGTCAGATTTTTAAATGTCTGGTCTGTCAGTGCTATCAATGGCTGTGTGGTAGTTTTAACACTACTTAGCACAAACACAACAGGGGACTTCCTGATACTCAGGGTTATAACTTATCTTTAGTTTAACCCATGACTTTTTAAGCCAGAGCATGACATTAAACAGTGGGGCTTTCTCTAATAGTTCCTTACCTATATACTATATCTTAGCAAGTTACTCAAACACAAATTATTCACCAAAAGGCAGCTCACTTAGATCTGTCATTAGCTTATTCTCTTTCTATTTCCCCCCAAAGTCACATGTCGTTTCTAAGTTTAATAATATAAATAGAATGAATAGGAGAGAGATACAAATATACTCCTAGGTACGAAAATTTCATTTTTCTTGCAACAAGGTATGGTGACATTGTTTGGAAGAGGCAGCTGATAAACTGTGTATCTATCTATCTATCTATCTATCTATCTATCTATCTAGATATATTGCGTTCAACATTGATATTATAGCTGTACATTTATATTCACATGTAATTTAAATAAATTGGGCATATTTACCATAGATAGTTTTCACTTCTCTAATAAGTAGTAGAGTTTTGCTAATGCTACCCATACTCAAATCAGGGCAAATACGGTTCATATAGGAGACACAGGGGGACGTATCTGCATGTGTTCTCAATGAGTCAGAAAGTGGATCTGGCTTTTACCTAACAATCAAACATATGAAACATGGAAACCAAGGATACTGTCTTATTGTACACTAACATCTGAAATTACATCTACGTGTACCCTACGAGTCTTAATTAGGTAGAATTTACACATAATCCTCTGCACACCATCCAGGATTCATCTGCTTGAGTTGGTCAAATGCTCTATAAATATCCAAACTCATGCTAAACTACAGAGCCTGCAAAAAAGGCATAGCTAGATCCTAGAAAAGGAACTAATCATGGTTTTCTTGAAACCCATTAATAATTATCACCTTGATAGTCTTTCTCAGAATACACCATTATAATGAATCTCAAACCCAAAATTATAACTAACTTATTTTTACATTTTATGCTATATGGTGTACTCCGTATAATATATTATTTATATTATAATTTTATTCAATGAATTTCATATTTTATTCATATTACACAACACTTATATTTGTAAATATTAATTAGCATTTTTATTATTAACCTTAATTCTCTTTCTGAGTTACTTAAACAAAAATAATTTCAGACCACCTGGTAAAATATTAATACAGCTTAATATTATTTAGCATTTTTTCAATATAGGTAAAATACATCAAACCACCACACTTAAGCGACGAAAGGAAAATGTTATAAGGATATAAGGGTGTGTCATCAGACCCACAGGCAAGAATATTGCTCAGTGTCTGAAAGCTGGAGCAAAGTATTAGAGGCAGAACCAGGCTCTGTTTTGCCTGTGCACTGCTATCTATATCTCTAGTTCATTATTCACATGTGATCAACCAGCCTCATTTGTTCCTCTGATCTACATAGTGGTTGATTGATAACTCAGGAACCAGTTTAAATTATCTGCCATTGTTATGCTTGTTCACCTTTCAGATTATTCTTGGAGGCCCACCTAGTTATTTAAACTAATTGGAATTTTCTTTTTTGCTTTAATGCCTGATGAATCACTGAGGGATTTTCTAACGCACAGGGACAGGAAGACAGGGTATCCAATGTAAATGGCATTACATCACAAGTGTCTCAGTATCACAAAACCCAATATATATGCAACAGCTTTGTTAAAAGGGATACAAAGTATCTTTGTTTTCAAACAACCAAATTCTGTCAAATATGTGCCCATATCAACTCAAATGATCACATTAAAACTTTCTGAAAATTATTGACTCAGTGCTTGATCATCTAAGGGCAAAAAAGAATGTGTAACTGATTTGTCGAAAATGCTTTGTGGACAGGCTTCTTTCTGTGAGAAGATTTCTGTTTTATTCATCATTTTTGACATTCTTGTTCATATTTCCCTTATATTTCACAAGACATGGATATTACTTTTGTCCCTTACCTTGACCATGTAACGACATCATTGTAGAAAATGGAACCTGACTCTGCTTTTCCTTAACCTTATATGTCTAGAGCTTCATTTTGTACTTTTTGGTTTATATAGAAAATGCTATAAGGTAAAGTAGATGGCCCATCTATTTTAGGTGCCAGGCGAGATGCATGGGGTGTCTTAGATGATATATATTTTTTCAAGCCAATTGAGTATCTGATTAATTGAAGATGGAGAATTATTGCAAAAAGTGCTAGCATACCATTTATTCTCTTTCTGTGTTGCGTTATTTGCCTTTGTAAGAATTATACTTTTGGTTTAATTTTTACCTGTTTTGTTTTGGCCAGAACATCACATGTAAGACATTTTGATTATGCAAAGATACAAAAGCAATGTACAAGACAAGATGCAGGAAAAATTCTCTAAGAGTACGAGAAATAAGCAACTATTATTCTGTATTATAAATCAAACTAAGAATATGTATGTCAATATAGCATAAATCTGCTTGTTAAGGTTATATGATACTTGATAAAGGTAATTATAAAGGTAAAGGCAAATTTATAAACATAATTTCAGGTGGAGTATATGCATTTGTGCCATACATACTTACATAGGTCCAAGAATGCCATCTCCATGAGGAAGTGCTTTCATCGTCTTCTCTGCTTCATTCTCAGAGCCAAGAAAGTGCCTATATCGAGGGGCCCTCACTAAATAATTGAGTGAATGAAGGACCTGGCAATCTTTTAATACCATTTGCAGAGTTTCTAGCATACAGTGAAAGGAAAAGAACAGCTTAAAAGAATAGCACATTTTTCACAACTGAAAATTGAGTTTGATACCAAGAAATAAATTTTAAAAACTAGATTTATCCCTCTGATTCAGTTTGATATGAGATTTGTGTAATCCTATATATGCGTAATACCAATTCATTCATTCAACAGGTATTTAGTGGACATCACTTAAGTGTTCAGCTAAGTGCTAAGCAGTTTTATTGTGAATTCCCATAATACCTGAAATAATTATAAAGTGTGATTAAATAACACAGTGAATGTTTAAATAATATATATATATATATATATATATATATATATATATTACAGTAAAAGACACATTGCCATTAATCCCCCTCAAAATATTCCCCCTCATTTCAAACACACTATTCCATCGTTCTTGTCACTTTCTGAAGCAGTTCCGAAGTCCTCTGTTGTGTCTTTAGTTGCGCTGTCATGGCTGCCTCAATGTCCTGCATCATTTAGACTTTGGCGAAGAGCCAGAAGTCGCATGATTCCAGATCTAGTGAACATGGTGGATGAGGACACACCATAACGTTTTTTTGTTTGTTTGTTTGTTTTTTAAAGATTTTTATTGGGGAATTGGGGGGATGGGAACAGTGCTGGGGAATTAGGGGAAGGGGAACAGACAAGTTGCTGTCCTTTTGTTCTTCAATCTAGTTGTGGAGGACATTCCTTCACTGGCCCAAGTAGGCACCATCATTGCGCTCTTCCCGGGTGAGGCAGATCAGTCGCCGGTTTCTGGACGGCCGCTCACTGTGGCTGCTGGCCGCTCACGCTGGCTGCTGGCTACACACGGTAGCCCACGGCAACCCACTGCAACAGGGGCTGCAGCCTACGCCGTCACTGGCGACCCACGGCAGCCCAGCTCCAGGTTGAGCTGTTGTTCAGCATCTTAGCTGTGGAGGGCAGTGTCACTGACCCCCATATGTGGGATCCGAACCGGGGCCCTCTGGCATCCCAAGCGAGTTCTTAACCATCGCTTCACTTGGCCGGCCCCATAACGTTTTTATTTGACAGAAATTGTGTGACAGAAGAGATGTGTGACACAGAGTATTGTCATTATGGAGGATGATTTACAGCACACTTTAAAACATATCTTTTCTCAGTGGTAGCTCACATCACCACTGACTGCACTGAACAAGTTGAAACTTGTCACACACTGTTCCTAAGGTTCTAGACGCCACATCCTGTATTGAAGATCCCTGCCTTTCCGTTGGATGGCACTCGGCAACTGCATGCACCATATTTTGTGATCACAACAGAAAGGCTCCGTGTCACACATTGCTTCTCATACGGAAACTTCTGTCAAATAAAAACATTACGGTGTTTTTCACTGGATCTGGCACCATGCGACTTCTGGCTCTTTCCCAAAGTCAAAATGACCATGAAAGGTATACATTTTGAATTGATTCAGGACATCAAGGCAGCCACGACAGTGCAACTAAAGACACTCAGGAAAGAGGACTTCCAGAACTGCTTCAGAAAGTGGCAACAGCGATGGGATAAGTGTGTTCGGAGCAAGGGGAAATATTTTGAGAGGGATTCATGCCAGTGTGTCTTTTACTGTAATATTTTTGTTTGGTTGTTTAAGCATTCATCATATTGTTTAATCACACCTCATATTTAAGAAATGCATACCTAGACATCCTACAATGTTGCCATTCACATACATGTAATTTTGAGGTTAACCTAGGGAAAAACAAAGAACAAATGCACATGATTAATAAATCTTCACTTATTTTATAAGTCTTAAAAAAAGTTATTACCCTTTTAACCATGAGCAAGGGGATTGGGTTTTTGGGTTTTTATTATTATTATTTTTTTTTATTCAGGAAATATAATTTATTTTCTTCAGTTTAAAAAATAATGGTTACAATGTGTATACAATATACAAATATTTCTCCATCCTTACTTAGGGAGGGAAATCTTCATCCACTTATGAAATACTCTCCTCTGCTTTTCCTATTTCGAGTGAGGACTAATTAATATTTGGTGGCTTTATCCCATTACCTTGTAAGATGAGTAACCTATTTCTCAACACATCTATTTCAGCCTCAATCATAGACTTAAAAGTTAATGATTTATTATTTTTCTTTTTTTTTTCTTTTTCTTTACTTAGCTTCAATTTTACTTTATTCCATTCATTTTTTTAAAATGCAGCCTGTGGCTCAGTTTATATATTAAAAGCTTTATAAAAGTAACAATACCTTGTATTTCGAATGGTACAATATCAAGTTTATATAGACCTAATTATGAATTATTTGTGTACCAATTCCAATTACATATTTAATTCAGTAAGAATATTGCTTTCCCCCAACATTGTAATTTTCCTACATTTATATTTGCATTATTGTCAAAAGAAATAATTTTATCTTTCATGTTGAATTTTTAAGTTGAATTTTCAGTAATATTAGATATGTTATCTATGACTTATTGAATTTTTTATAATTTTCATTGATTCCATGGACTGGATGAAAATATTGAGCTCTTTGGAAGTAGAATTTTTTTATATTTGAAGCATGTAGCGACCAGGGCTGGCACTGGGATGGGGGAAGTGAGGTGTTTTGTGCACCACATCTAAGCAGATGCTCACTCTACAAGCCACATGAGAGTCTAGTCAGCATTTGCACATTTAACTGGCAAGATCCTTTTCTATTATGGAGTCAATAGCTAACTAATATTGTTTCACCTTTTGTACATGTATCAGAAATTGGGAAACAAAAAAATGAATTTAATTTAGAAGAAATAGTTATTTGACAAAATAAAGTCTTACAAAGCAATCCGTAGATGCATCTTTTGTAGCTGCAGGCTTTAAATGTGGCCTTGGCGCATGTTCTTCTGAAAAAGAACTGGTAATGTCTAGGTAGATGTTAATAGTGTGCCACAAATTTTTGTCTTCTAGTTTCCATGTTACATTATAATCAAACTCATGGCCGATATTGGACAAACATCACTTGCAAGTTTTATATCCATCACTACCTTTCTTAGTAAACAAAAATTTGGTACTTAATTCTCATTAACAGTGCTCATGTCCAACTAATCACTGCCAAATGGGTCATTCTAATTTGTTAAATGTGTAACCAAGCAATAAAACAAATACAGATTTAAATCATAAAATAATAATAAAACCATACAGAAGGAACATATCTATCATGAAATCTATCTGCTCTGCTCAAATAAATTGGTTTCCAGGTGTCTCTACTTGGAGATTCAGCCTCTGTTCCCTTTACATATTTGGATTAATCTATCATTTCCTATTTCTCCCACTGACCGCTCCAGTGGGAAGCCCAGTTGCTTAATTTATCTGGACGTTTGTGCACAGGTTTCACAATGACTGCTTGTAGGAGCATCAGATACCCGCTTACCATTATCAGAGACCAGAGGCAGTACCTACTCAGTGCATTTTGTTTCATCAGCATGTGTCCTCCATGTTGTCTTCTAAAAACACAGATAATTTAGAAAGGGTCAGGAAAAGAGATATAGGTTACCTGGCTCACCATTCACATTCAGCCCTGGGATAAGGTGAGAACTGTTCTTGGAACTTGTGTCTCACAGACCACTAGGCAAGCCCCGTGCACAAGTACAAGGGACACCTGCCAAACCATTTAGGTTGCTTTACTGGGTTATTAGTGAAGATCCTTTGTTCACAAACCTGGTTCAAATATGCTGAACCAGATAAAACACCGTGACAATGAGTGTAAATCTGGATTGCCCCAGTAGCACAGAGGAAACATCTGTGTCCATGGTCTATTCCTATTTTACATATACAGGAAGTGTCTTAGAGAAGCCACATATTACGTGGATAAATAGTAACAGAGTTAAGAATTGAACTTAGGATATCTAAGTCAAGAGCCCACATGTTTTTAACATTATACTATTCTATAAACCATTGAATATGTTTAGCAGGCGAAAGTATATTGCTTACGTTTTATCTACCTGTAACTTCCCTTTCTACAATATCATGTTTTCCTAACATTGTGGATATGCTTTAAAAGTGACCAGTACAGCAAGGCGCAATGTATTTTGTGACTATTTGTTTCATAATGAAATGTATAATTAGAATTATATCCTTTAGGAATGATAAGATATAATCAACATATTCTTTTTCTGTTTTAGATTTAAAGTAGACACACACCAAATTAAGCAATCTATAGAAGAGGCTCTTTTTTATCACCTCAGTATAATGGAGTAAGTTATAGTAATTTATCTTTTCATTTATTCATAGGAAATTAATAGAAAAAAAACAAAAATCACTAAAACATAAAATTCTAATTAAAATTTTATGACATCACAGATTATCTTATGTACCATAGCTTCTAGTAAATTTGAACTAAAGCCTCCTAGAAGTAATACGCAAAGCTAGTCATAGCAGTCTTGAGTCCTCAAACATCCATTAAACCTTACTTTGCTTCCTGTTCAATTTATATTATATTGCAGGTGTTTCCAGGTTTGAGTTGGGATGCTGAAATTTCTTTAGGTGGTTAAAACATATGACTGTTTAAGTAAAGGTAAATATTTACACATATTGTAAATGTGTAAGTGTGTGCCTATAAATATATATATCACATCCATCTGTGTGATTACTTTTTGCCAGCTGTTTTAAACAAGAGTTTGGGAATTTTGAAGTGAGAATATTTAGATTAATTTGTCTGTGACTTGTGCTGTTACCATCTTTGCAGATCCACTCAAACACCCTGTGAACTCCCTCAGAGAGATGTGAGTGATGTTTATGGGTTTATTTTGCTGCTAGTTTAGCTTACTCTGATCTCTTTAAATAAGGAAACTTAGAGCTACCCTCTCCGCTCCTCTTTGGAAAGCAAATTTATTTACTCTTCAAAAGTAGGACAGAAGACTACACCCCTAGAGGGTGGGATAAATGTTACATAATCCACTCAAAACTGTGTATATTAAGATCAAAACTAGAAAGAATCAAGATGTCATTGATTAGTAATTAATATTATATTTAAGAAGGCAGATATTTTACATAAGTGAATTTTCAGAGAGCATGAATTTATCCTTGCAAATGTCACAATCTGATTTAAAAGAACGTTATGGCTGGAAAGATTTCCAAAATGCCTCACACTCTCCGACTTCTCTCTCAGCGGAGTCAGGTGATTTGTGTCTCGCGGCCGTTTGTAAAACTCAGCATTTTGCAAGGAGGGAGAGTTAGATACTCATTTGAACACTGTCTACATTGTCTCATTTATTTGATTCATTTTCCCATCCTTCTGGCTGACACAGGCTCAGTGGTTAGGCCAGGTGGTACAGCCTACAAATCTTCAATAGAATGTAAAGTGTTGGCAAAATCAACAAAGCTCAAATCTTAAATGTCACACCAGCATTTTTGTTGGCCTTATTACTTTCTTTATTCACTTAAGTGAGAAGCAGCTTGGCTTGTGCATTGCTGAGTTCTATGATCATCTATTTTATTTTTAGGTACAATATATCATATATCTCCTTCTATTAGTAAGGGACGCTGTACTGTTTTATCATTTGCTGTTTGGCAACTAAGTCAATAGTCTTTCTTCTCATCTGGTTGTAAATGGAATGTCCCTTTTTTCAGAGGTGTGTGTTCAAGTTCCCAAATGACAGGCATTAAAAGAAAAATCCGTCTCTATTTCTGCAAGGTCATTCCTGTAAATCTTAATATTAACTAGCTTGGTGCGCTGCTCTCTTGTATCCAGATAGGGGAGGGATACCCATGCTGCATTGGCCTGATGTGAATATTTTATCAGAGCATCTGTCTCTCATGAAAGTCACTGGCCAAGACATAGTAGTGGCAGATGTCTCAGAGAAGAAATCTCTGGGCAGAGTGACCTGCTTTAGCCTCCCCATCTTCCCAGGATATCTTCAGTGATGCAGGATTTCTACCGAGCAGCCAGGACCTTCACAGCCCTCACCTACTCTAGTAGAACAGGGGGGCGAAGGGCCTGGGGCCTGCCTGAGTGTTTGAAGACAGTAGCTCACCTGGAGCCAGTGTGTCCTCCATTGACAGTATGCATGGCAGAGGGGTACAGGTTATTGTTATAGAGAGGCAGAGCCAACTTTGGCAGGGCTGCCTGGCAAGGCGCTATGGCTATGGTTGAGAAGCTGGTTGCAAAGTCTGTTGTCTACGTGGTAGTTACTGGGTGGGGTTCGCCTGCAACTTCAGTAGAGGGCAATGGTAAGGTTGAAGGGGCATACATTCCTGCGTGGGATTACAAACACTGGGAAGGTATGTCTTGAGTTGATGTTCTGGCAGTATAATTTATTGGGTTGTCGGGAAAGTCATGACTCATGTTTGCATTGAAAAACATAGAAAAATATGTCATGACTTTCCCGACAACCCAATAGCTGCCCATTTTTAAGCAAGTGATTCAAACTTTGTCTCCATTTTCTCATCTGTAAAATGGGTATAATATTCATAAGCTAACCCATTAGGTTTGTTGTGGGATTTAAATAAATTATTGCAATAAAATACCACAACAGTGTCTCTTACATCATAAGTACTAAGTACTACTAATAGTTATTATTATTATTGTTATTTGCTCAGATGCAGCACTTCTAGTGTTAATGTTCATTTTAAGAGAGTGAATGGTTATTTCTGCTCAGGTGAATAAATGATTCTTTCAGTTCACATCACATACATGTTGTATTTTGATTACAAGTCTCCCATCGATGGCATGGGTTGTAACAAGTGGATGTGCTATTGCTTCTTTTGACAACAATATTCATTTATGCCAAATCAGGTACTCTATAACATATAATATTCATTCAAGACATACTGAATTGATAAACGTATCTTATGGCTGTTTTGGAGACTAATTTATTCTCCCACACCTCAAATTTTTATTCATTTTCAGATTTAATATTCATTATGGATTTTTTTTAAATCAACCATTCCTAGAATCCTTTCTTTAATGTCCTAAAATCTAAAGATACTGCTTATACTTTATAGGATGAAGGGAATCATTCAAATGCCCGAAAGTGCAATGATATTTTTTAAATACTTCAATTTCAGAACACTTATAACTTGATTAACACAACCTTAGTTTGAATTGCTTAGATAATAATTAAAAGGAATGCATGTGGTCCAAATCCGCTAATCAATTCCAAAAATACATGTTTTTATACTGAAGATCAGAAAAACAGTATTTTTACAGTTCATCATATTTCATTATGGCATGTGTTAATTTTAAGTAGCAGGTACATTTGCTATGTAGGATGCTTCTTTGTCATAGTGAAAAGAGCCACGGGTGCAACAACAACAACAACAAAACTAGATTTCTCTTCATCCAAGTTGGCCTATCGAGTCTTCATACTATTGGTACTAAATGTCACACATTTATTAGCAGCCTTAGGACACCTGATTTGTATAATTAATTCTTTCTATGATTGATGGAAGCCGCACAATTAAAGGACTGTCACCTTGTCTCTACAGTTACTCAACAACCTGAATGTGTTTGGGCTGATTTCTTAATTATTAAAATGAAGAGATACAAATAAATGACTTAGATGCTTACATTAGAAATATTTACAGCTCCTGGTTCCAAATATCCTGGCAGTGCTTTTAAATATTTGAATGCAGACTCCAGCATTCAGCTCCCATGATGAAAAAACTCTTGTAAATATATGTCTTCTCTTATAGCTAAACTATAAAAGATTGGTGAATTCCTTCCATTCCAATAACATTATTGAGTTCACTAAAACATAAAATGTGAATGGATTCTTTTTTAATGTTTTTGAAATGTAGCTGTTATTCAAGGAAGGATTTTGTGAGAGGCTGCAGGTCATTAGGATTTGGAAGTTGTTCTAATTTCACTCTTTTACTGAGTCAAAATAAATAAGATTCTTAAGTGATCCTTCATGTTGGATCTCATACAATATACTATAAAATACAAGTTTACCTGTTTGGTTTGATTAAAGCTTATGACTGGGCACCTGAAATTTAACTCAAGGGATACAAATCATAGATGCATATAACTCTAAATTCTTGCTACTGAATCGTATTCCAATTTATCAGATAAATTCACTTTTGGGTAGGAAGATGATAAAATCTATCACTAGACTAACAGACTCTTACTAGATTGTTCCATATAGCTTATCCTCTAGACTAAAAGACTCTTATTAGAGTGTTGCATATCATTCACCATAGAGATTCACATAGACTAGTGTGTGTATATTGCATTTTTATGGGTATGCAATATAGAAAACGAATATGCAGATGAATAAGGATGTCTGCATGCCTCAATTATTGAAAAAGTAAGACAAAAATAGTAAAAATGATGCACACAAACTTGTGTTTATGTTTAACATATCAGTTTGCCATAAAATGTATCCATTTAAAAATAAAATAATAGTTCAAATCTGAAGTCTAAAACAGAATTTTGCCAAGATTTTAGCCAGGTTTTATTGTCAAATAAGTCTTATATTATTAATTTAGAAATAGTTCTAAAGGGTAAAATTTAAAGAGAATATGTGGTATAAATCCTTTTTTAATTATAGGAAAAGTTCAGTAAAATTGAATTATAAATATTATAATATTTATTTTGTTATGCTTTGTATTGTAAAATTACCTTGCAAATATGCAAATATGCAAATAGACTTTATTTTATTCTTTTCAGGTAAAAACCCCATGTCGTTATCCAAAATTATGAACTTTAATAGAAAATATATGGCATATCTATAGCACAATGCATGACACATGATAATAACTTAATTGCTCTCTATTTTTGTTTAATTGTTATTAAAACTACAGATAATTGAAATAATGCAAATAATGTGCATAATATAGTGTCTGACATGACAAATTTTCAATAAATATTAGCTACTAGTATCTTTTCCTTGATGAGGACTTAAGTATTTATAATTGTGTCTGTAAATTTAGAAGAGTATATATATATATATATATATATATATATATATATATATATAAAGAGTATATATTTATATATATATAAAGTATATATATATATACTTTAAAAGTCCCAAGTTAATTCTTTTTGATGAATATTTTTGATTAAACCAGTTTAATTGCTATGATTTTATACAACTTAAATCAAGAAAAATAGAATGTTTCACCTGCAACAGATTTCTATTTTCTTACCTTTTAAGTTCCAAGTTTGAGTGGAAGGAAGACACATGAGTAGGCACAGTAAGGGCAAGGAAACAATTAATCTATCTTCCCATTTTTTTCAAAAAAAAAAAAATAAGGGGAAGGAACCCATTTGGAGACTTTCCTGACACAACCTGAGAAGTGGAGGTAAAAGATTAGTTCTATTAATGCAATTTTTACTTTTTCAGGCAGTAAATGCAGAAATAAGGAGTTACATTCTCCATTGATCAAATGAAAATATCCAGGCTGTATCATAGTTTTAATTAATGACATTATGTACACAAAATTTGTAGAACTGTAAGTACAGTTGACCCTTGAGCAACACAAGTTTGAACTGAACAGTTTTACGTATATGCAGATTTTTTCAGTAAATACTGTAAATGTGTTTTCTGTTCCTTATGATTTTTCACATAACATTTATTTCCGTAGCTTGATTTCTTGTAAGAATGCAGTATATAACACATATAACATACAAACTGTGCTAATCAACTGTTTATGTTATTAGTAAGGTTTCCGGTCAACTGTAGGCTGTTAATAGTTAAGTTTGGGGGGAGCACCAGTAATATGTGAATTTTTTACTACACGGGGACATGAGCACCCCTAATCCATGCTTTGTTCAAGGGTCAACTATAGTATTATTGGGTTCCCATCCTACATAAGAAGTTGTGATGGGCATTGCTTTTATCCTCTGCTTGAGGTGTTCACATGACATGAAACGTGTGACTATAGATTGGAAGCTGTCAATAAAAATCCTGGTAATGGGGACGGGAATTAAACAGTTGTGTAAAAAAAAATCTTTTTTTGTAAAAATCAGTATAATTTTATAATTTTTGCTAAGAACAGTTTTAGTTAAGGCAAGGATTTACTCAAGGCAGAAACTCATTAATTTACCCAGGATATACATTGTTCTTTACAAGTTGAAAATAGGGAAGAACTCTTAACACAGAAGAAAAAAAATTTCATTAGGCCACATTAATGCAATGATATATAATTAATATTCTATAAATTTGTCAATGCAAGAAAACACTATTAACAAATATAAAAGTCACGTCACTTAGACATAGTTTTATAATGATCGTGTCTCCAATTTCACTTAGGTAGTCATGTTAGTTTACTAGTGCTGCCATAACAAAATGCCACATAGTGGGTGGCTTAAACAACAGAAATGTATTTTCTCACTAGTCTAGAGGGTAGAAGTCTCATATGAAAATGTTGGCTGATCTTTGTGTTTTCCCAGCCCCCTCCTTTTGACTTGCAGATGGCCACCTCCTAGTCATGTGTCCTCATGTGGTCTTTTCTCTGTGCTCAGATGTCCATGGTGCCTGCGCCTGTCCACATTCCCTCTTCTTATCTGTACACTAATAAGTTTGGATCAGAGCCCACTCTTAGGGCTTGATTTTAGTTTAATTACCTCTTTAAAGGCCCTGTATGCAAATATAGTCGCATTTTGAAGTACTAGGGATTAGGGCTTCAACATATGCATCTTGTTGGGGGGAAGGGGGCACAGTTCAGTCCATTACTGTAAAATAAAATTATTTGAAAAAATAAATATGTTTATATTTGTTTTAAAGATTAAGAAAAATGCTGAAACAAATATCAAATGCTTAAAAGTGAGAGAATATTTTAAACAAGATCTAAAACAATCATATTTTCAGTTCACTTAAATCAAAATAAAATTATAAATTCAGTACCATAGTACCACTATAGTGTTGAGAGGCAAACATAGATGCTTCATATCATAATTTTGTCCCTTTTATTTTTCCAGTTTTCATATGTTATTCAATTTACAGGTTGCCTTTGGATTAAAGAAACTACTAATGGAGTTCATAGCACAATATCTATATAATTAATTAAAAATATAGTGAATTGCTTCTCAAACTGAAAAATCTAGCTTTGAATCTAAAAGTAAATTCCCTTTATTAACAAGAACAAATGTTGTTGTTAGAAAATACATGTTAGAAACTATGTGTCCCCAGTACAAATAGTGTGCTATTTATACAACAAAGGGAAAATGAAGTTAAAATTAAATAAAAACATTTTCAAAACTTACATCACACATAAATATACTTGAAGCTAATTTAGAGCATTTCTTTTACTTTTGGTAACAGGAATGGAAAATCATGAACGCAATGGAGAGAGGACTACTTATTACGTAGTTTCCATTTTGAAATGTCAGGTTGTTAATGAATAAAGTAGGATACAGAGGGAAAAAAAAGAAGACGACATTTAAACAATAAGCAGAATTCCAGATTTTCAGCCCTTCCAACAGATGGCTTTAATATACAAGATACCTTTATGTAAATGGTGAGTCAGATGACATAGCATAAAAAAAGCTGCTTTAACATATATGAATATGCATGCAATCATCCGTGCTGAAATAAGTAGAACCAATCATGATTTTATAATTTGAAGTATCCTTCCAGGAAATGCTTGTGTCCTGATAATGATAATTTGTTTTTTTAAATGAAAATTAAAATTGATCCCAAGTTTGTGTTAGAAATTCATATGGTACAAATTTCAGTGTTTTTAAAATGTTTCAATTGACCATATGTGGTACCTTTTTACTTTTGACTTAATACAGAAATGCAAATTATTTATGCCATACAGAGATGTGTAGATGTGTAATTAATCACTAATGTAGGTAAAGTGTCATTTCAGATGAAAGATGGACACTATTGTCAGGAGCTTCTCATGTCATCAACTAACTGAATGCCTTGCTTCAATCTAAGAGCAAGGCATTCAATTCCATTTTGTTCTTTCTGGCTAGTTTTACATTATTTTGAACATTGAGTAAATTTGTCTGATATGGATAACATGAGAAAATTATATGTAACAAATTAAAAACAGCATTATTATGAGATAGGATCTACATATTTAGGGAGAAATCCTACTCAGGATACAATCAGATTAAATAGATTCAATAAAACATGAATGAAATTACTTTTAAGTGAAGGTATATAGTATAAGAGATGGAGAGAGGACAGATATAGCTACAGATATCAACAATGTATTCTACATTAGGTAATTTGAAGAATGGAAGAAACTTTATTACATAATGGTAACAGTTGCATGTATACATTTTCTGTCTTTCCAAAACAGTTTTATTTGTAACCAAATAATAATAAAACCAATTAAAACAAAAGCTAAAATGTAGTACTACTGAACACTTATTCT
Source organism: Hipposideros armiger (assembly GCF_001890085.2). Classification (NCBI taxonomy): domain Eukaryota; kingdom Metazoa; phylum Chordata; class Mammalia; order Chiroptera; family Hipposideridae; genus Hipposideros; species Hipposideros armiger. The sequence continues at coordinate 254,878 of NW_017732219.1, forward strand.
TTGCCAAGAAGTAACTAAGCACATACAATTATTATTTAATACTCCCAGCAAGCCTGCATGAAAGGTATTATTACTAGTACCCCCATTTCACAGATGAGAATGCTGAGACAAAGGGTAAAATTTGCCCATAAAGCATCTAAGTGGAAGAGTCAGGATCGAGTCTGGGCAGCACGTTCCCGTGCTGCTGCTCCTAACCACTCTGTTACCCAATCTTTGTAATATGCATGTGTGTGCACCCACTCGCCTCTTCATAAACACAGATAAGGAAATTGCACCTAGTATAATATACAATGTAATGCATAAGAGAAGCTCAGTAATTAAAAACACAGGACATTACATAAGAGGTGCTCAATAATTAAAAGCTATCATTTTCCTGAAAAAAATATTTTTTACAAATGGATGTTTCTATTTACCAAATAATACTGCCATGTGTCTTCTATAGATACTAAAAGTTAAGTAATTCTAAAAAATAATAGCAGCATATAATATGCAGTTGGAATAACTAAAATTGGTTAGATATGGACATTGCTTCTACTTTAATGTCTTATGATAGAAGTAGACTTTTTCCAAAACATAAAATCAGATATATATATCGAGTCTTCCTCTTCAATGTATACACTATATGTCTTCTTATTTACTTTATAATTTGGACATCACTTACGAAAGTTTCTCAACCTTACAGATAAAATTTCTGTTCTTCTTTATAGTTGGACATTTGTTTTTTCTTTTCCCTTGGCTTAGTAACCAGAACGAAAAGTAGTTTCCCTCTTTCATGCAAATGTTTAATTCCTAAAAATAATATTACACACTGTTTCCATTAAAACATTTATTCTCTACAATATAACATACCCTATTTGCCCAGGAGGGTATGTTTGAATTCATAATATATATTTGTAAATATACATATATATATACATACACACACATATATGCAAATTAGTGTGTGTGTGTGTGTGTGTGTTTATGTTCATGTGTGTGTGAGAAGAGAGAGGAAGAGAAAGAAAGAGGGAAAGAGGAACAGTAACTGGGTTCATCCTGAGTGACCATTAGTGGGTTTACAGCAACGTGTATGCTTCTCACCAACTTCCCTCAAGTCCCCCTGGTTCCCCTTATACATCTCCGTTCCCTACCTACCACATATGTGTTAATCCCTCCCAAGGAATGACTGAGGATTGTTTCACTTCCGTAGATGTCCTAGAAAGGGCTGGGTTGATTTTACATAAGCACAAAGCTTAAGTGTAATGATTGAGAGGTGTAAAACTGCAAGAAACAAACAATGCAACTTAAAAGAATTTTGTTTTTTCCACATGCAAAAGGTCACATAGTAAGCTCACCTCCAGGCTCCAGCTCTGTTTTCTGTGTTTCTCTTGGGTTTATCCTCCTCCATATTTTTATATTTCTTTTGAGGTGGAGCTGGCAATAACCAGAGAATAAAAAGGTCCCTCTTTTTGCTGCCTTCTTTTAAAGAGCAAGGGAACACTGTACAAAAGACCCCATCTGCCTGCCATTCCTTCGCCAGACTTGTAAATAGAGACCACCAGGATTGGTTAATATCAATCAGAATTGTCCTCTGTCGTTTGCTACAAGTACATTCTACTCTGAGTCAATCAGTGGAGCTTCCAGAAGTATGTACCTTTTGAACACACCCGAGGTCCCTCAGAAGGAAAAAAAAATGAGGATGGCTATTTGACAGGCAGCAAAAACTGCCTGAAATGAGATGTTATTAAGTGGTATTCAGGGACTCAGAATAAGGCTATCTGAATCAGTCTAGAGCAAAGCAGTCCAATGTCATAATTGTGTAGCTCAAATAACCAGTGTACTAATTTCAATTTTCTCCCGGTCATGTTGAATTCTAGGAGCCATGGCCTATTGACCAACGCTCAATATAGAGTTTGAAACACTGAGGAATTTAAACAGAATACTTATAACCAGTCAATCAATAGGATGAAATTATACAACTAGTTTCTCTAAGGATAATGGATTTCCGCCTTTATCACTTTCCCAATCTCTTCTTCCTTTTTCTACAAACACATACACAATAAGCATGCATTAGTGGTGATAAGATACACCAGGAAACAAAACATCTTTGGATACACTGGAGGAGGTGGTGGGAAGGGAATTAAATTGACTAAAATGTTCTAACTACAAAAGTCTCATGTTTTGTTGAGAAATTATAAAAATGTACATAATTGTGAGTTTTATTTTTAAATTGTATATCTTAGAAAGGAAAATGAATAACAATGATAGCTATGGTTTACTCTGCATGTATCACAGGCAGTCTAAAATATGATTCACAGAATCCAAATTATGGTTGACAAAAGAAAAAATGTAATGGCTCTTTCAGATAATGAAATTCTTTCTTTTTTCCTAGAACAAATGGAAATTCAGTTAGTTGAAACAATCCAGTATCCAAAAGTTCTTACTTTTATCTTAGTTGCATATAAGTGCTTTTGTAGTAGACTTATGTGTTGATCAGTAGAATACATAAAATACATTCTATGTGCAGATTAAATTATATTCCATAATCCAAATGTTGATTCATTTCTAAAATAAAATGGATACATACTTTAAATGTCTCGAGGAGAGGTGAGTCACTAGGACTGTTACATTTTTCCCCCACTCTAAAAACAGGTGTATATACCAGTGACATGCAAGAAAAGATATCAGGCCTGTGCATGGTGAAACTCATTTAGTTCTAAAGTAAAGTGTTTGACACAGTTTCCAATATGCTGTTGTTCATAGTTGAGTCTATGAAATCTTCCCAGAACAATAACTTCTCCCAGATAAAAATAGTAGACCATCCAAATAATCACTAGATGCCTTGTCATATATAGCTCTTTGTGAAATGCAGGAATACCTTGGTTTGGGAGCACAATTCATTCTGGAAACAAACTACTCATATTGCAAGACATCGCTCATTTACCACGTCAAAATGTTTTAGAAATGTTTGCTCATCGTGCGGAACAGTTGCAAACCGTGTTACTCGCAATCCAAAGTTTCACTGTATCGTTTGTGATTTTAACCTGTCTTTCCCCACCGTTAGAAGATGAGCTCCTTGATAGCACAGCTGCTTATTCTTGACTGTTATTTCCACAGCCCTCGTAGCATGATATCGGACATATATGCTGTGTATGTGAAATAAATATGGCATGAACGAAGGGAGGAAGAAGAAAGGGACTGATCCATTTAAGAAGGATTCATTTTTTTTATAACGAACATCCTGTGATTTATTAAATGCAAAATAATCAGAGAAAAAATTACCTGATTCAGATATTTTCTTTAGTGGTTTTAATGTCTAAAGTGAATAGTTATTTATAACAAAAGGAAGGCTGGACCATATTTAGGAAATATTAATTCCCTACAAATATACCAGTGAGTGAGAATATGTTACAGAAACATTGGTGTTTATGATTACATTGATTTAAAAAAACATGTCTATAAATGATACTACATTTTATAATAATTTCCGCTGCTGAAAATTAGTAAGTGACCCAGTTTTTAAACAGTAACTATTTTTGATTTGTAATGTTTCAGCCATGTCCCAACTGCTTGTAGACTCTCTAGCTTGGCAATCTCGCTGAACTACGCTTTCCCCCCACACACATGCACACACACACACACACACACACATACACACACACA
>NW_017732219.1:258701-272055 GCF_001890085.2 Hipposideros armiger
CACACACACACACACACATACACACACACCACACACATACACACACACATGCACACACACACACATACACACACACACCACACACATACACACACACACACACACCACACACACACACACACACACACACACACACACTCTCACACACACACAAACACAGTATGCCAGCTTCATGGTTTTGTCCCTGCCCGTTTCCTGCCCAGGGGATATCCTTGTGTTGACAGGCAACTCGGTGGAATCTCAGAAATCTCAAAGTGTAGCTGCAAGGCCGCTGTGTGACCACACCAGGCCTCAGGGCTCTCAGCTGGGTGCTGGTCCACCAGGCACAGCAGGCCGAGGGCCTAGGGCCTGACAGCTTTGCAGGGGGTGACACAATTAAGTCCTGGTAGAAAAACAAAATGGACCTGCACATTTGAAATTAATGTTTAATTAGAAGTCGACAACGCATAGGGTTATGTCAGGCAGCGCGCACGTTACATTTAATGTGAGATGTAATAATACATTGCCGTGTTTAGCATACCGTTGACTTAACCTCCAAAATTCAGTTAGCCCAGTCACGAAGCAGATCTTTATGGGGTCCAGTTTTTAAGCTTCTTCAATCCGTAATGGCAATAATTGTGTCTGTCTATACTTCAGTTTGCTTTATACATGTTTATTTAATTTTATGCACATTTGTATCTTACCTTCTACCCTCTTAGAACTTCCTGAGAATAGGAAACAATTCTTTTGAGTGGAGTATATTGTCCAGAGTAGGGATGACACCAACTGAGTAAATTTCTATTTTTGAATTTTATTTTTTTGATTTGTATTATATAGTGGTTTTATATCATTCTTTTTCAATTGAGTGAGAGTTCCTGGAGAATAGAAAGTGTTCCTTCTCATTTACAACTAAGATCCTTTAAAATGCATATGTATAGATTTCAATGGCTTAACTGATGATTGTCAAAATAATATAGCCAGATAAAAGAATCTCAATATTCTCACAATCGGGTTTGTTCCTAAATAAGAAAACTAAATGTGAGAGAAAAGAACTTTGTTCTTTAAAGAGAAAGTTTAATTGTAATTATAACTAGGCTAGCAGTTAAACATTCTAGAAATTGAGGAAATTATAATTAGATTGCTAAAATATAAAAAAACAGCATCTTAATTGATTATTTCAGATTTTTCAGAGATCCTGATTTTTACACTAATTGTCCAAAAAGAAAAAAAAGTTTGTGTTATCATTAGTCATCATAATTTCTGTTTAAAAAATAGCTGGTGTTTTTCCTAGTTCCAATTCCTCTTTCCTCAAACACTTCTAAACAGCCTAACCTTCCACTGACGGATGTTATACATGAGGGACACCCCATTCGTATTTTGTATGTAGCATTTTGTCAGAGACCAATTCATATACATCTGCTGTGCTATGGCCAGAACTCTTGTCTGATTTAATTTGTTGTCCTTGAATTTTGGTAGCTAGCTTCTCAGTTAGCTAAGAAAATGTCAAGCTAACAGAAACTATTCAGAAAAAGAAAAAAAGTTATTGTGAAGATTGTGCTCAGTTTCCACACTGAAGGTCATTTACAGCAAGCAGCATGACCTTGATAAATGTCTATAAGTCAAAGAATATTCCACCATGAACGATTTGGGGTGACAGGCCTATGACATATTGCAGACACAGATTGGATTTCCGGCAGGGCCTACGATGGCTCACACTTCTGGCCTCACACAAGCAATACCAGGATTAGTTACAGGTAAGGAAGGAGAAATGTCTTTCTGATATCACGAAATCAAAATCTTGTATTGCAACCAAGTAAGGGAAACATGATCTCATTATAGTCACATTTTTGTCAAGTTTTAGGTCAAAATCTACCGTCCTCTATCCGAGAGGGCATTCACCAGTACCCAGAATATCATAAGTGATCATTTGCTTTGAATACGTAACCATGGACCCATGGGGTGGGGACAAGTGCTTCCCATTTAGATTCTCACTTGAGAGCTAATTCTCTTCCCCATGCAGCAAGATTCAACAGTCTAGATATGAGCTGTGACTGCTTCTGAAATAGGCTCCGTGAGGTATGATTTGTTATCAAGCTATTCAGAAGTTCAGAACTGCTGGCACATAAAACTGCTATCTAGCTGTCACGATCATTCCCAATCATATCTCCTAACAGTAGCCTCTGACAAATATCCCCATGCCTTCGTGGATAATGTTCAAACCAAATTGAATTTCTGAGTTTTTTCTTGGATGTACAGAACGTTTCATAGCTCTATACATGATTTCTCTGTTTACAAAAATAATTTTGCTGTCACTACACCCAGTCATTTTTACCACAAAGGCAAATAAATTTCTTAAGACACAGAGAATTAATAGAGCAGTAATGAGCGAGATTACGAGCAAAGTGAGGAAATGAATTTATGTAAACTTTTAGAAAATGCTCAACTTCAGAAATGATTAAAATAGCAATAGAAATTCTATTCATAAAATAGAAAATATTAAAAAATAGAAAGGCATGTGTGTAGGTGTGTGTGTGACTGTGTGAATATACACATGTAACTAATTCTTTGTTGACAAGGATATAGATTAACAGTTATGTTTAGTAACTGGAACATAATCAAAATATATGTAAAATAAGTGAATACATTTTTGTCTCAGGAATACCACTTTCAATCATCAGTCTGAGGAAATGATAGGAAACCAGAAAGTATACAAGTATATGAGACATTCAAAACAACATGGTTTCTTAAGAGGAATGGCAGGAAACAAGCATTATTCTAACAATAGAGGAATAGGTTTAGAAAACACCAAGTAGCAAATGACATATTAAAATGAGAAATATGTAACATGGTGGTGAAGAAAACATTATATAGACATGTTGCCTGGATTTGAATCCTAGGTTTACTATCTCATAACCATGAGACCTTAGCCAGTTACTTATTCACTAATGCAACCTTTCCTCTTGTGTATAAGGTAGAGTTATTAAAAATAATATTTAACTTGCAAGTCGTTATAAAGATGAAATAATGATACTTTAAGCACATAGTAAGAGCTATGTAAGCTTTAGCTATTATTATGATTGTGATTTTATCATTATTATGGCTATGTAAACACTATAAAGTTTTAATATAAGAATGTAATAAGATCAAAATTAAAATTGTATCATTACATCTCTGGTAAAAACATGGATGCATATACTCCCAAATGGAGTGGAAATACAACATGTCTAGGATATTATTAGGGTAATGAGCTTTTACTTGACTTTTAGCATAATACATTATCGTCCCTGACTTGTATTTAATAATAACCTCTTGGACTTACATCCTTTATAATAGCTTTTCTATGTGAACGGCTTCTCCTAAGTTTTCCAGAATGGCAGCACTGCTGTTGCAAAAGGAATCCTTTTTCTTGCTCCTTTGTTCCTACTCTTTGCTTCCTTTCTTTTTTTTGGTGTGTTTTTGTTTGTTTTTATGATTTTTTTTCTGTTGTTCTACACAGAAATATTAATGTGGTTTAAAAGAAGTTGCCTACAGACTCTGTGAGTGATATTAGCTGGAAGTATCTTGAGAAAAATCATATTCAATCTTTTCTTTCCCAAAGCTTTAATGCCTGGATCCAATCATGATTCAAAATCACTTCTACTTGGCTATGTCTTTTGGAAACATATCTACAGAAACAGAGTGAGACTTTTATCACCGTTAATATAAACCAATGGAATACTATTATATAAATTGCTACCCTTTGGTAATTTCAATATTATATAAAATGAGAAAATTGTGAATTTTTTATAGTATTCTTCAAATGGTTTGGCAAGGTTGGTGATATGATAGTTTTTTGTTGTTTTCATTTTTGTTTTTTCTCTAAATGGAGCCTTAACATATTTTACATGGCTGTCTATGTAAAACACTGAGAGATGCGTTGTTTTTTGAGGGTTAGCCACCTGTGATGAAGGGTATTTGTTTTATGGCCATGTATGTTAGTCTTAGTTGCTTGGAGGAAAGCCATCATTTTTTGCCTCTTCTTACTCCTAAAACTATTTTTTCAATACCTGTGTGGAACACATGCAACTTGAACAGCTAAGTAACTTAAAAATAAGTATCAGCCAAAGGGTTATTATTATTTGGGGGTAAACATGTCCCCAGTGTTTGATTTATGTTTGTACCGCTTAGAAACTGGGTGACATTAATTTGTCTAAAAATTGGTAAAACAAATTTTTACCAGGCACTGATCGTATATGACAAGATGTGCCCAGCATGAAATTTTACGGTTGAGTTATAAACCCCTAAAGAGCAGCTTTTATTACAAAAATGCTGACAATGCCTCAACTGTAGCAGTAAGCACGATCTGGCTATAATTTTGTTAAAAAAAAAAAAAGAGAGATACAGGAAAAGTAGCTATTTAGAACTAGTACATCCTGAAAGTAAAATGACAAAGAGGAAGGGAAAAGCTAAAAAAAGAGAAATGATGACAAGAAATAAATCAATTAATAAGAAGAAAAATGAGATGACTCAGAGGATAAGTAAAAATTTGTTTTGCTATTTAGTTTTAAGTCAAATTATCCACGTGGACTATACTCTTTAAGCTTTGGGAAGGAGTTATATGCGATATTTTGTATGGAGTCTATTGAAAGATAGCTGTTTTATAGTTTGTGATAAAAAATATTCTGTGGCATGTGACACATGAGATTATTTTTGTTGAAGTGCTTAGGTTTTAGCATTTGTAGAAGAAATTAAAGTATTTGTTATAATGTCTCTTGCTTTATGTGTATGCAGTTTCACTTAAATAGAATATATGTATACATATGTTCTTGTAGGACATGCATTAATTGTTTATGCACTTATGGTGATTTGCCTAACCAAATAAATCTCAATTTTCATGTGCTATTATTACAAAAGCAGAAGTGAGCTAGCTGCCTACTTTAGAAGTAAATTCTGTGACTCAGAGCTGTTCTCTCTTTTGAAAAATATTACCACTTTATAAAGCTAAAATTTGCTTTTTACCATATGATGTGGACTATATTATAATCCTAAGGTTTAGGTATTTCAAAGTACTCAATATGTTTTTTTCATTATGAGTTTGTATTTCTATTCTCTAACAAGTAAATTTGTTATAATTTATTATTTTGGTTCTTTTCCTTTCACTGCTCCCTTAACTCTAGCATTTCCACACTTCTAGCAAATGCGACTTTTTAAATCTTCAATTGTTTCATTGTTAAATCTTATAATCCCTTCTTGTTTTAATTAGCATACTATTATTAATTGCTACAGATACCTAAGTAAGTGGATCTGAATAAATACTAGGCAAATCCAAACACTTTACTGTTTATATGACTATTAGCACTTGATTTTACCTCCAACAGATATATTTTTTCACCACACTTGAAGTTGAAAGGGATATTTTTGAAAATTAGTCCAGCTATAATTTACTGGGCACCTATTATGGACCAGGCAAAATGCTTTCTGTTTGATAAACTTCATTTTATTTAAATCTCATGATAAAGGCGTATTTTCAACAGAGAAACTGAAGTCCAGAGCTGCTTCATAATCCACCCAAGGCACACACCTGTAGACTGGCAATGCCTGGGTTTTAATTAATATGTATACATTGTAATTATTAATTTCTATACTGTAAGTTTCTTAAAAATCCACAAAAATTTTTTTTGATTTAAAAAGTTTGAATTAAGTAGTATAGGTGATTTATTAAACAGTCAACTCTCAATTGTTGAGAAAACTAAAGGCATTTGCTTGGAATAATGAAGCATCTATTACATTTTTAAATATTATAATTAACCACACGTGTTTAATATATGAGCATCTGAAAATAATTGTAAGGATGCAATTATAATTTTATGCCTGTAATTGTTTATCTTAGGAGCACCTGCGTTCCTTAATATAAACACAGAAACACTGTACTCTTTAGCATAAAAAAAATGAAAGAATCATTAAAAGGCAAAAACCATTATCTGAAGGATGAACTCTCTGATCAGATTGATCTTTTATATCTTGTATGATGTTAAAATGTCTCCTTTGAAGGTAGCAACTGGTATCTGCCTTGTTTGACTTTAATCTCCAAAAATTTAAAATCAATACCCTGCTGGTGAGAATTACATTTTTAAATAGTTCCACCTCCACTACTAAAAAGAACAAGGTACAATATAGGCATCCTGGTATTTATTTATGTTATCTCTTCCCAGAATGAAAATTATTTAAAATGTGTTTTATGAAAATGTTTCCTAACCTAGAGAGGTCGGTGTTAGTCGAAGTCACCAAAATTGATTCATCAGAAAGACAAATACCATATTATCTCTCCTATATGTGGAATCTAAACAAAACTGAACTCATAGAAACAGACAACAAATTGGTGGTGGCCAGAGGAGGGGGTGGAGGGTGTGGGCAAAATGGGTGAAGAGGGTCAAGAGGTACAAACTTGCTGTTATGAAATAGATAAGTCATGGATATGTAATATGCATCATGCTGAGTGTAGCTAATAATAATATGTTGTATATTTGAAAGGTGCTAAGACAGTAAGTCCTAAAAGTTCTCATCACAAGAAAAAATAATTTGTAACTACAATATATGTGGTGATGAATGTTAAGCAGACATATTGTGGTGATAATTTTGTACTATATGTCAAATCATTGTGTTGTACACGTCAAACAAACATAATGGTTTATGTCAGTTATATCACAATAACTTCCTTTTAAAATAAGAATGGCTGTGTTCACAGTTAGGCTCTTCTATTACTAATCTCTGTGTATGTTTTGTTACTCATTGGCCAGAATTTTGATCTGAGGATCCTCAATTTGGTCAACTTCAAAGGTTAGCTCAGCAGAGGCCGAGTTAATTACACTTGAAAAGTTTGGTCTTCCAGGCTAGCATCTTAAAAAATACATTGGTGCTAGTAAAAACTAAGTCTACTGCATAGCTTAAATTACCTGCAGATAAAGGGATAATATGAAAGAATGACAACAAAAAAGCAAGTATCTTAGTTCTATTTATTAAAAAACACTAGTAGTTTCGGGCCGGCCAAGTGGCTCACTGGTTAAGAGGTGGCTTGGGACACCAGAAGGCCCTGGTTCGGATCCTACATATGAGGGCCAGTGACACTGCCCTCTACAGCTAAGATGCTGAACAACAGCTCAACCTGGAGCTGGGCTGCCGTGAGTCGCTGGCGACGGTGTAGGCTGCAGCCCCTGCTGCAGTGGGTTGCCATGGGCTACCATGTGTAGCCAGCAGCCAGCGTGAGCGGCCAGCAGCCGCCGTGAGTGGCCGTCCAGAAGCCGGTGACCGATCTGCCTCGCCCGGGAAGAGTGCAATGATGGTGCCAACTTGGGCCAGTGAAGCAATGTCCTCCACAACTAGACTGAAGAACAGAAGGACAGCAACTTGTCTGTTCCCCTTCCTCCAATTCCCCAGCGCTGTTCCCATCCCCCAATTCCCCAATAAAAATCTTTAAAAAACAAAACAAAACAAAACAAAAAAACCACCAGTAGTTTTATTATTCATAATTTCAGCCCTCTCCCTTGCCCCCCCCCAAAAAAATGTGGTTTCCTTGGGCTCAATAAACTAAAACCTAAAACTGACAATGTTAATAGAGCCAATGCTTCCCTGTAATGGACAAATTGCTCATAATTTAGCAAGATGGCTATTGGCATTCTCACTACCTCATTTTGAAATGTTTCAGTGGGGAAAGTATTCCTGCAACCTTGAGTAACCAACCTATTTATGAAAATAAAGAAGGTTATGTCTCATAACTACGATGGCGTAGAACAGACCCAGTCTTCAACTGGGGAGTAGCAGTCTCCTGGAGCATGATAAGAACATTTAAAAACCTACCATAATATATTCTTTCCCATCAAAATGTTCTTATTGTTGTAGATTATAATAAAAACATATTTTGGTTGGTTATATAGAACATGCATATACTTAATTTTGAAAATTACATACTGGGCATTTGAGGGTCACAATTAATTAGATGAATTATTCTCAGGTTATCTTGGTAAAGGACATTTTACTTGTTTTTGTCTGAGTTCCAATTTATCCTGGATTAATATTTAAGTTCACATACTGTTCAATGAGATAAATCCATTGATCATTATAACTTGTGCTGTTTGTCTAAAATGTCCAAAAAAGTACATTAAAATTTTACATTTGTGACTAGAGAAAAAATATTGAAAATAAATGAACCCATTGGCAATCCCTAACTTCTGGGATTTGATTTAGGATAATATAATATTATCTGATCTAATATACTAGCATGACATTATTTAATAATGTACTATTTTAAAAATATAATATTTGGAAATTTGCATGACATTTGATGTATAGTATAAAAAGTGAATATTTTTTTCAGAAATATTACATAGTTTTAATTTATACCTGATAAAGCTGTAAATCATCATTTACTTATCTAAGATACTTAAACTAAAATTAGGAAATTTTCCATGATGATACTTAAAAATTAACTGAGGTAGATGAGTGACACAGCTACTAATTTAAGTGAAACAAATCTAATTTATCACAAAAGTACTTTTGTGAATAACCTGATAAATTACATATTTTAAATAATTTACATATTATTCTGTGATTTTTTTTTCTCAAATGCTTTTCATGTTTTATTTATATGGTCTCTCCAAGCACACTGTATTTACATTGATTTCCAAAATATTGACTCTAAACTAACTTCGTGTTTTTCTCAATATTCTCTTTCAATCCTATTCCTAAATTTCAGAGGCGTAAATACTTCTTCTTCCCTCCTCCTCCTCCTCTTCTTCCTCCTCTCTTCTTTCTTCCCTTTGAATTCTTATGGGAAGCCTCTGGGTGGAGGAGAATGGAAATAGTGGTTAGTAAACAATGAGGCATTCAAATGAGAAAAAAGTTAAATGAATGTTTTTCAATGTCACCCAGTGGAAGTAGTCACTGAACATGTATATTATGCATTAACACATATATCAGTGTCTTCCACAAGATCCACAAGTTAGAATTCCAGCCAGAAATCTGATGTTGGAGACGATTTTCTTGGAAAGGGATTTGAGGAGGAAGATGAACTTTAGAAGCAGTGTGGCTTATCTTTACGATGAAGTCACTATAGTTCTGCTCCAGCTTTTTCTTTCTCTTCCTCTTTGCTATAACCTGATTGTGCCGAAGCATTTAGGCAATACCCCTGAATAACTAGGTTTAGATAAGCATACCTCCAGGGGCTGGTCTAAATGAAGGTACAACATGAAATTTTTCTTTGAACCCTTCTTTGAAATTTGGTCAGGGGAAGGAAATACTGGATAAGAAAGCAATTAATCTAAGACTTCACATATGAGGAAGCGTTATTCAGAAAAAGAGAGGCAATGGAAGGATATTCCATGGAGAGAGAATAGCCTGCAACCAGACCTCTGGAGTGGAGGAAGAGAGGTAAGTACCAGGGATTGAAGCCAATGTGGCCGCAGCCAGGCGACTAAGCAGATGTGGGCAATTCAAGGAGCTGGAGAAGGAAGCAGGCAGTAGGGCAAGCAAGGGAGTCTTTTGAAGTTGTAGAGCAGGGAGGTAAGAAGATTTTTGGCACTTGAAAAATAAATACAGTAATACCTTGGTTTGCGAGCATAATTCGTTCCAGAAACAAACTACTCCTATTGCAAGACATCGCTCGTTTATCACGTTAAAACGTATTAGAAATGTCTGCTCATTTTGAGCACATGATACTTGCAATCCAAGGTTTTACTGTGCATCATTCCATCTAAAATCAAGAGAATAAGTTACAAAAGGGAAATGTGTCTAAATGTAGCAGCAGGAGTCTGGTTGCTGTAATCCAGGAGATGCAGTGGTGGTTCTGGTGGAGGTGAAAAAAATGATGGACTTTCGGGGAGATGCATGAAAGAAAAGATTTTAAAGCTTGTGATGACATGAATATAGGCTGTGGGAGGGAGGGTAATATGAAAAATAAGCCCTTTTTGATTATTGGGGTTGTTGACTATTCCTTTCAGTGAGAGAGGGATATTGAAATAACAATTTTAATATGAGTCAAATAAAAATAAAAAATTTTCTGAATAGAAAATTTCATTTAATAAAAACAAATGTTAAAACTCAATCTCTAATCTCTTCTTAATCTGTTTTTTTTTATTTGCAATCATGATGTATCTATAATGATGCTACAGGGAATTATAGTCATTATATGTACACAAAATAATGGTCCATTTCCTGTAAGGGTTCTTTCTATTTTTTTGTTTTTTCATTTTAACATTTTTTAAATTAGGATACATCTAACACTAGATAATCAACATTATTATTATAGTAATTTTATTTTATAGTATTTTTCTTTTTGTGTGTTATTTTTTTCCTGGAAAGCTGTTCTTATCAGTGACATATCTTAGAAAACATGGCTATTAAGAACCAGGAAACATATTTATTCATTAACTTGTTTAAATAACAAGGGGTGACTGTAGAATCATTAAATCTGTTTGCTTACATACTATTTCAAAGATGAAATTTAATAGTAATATATCTGTATATTAAGGAAAATTTATTTTTAAAACTATAATTACATTCGTAAAAGTTTAAAACTACTCATATTACATTATTATATGACATGTTTGAGAACACATTTGAAAGTACTGTATATTTTGAAAAAAATGCGATATGTATTTCTATTGTTTGGACAATGCTCAACTCATTTAAAAAGTATTTTAAGTAATATTTCCACTAAAGACAGGATTTATACAGATCTACTAATGAAGAGGAGATTACAGTAGTCAATGATGTCTCCTTCTGTGGTCAGGACATGTTTCGTTTTATACAATTACTTTCCTTAATTTAATAAGATTGACTAATATTTACATGGATGTACTATGTGTCAAGCAGCAGTCTAAGAGTTTTCCATAAATTAAGTCATTTAATAAACTGCAGCTCTATTTTACAGATAAGGAAACTGGGACAGAAAAATAGTGAACTCATTTTCACACAGCTCATAAATAGGAGAGTATTAAGAAATAAGGGAACATTCTTGTTCATGCACCTTATGTTTCAAGGTATGCGTTCGTTCCAATGTATATTGATGTTTTTCCAAACTCAGTAACTGGCACGATATTCTTGAGCAGATTCTCCACTTCAGCAAATTGTGCCCCTCTCTTACCTATACCTTATCTGAACATGCACATCACCTTACCACCGTCCATCAGTCTCAATAGGAGACTGTCCAACACCTGACACTTCCTCTGGCACTATGAATCATGGAGCCTGCTTTCTCCATGCTTGCCCTTCCAATGTAACTTCAGCCTCCTCCAGTGAAATCTCAGCAAACCCAGTTTAGAACAAATAAACAATAAATAAATAAATGAATCAATCAGTCACTCAATCAAGGAATCAGCTTTTCATCTGCCTCCTCTAGCTATTTAGCATCCAATCTTCCTCTATCCCTTAAGTCACTAACCTTTATATGTTTACAGTTCTCAAGTTTCCAGTGTTTCATTAGCTTAGAAAGTTGTGTCAGTTTGGCTTCCTGCTTCACTTAACACTTTAACACTTAAGCTAATATAGTTAAAGTGTAAAGCTAAGGTAGCATTTGCCTTTTTAAGTTTCTTCCTCTTTCCTGAAGGTGAATTGTCATCTGAACTTTTCCCCATATTCCCTGTTGTAATCCAAGGTGTCATTGCTACTTTCTGCAATGACTTTTTATTTAGTTTCTCTTCCACTAAATGCAAGCTAGCCCCCTCTTATCACAAAGCTGCCAGCATGCTCTATCTTAGCCACATATCTGACACTGCCTCCTGTTTGAAAGTTGTTGACATATATTTCACTGGTTTAGTTTAGAAACAAGGCAGTCAATGCTACCAGGTTTTAATTTTTCTAAGATGGTTATTCAGGAGTATCCCTTCCTACATATTCTCTTCATGCAAAGTGTTATTGACATTTAGACATGGAGAGATGGGGCCTAATTTCCCTTCCTGTGAAAATTCGCTGGATTTGGTAGCCAACTTGTATTGAGTAGCATATGATGAAAGTACCAGCATGTGACTTCTGAGGCTGGGTGATAAAAGGCAGAGCCATCACAGGAACCCAGCACCTACCTCTAAGGATTGTCATCTGCTTCCAGATGAGGTTTCAGCCTGCAGCCAGCACCACCTGCCCAGCATGTGGTGCTGGAGACTTCAGATGACTCTGAGGCTGATACCAAGTGGGTAGGGATGATACTTCCATGGTAAACTCTGTCCAAATTACAGATTCATGACAGGCAAATGTTCTCATTGTTTTAAACCACTAGGATATGTGTGTGTGTGTGTGTGTGTGTGTATGTATGTCTTTCTTATCCATTAATAAACACACACACACACACACACACACACACACACACACACACACACACACTCTTTGGCCTAATCCACCACTATCTAGTGCACCTGTAGCCCAAATTATATTAAATTATCTGAAATTTAATTTAATTTCAAATTTAATGAAATTTAAAGACACCCTGTTTTTTTCAGATTTCAAGGCTTTCACAGTTTTTATCCAGTCCTTTCTAGAATATCTCCCAACCACTTAACTTTTTTGGGTGGGGCTATTATTTGAGGCTCAATACATGACACTTCTTCTAAGTGGCCTCTCATAACCCCCAGTTTGCATCAGAATTTCATTCTTTATTTTTTTACCTTAGCATCACATGTAATGCTATATATGAATTGATACAGAAATGAATTAATAAGCTGTAAGTATATTTCATTGCAATTGAAATACATTGTATACCACCATATGATAAAAATGATGTAGAGAAATTTCTCTGTTAGCTTTCTAGTAAAAGTCAACCTTAGTAACTAATACTAATTTCAGAATCTTAAATATGTGGTGACAATAACAAATGGAAGAGTGCTACCTCTGCTGTGTTTGTGTTTCCTCTCCTTTGGGGGAAATAAGGGTGGTTGATGCTTCCATTCATGAATTGTAATCATATAATTTCAGACACCTAGGAGGTGGTGACAGTCCTGGCCTTTTATTGTTGTGTTTAAATTGTGTTAAAAGTAAAATATCACCTTGAGGCTCTTTGATGTGTAGAAATGTTCTTCTGTCAGATTCCAGTTATGGATACAGATCTTGCTTTGTGAACTTAATCTCTACTCTGCCTGTCGCTTCTGTCAGTGCCTTCATTATCGGCCACCCCACCTCCACTTCTATTATCTTATCACCTCTTCCCAAGCAGCTGTCTCCAATCACACCCTTTTGTGTCCACTCCAGTTTCTTTTTTCACTCTCCTGGGAGTCCGTGCCCGGTATACCTGTGGCAAATGGTTAGGCTTTCTTTAACCATAATAAATGACACAGGGTCCAGTGAAGAGACGTATGACTCAAATTCTCAGCTGTTCTATGAATTTAAAATTAATTGGCATTATGATTTAGTGAGA
>NW_017732219.1:273215-274407 GCF_001890085.2 Hipposideros armiger
GGTTTGAAATGTGAATCATTAAAAATAAGCCAACACTGGAAAAGTTGATCTTCTTGATATTAAAATGACTTACCTTAAAGAAGGCAGATTACCAAGTGTAAGCTCTTTGGTCTTCATGTAAAGACATTGAATTTTTCATGGACCCTTCTAAAATGTGTTCATTTAAATTTTGAGCATATATCTTCCCACATACCTCTGTGCTTTTGCTTAGAGATGAAGTTTACTATTCATTTCTATAATAAAACAGTGCACTAAACACTAAAAGACTTAAAGATTTTTTTTTTCAGTCACAGTATTTGTTAATATGGAGGAAACCTATAGGTCAAATTTGCCAAACTATTTTTTAGGCCTACATGAATGGGGTGGTTTAGCCCGATGTCCTGTGATGTGAAGCATCATGAAGTATTTCTGGGGCTGAGGGAACTTCGTAGTCACTTAGCTTAAGGATTCCCAAGAAGAGAAAGAGAAATAACAGTGTGTTTACAGGGTATTTGCTAATCCTATTAGTGTGTATGTAACTTATAACTTAGTCTTGACTCTGGCACTAACCAGTAAATGTTCTTGAATAAGTCATATAAACTCTGACCTACTTAACTCCCTTGGAAGTGTTCTGAACTGATATTGAAAGTCCTTTTAGAATTAAAAGTATGCAAGTCTTAGGTTCTTAACTGAGCGTAACCCTAGATGTGTCTTAAACCTTAATTTTAGTCCAGAAATTCATTCATAATTCAGATGATTGCTATGATTAAGTCACAGAGCTTTATCGCTCTATTAAAGGGTTTGGGATATGGAATGTATTCTTCCTTTAAAACAATAGTAATGCCAACTTTAGTAAATGAAAATTTGGCTTGTTTGAAGAATGCAAAAATATTTACGGATAAATAGATGTTTTTTTTTAAGTTAAAAAACGTTTCTAAAAAATAGATAAATGTAACTTTATTTTGAAATACCTTTACTTGAAAACCTATCATACATCATTATCAAAGCGAGATCCGGAAGTCTTTGTTGATAGACTGTATTGTAAAGGTATTCTGTAGAGCACAGTTAGTAATTACTTACTAAGGATTACATGATTAGCTGAAATATAGAACTAGGTGTTAATAAAAAAATATTAATCTTGAGAATTTCTCTGTGTTCTTTTCAAAGATTTATCTAAAATGACTTCAGCATTTTGTGCTTGAAATAATGCCTG
>NW_017732219.1:281452-287591 GCF_001890085.2 Hipposideros armiger
AGAGTTGATTTCTGTTATCATAATAGGAAGGTGATGAAACTGGACAATTTCTCTAGTCTAAAGTTCTTATTTATCTACACACTTGCCAATGGACACCTATACCTGAGGACTGGATCTGATCCTGCTGGATATTCACCAGAATGAAAGACTCACTCCATCCTTAAATAGATTTTTAAAAACCTGCACCTCCTGAGCTATTTGTAGTCTTTGTAAAAATGTTGCACTAAAAAAAGAAAGGCTCCTTTGTGTCCTTGGTTCCATTTTATTTCTTCTAGATTTAGCATATATATTTACTATTGAATCAATTAAAGCATTATATTTTTAAATGTTATAATTTTGCTAATTTCATTCCATAGTCTTGAAGTCCCTATTGTTTCTCATCTAATCCATCAATAAGTCCTATTAGACTTTCTCAAAAATCGATGTGGAATCCAAATGCTTTCATAACATTTGTAGATTGACAATGATCAAAGATTTCTTCAGCTTTTATTTGAAAAACTATTCTCCAGATGTCAACCAGCATTTATTTTGTACCCACACTTCTCATCTTCTCATCAAGTAACCAGATTTTAAACCAAAAAATGGAAACATAATAAACAAAAATAGAAATGTATTAAACAGAATTAGAAATGCATTCAACAAAAAATACAAATATTGCAATTAACATTTGAGAGACAAAATCTTTTGGGATGCTGCACTCAAGAAACAAAACAAAGAGAAGTAGATCCATTAACAGAGGGCATTTAATATAGAAGATTAGAGGCACTGGACAACTGGGGGGAAAAGAGAATAAGGAAGATAGATAAGAACTATAACCTGTGGCCGGAGGTACCACAGGAGACAAGGCTGAGGAGAAAATGAGAAACATTTGGCTTTATGGGTGGAAGGGTCCTACAGAGTTGGTGTTCAGCTATCTGTGAAAAGAGCATTTTCTGGATGTGACAGGAATCTTTGAAATAGCATGATAGCATGGTACAGTTGGTTAAATGGAGCAGGAGAAGAAGGCTAGAACTAGCTATTATTGCTTAGGATATATTCCCTCTGCTATAACGAAAATAAGAAAGTCTTTCCCCCACTCCCCATCCTTTCCAAAGCCCTCTAGTGCTCTAGTCATTGGCTAGGAAGGAAGTCTAAAAAGGAGGTTTACCAGTGGACTCCAATCCCAACATAGACTATGGACCAGTGGATTTAGAGATGAGAGGTTAGAGGTTAGAGATCAGAATATGGAGATTTCATTATCTATTATTTTGGCCTGACTATATTAAGTTAAATGATAAGATGGTTAAGTACCTGAAATGTATTAGTTCTGCTCCTTGATAAAATCTCTTTAGAGAGATATGATTTAATATAATAACCTCAAATGAAAAATATTGGAAGAGATAAAAGTGGCATTTTAGAATAAATGAAAATACATGCATTCATATCTGAGAATCTAAGAGTAAATATAATTTGGTAAAATGGTTTAAACACTCAATGGTGTTTAAATATTTATCAAGATAAATGTTAAAATAATTTCATAATTAGTCATATTTGAGTACCCACTCTATGCTCTTTAAACCATTCTTTCTGATTGACTAATATTTAAAACAAATGTAGGAAAATACTTGCTGATTAGGAGAATAATAATGAGCTTGATAAAAATAGATATACATAAAACATATTATGAATGTCACTATTTTAGAAAAAACACTCTGTTTTAAAAAATTAGGTGAGAAAATGTTGGTGAAGATCTTATCATCATACCTGTACACATAAATGATGGCAATAGCTACATTTAAATCTTTTCATATATGATGTAAATGTTATGCAAGTTTGTAATGACCCACTAAAAGAATATGCATACTTCAGACTTAATTTCAAGAAATTAAACACACAGTTTATGCAGAGGTTCTGTTTTCATCTTGTTGTAATTCAAATACTATTAACTTGGTTGGAATTAGATTAAACTATTATGTGCATTTATTGATAATGTCTTAATTGACCCTCTTGTAGCTACAGTGGCAAGTAAGCTGGAGTTACTTGTGTTGCTGATGGGTCTGCTAATTATTCTGATACAAAGCAATTTCAATCAGGCTGTTATTCTTCCACTATGATTTAGTTGTAGCACAACAAAGTCTATGATACAGTAGAAAAGATATAAAAATTACATAAAACACATTTTAAAACTGCATTTTAAAAAGACATTGATTTTCTTTTTAAAATTAATAATTGCCAAAGTTCAGACCATAAAAATACGTGGAAAGTATTCATATAACCTAATTCTAGAATAAGGCAACTGTTTATACATGTGTGACACTACACCATTATAGAACTGCTCTGACTATAAGTTTTAGTGTGATATTAATTCCACATGTGAAAAATGTTGACAGAGATTTAATTTGAAATAGTCTTAAACTGGAATTTGAAATTCTGATGAGTACGTATAATTTTTTCTTTTAATATTAAATAAGAATTTAGTTTTGAAAATGTGACTTTTGTGGAAAAATGTCTTTGTATGTCATTAATATTTAAATATGAATAGTATTTGTAATAAATATGTATTTGTCAACCTTTTACTGTAGAACAGGAAATTTTAAATATTCTCAGTGCAACACACAATAAGAAAAAGTGTTTTGCTTTATGTGTATACATTAACAAAAAATACTTGAAACANTCATCAGATCATCAGACTTTAGAGTTTGATGTCAGCTTCATACAGAAAATCGAACAGATAATTTTAGACGATAACAATGTTAATGTTGGGATTATGTCTTACCGATAAATATATATTTCTTTAGTGCCTTACATGGAGTATGGCCTTAACATCCACGTTTACTCGAATTAATTAACACTGAAGTATAATGACAGATATAGTCAAATGGATTTTTAAAATACCATGTTTTAAAACATAAAATATCCCCTCTGTGGTGACTTCCCAAGATGGTGACATAAGATGCCCCTGAATTCCCATCCTCCATGGATTCACTGATTATACGGGTACACACTGATCGGTTCCATCTGAGAGAAATCCAGAACTAGCTGAGCGACTCCTGTATATCAGGTGACTGAGGAAATACCCACACTGAACTACGCAGGAAAGGCTGAAACATAGTCTCACCATAAATTTCAGCCCCAGAACAGAGCCTTACAATTGGGAGGGGAACCCT
This sequence comes from Hipposideros armiger, assembly GCF_001890085.2. NCBI lineage: Eukaryota > Metazoa > Chordata > Mammalia > Chiroptera > Hipposideridae > Hipposideros > Hipposideros armiger. The sequence goes on from NW_017732219.1 coordinate 284,599, forward strand.
AAATACCAGCTTCTCCTTGAGGAACAAAGAATTTGGACCCTGATCCAGCACCTCAACTTTAAAGGCTGCCACCGAAGGGATGGGTCCCCAGTTGACCCAGTTCTGAAAACCAATGCGGCTTGCTTTGGGGACTCCCCCAGCAGGATAATAAAGAGCAATTGTTGAAAGACAGTGTGCTGTGTTCACACTTCAGGAAGCTCTGCCTCCTGGCTTAGCACAGAGAGAGCAGGCAAAATGTCTATCTCACAGCTTTTCCCTAGAAGGCGTTTCACTGCAAGCTGCTGCCTGACTACAGCCTGCATGTTAGGACTCACTGGGATCCGCCTGGGAGACTGAAAGCGCAGGTGGACTATTCCTCAGCTTTCCCAGTCCACCTCGCTTCAAAAATAAAACAAGTCACCAGCATTTCCCTGGAAGGAGCCTGTCCACACATCGAAAGCGCTTACTTTTATGGCTGCCACCTGAGGGACAGGCCCTCAGATCAGAGTGTAAATAAATGAAGCAAGGACTAGAAACACAATAAAAAGATCAATGAAGATAAGACTTGCATTTTTTTAAAGATAAACAAAATTGAGAAACCTTTAGCAAGACTAAAGAAAAAAATAAAATAAGATATAAAAAAGTAGATATTATAGCTTATATCACAGAAATACTGAAGATCATAAGAAACTATTATGATCAGTTATACACCAAATTAGATAATCTAGAAAAAATACATTAAATTCCTAAAACTATACAACCTACCAATATCGAATCATGAAGAAATAAACAATCTGAACAGACCAATTACTAGTATGGATATTGAATTAGTAATAAAAAAACTTCCAACAAACAAAAACCCAGGACCAAAAGGTTTCATTGGTGAATTTTGTGAAACATTTAAAGAAGAATTAATACCAATTCTTTTCAAATTCATCCAAAGAAAGTAAATAGAAGGAAATACTTGAAATTGATTTAATCAGGCCAGATTGCCCTGATACCAAACTCAGGCAAGGACGCTACCAGAAGAAGACAACATAGACCAGCAGCCATGTTGGACATAGGCATTCCTTAACAAAATGACAGCAAATTGAATTCAACAGTACATTAAAAGAGTCATATACTATGATTACGTGATATTTATTCCTGGGATGTTGGGATGGTTCAACATATGCAAATCAATAAATTTAACATATTAACCAAGTGAAAGATAAAAATTATATAATCTCAATACAGCAGAAACAGCATTTGATAATATTCAACATTCTTTCATGACAAAAAAATCTCAACAAATTAAGTATAGATGGAACGTACCTCAAAATAATAAAAGTCATATGTAACAAGCCCACAGCTAACATCATACCCAAGGGTGAAAAGCTGAAAGTTTTTTCTCTAAGATCAGGAAGAAGGCAAGAAAGCCCATTCTCACAACTCTGAGATAGCATACTGCTGCATTGGAAGTCCAGGCCAGATATATAAGGCAAGAAAAAGAAATTCACCCAAATTAGAAAGAAGAAGCAAAATTTCTGTTTGTAGATGACTGATATTTTATATAGAAAACTGTAGACTCCACCGAAAAGCTGTTAGAATTAAGAAACAAATTCAGTCAAGATGCATGATACAAAATCAATATACAAAAATCAGTGCCATTTCTATGCCCTAACAGTGAACTAACAAAATAAAAATTAAGAAAACAATCCCATTTTAATAGTATCAAAAAGTGTAAAATACTTAAACATAAATTTAACCAAGTAGATGAAAGATGTGTGCATGGAATATTAGATAGAATAAGATAGAAAAAAAATAAATAAAAATTAAAAATGAACAAAGAACTCAGATAGACATTTTTCCAAAGTAGGCATATAAATGGTCAACAGGTACATGAAAAGGGGTTCAAAATGTTCAGATCATTAGGAAAATACAAATACAAATCAAAGCCACAATGAGATATCATTGCACATGTTAGAATGTCTGTCATGAAGAAGACAGGTGATGATACGTGTTGGCAAGGATGGGCGACAAAGGAAGATGTGCACTGTCGGTGAGAATGCAAATTGGTTCAGTCCTGTTGGAAAACAGTATGGAGGTTCCTCAAGAATTTAAAAAGAAAGTTATTACATGATCTAGATATCCCACTTCTGGTTATATGTCCAAAATAAAATCATTATCTCAAAGAGATATCTGTACACCCAAGTTTGTAGCAGTGTTATTCACATGAGCCAAGGGATGGGAACAACCTAAGTGTCCACTGACAGATGAGTAGATAAAGAAAATATGGTATTTGTATACAGTGTAACATGACTTGACCTTAGCAAAAGTGCATCTTTCCATCTATGAAATCATGAATAAACCTGGAGGGCATTATGCTAAATGAAATAAGCCAGACAGAGAAAGACAAATACTGTGGGATATCACTGGAATCTTTAAAAAATAAAAGGAGAATGGTGGCTGCCAAGACCTGTTGTCAGTGGGTAGGGTAACTGTTGGTTAAAGGGCACAAATTTTTAGTTATAAAATGAATAAGGTCTGATGATCTAATGTATAATATAATAACTATAGTTGTTAATATTATATTGTATAATTGAAATGTGCAAAGAGTTCTAACAAAAAAAAGATGGAGGTAAATGTGTAACACAATTAGTATGTTAATTAACTCAACTTTGGGAATCCTTTTATAATACAGGCATATATCAAATCATCACATTGTATCCTTGAAATATCTTATAATTTTATTTGTTGATTATATTTTAAAAAGCTTAAAATATATCCACATTATAATCTGGATGTAAATTAGTGTTGATAATCTAATAAACTAATATAAAAGTTTTATGTGGAATGGAACATCAAGATAAACTTTCAGATTCAGCTAATTTTTTTTTTTAAAGATTTTATTGGATAATTGGGGGAGGGAACAACTTTGGAGAATTGGGGGAGGGAACAACATTGGGGAATCAGGGAAGGGGAACAGAAAAGGATATGCTGTCCTTTTGTTCTTCAGTCTAGTTGTGGAGGAC
>NW_017732219.1:291931-395179 GCF_001890085.2 Hipposideros armiger
AAAAAAAAAGTGTGTTTCTTTCCTCAACATCTAGATTTCTCAAATAACATGTAGTGATTTGAGAAATGCTTACAAGATCTTCCCTAATGTCTAAAAATGTTGGCATAACTTGATACCTCAAGGGCATTGTATGTATATTTGGAGCATGTGCAGTAGCTGTTCTCTCTGCTTCAAAATAGACAAGATGGTGGTAAATGTGCAATTCAATGAAAACACATGCACTGGGGCTCTTACTATGCTATCTGATTCTATGAATTTTGAATTGCACCCAACATATATACATTTCGCTTGGCACATTTGAGCTTGTTATAGCCATATTTACATTTTCTGTGTGTGGTTATTTATTTTTTCTTTTTGGTTATGGTTAGAAAAACTAACATAAAACTTACTACTTTAATCATTTTTAAGTGTGCAGTTCAGTAGTGTTAACTATAGCCACATTGTTGGGAAACATCCTTCTGGAACTTTTTCATTTCACCAAACTGAAACTCCGAACCCATATTTACTTTTTAAATTAGCAAAATATTTCTTTCACACATAGTGGATAAACACATTTTTGCTTACCTGCCTTACATGAGTACTGGCAAAAAAAAATTTCCCTAATGCCTGTGTTTTTCCTTGCCCAATCGTCCCCTTTTTCAAAGGTCTCATAGTCAGGTCTTCTGTAGCTTTACATGCTTTAAATTATGGTCTTCCTTTCAGGGCTCAGATATGCTCTCATGACCATATGCCTTCACTGATATGTGGGATATAAAACTGAACACAACAAAGGAACAAGACAAAGAAAGAAACAAAAACCCCTAGACACAGACAATAGTTTAGTGGTTACCAGAGGGCAAGGAGGGAGGGGATGGTAGATGAGAGTAAACATGGTTAAATACATGGTGATGGAAGGAGAACTGACTATGGGTGGTGAACACACAATGTGATGTATAGATGATGTATTACAGAATTGTGCACTTGAAACCTATGTAATTTTACGAACCATTGTCACCCCAATATATTTTAATAAAAGAATGCTCTCATGGATGGTGTTTACACTGCAGATTGCTGGATTGGTATATAAGACATACACAATTTTTAAATATTCATTTGAATGTTTATAATTATCAAGCCTTGAGAAAAGATGGATTGTTTGACTAGTGCTCCAGCTGCTTCCTCTAAGTAAACTCAGTATGTTACACAGGCTTCACCAGGAAAAGCCATGCAGGTGACAAATGACAATGTTTGCCAACTGTTTAACACGTGTAAACTCTTTCAGAAGTTCTTCCCAGTTTCGGCAGGTGTGAACCTGTGTTGTGTTTCTCAGGAGCAGAATCTATTTTAATCATCGCCTGGAGAGGTCTGTCTGCTCTTGAAGCTCCTTCAGGAGTTGGCATTCAGAACAGGGTCAGCCAGGAAGAATGCAGGCTCCATGCCTGGAATCCTCTGTTATGTTTAGTTCCATTAGATTCAAATACACAAAACATGCCAGGGAGAAGCGAAGGTCAATCCTTTGGAAATTATATTACCCATGTCTTGGAGTTAGTTTTTGCTGTGTCTAGTCTACCTACACTCCAAATACTGGAATTAAGGAGAGCAATATAATAGGCTTCATTATATAGGAAAGTTATACTAGAATAAAGTTAAATAATTACATTTAATAAGAAGGCCTCCATGGCGTTATAAAGTGCCCTGTTCATTGGCGCCATCCTCTTCTGTTTCACAGAGTTAGTTCACTTTTTAAACTATATCTGTACCTTGCCAATATCATGGTTTATAAATGATTTCACCCTTAAATTTCCATATGACAAATTGAGGTGTAAATGCAAAACATTTTCGGTTATGTCATTTGAAAAGTCAAATCACCAGCATGGTTTTATTTCTTTAAGCTCAATATGTCCTGCTCTTTGTGGTTTTCTCTTCTTATTTCTTTATTTTATACTATGTCTGTTCATTCTTTATACCTGCTATCATTTATTCTATTAGAATTATATAATTCTATAGGATCCTAAAATTAGAAAAATAATGCCCAAATTAATGTTTATGAGAAGAGTTAATTTGAAGGAAGATTGTATAAAATAAGTTGTTCTTAACTGAAAATATTGACCTGTTTCTGTTTACTATATATTCTAATTGTCATGTGACATGTCATATTATACTGATATATTTTGACAGAAAATATATGCAGACATTCGCTTTTCCCTATTATTTGTGAGGCTTTAAGTTTTAAAAGACATTAAAGCAAATCATATAACATATATGTAAGATGATCTAAAGTTCAGGTATGTATTAATAATAATTTTTTGGAGTGTGATCAGACTATTTCATATGCTTACAAGACATGTTTTTAATATATCAATGAGAGTGTTATTTTCAAAATTTGCAGTGGTAATGATCAGAAAGGTACAAATGAATAGGACAGAGGACTTTGTCACTCTGCCCAAGAGCTGGAAAAAAGATGCTAAAGGAAGACATTAGACAGCTGCTTGTGAAGTCCATCAATGAGGCTTAACTACAAGTCATTTTAAATGCATGTTCCCCTCTATACCATGTACTTACCTGTGTAAGTCCTTTACCATGTTTTGATTGTTTTCATCAGGCTTTGTTGATTTGTGTAAACATTTATACAGAGAAAAACAAAAAAACAAACAAAAAAGAAAACTAAGCCTTCTATGTTTCACACGGGATGAAAATATTTTATTTTTTCCTTTATATTTTTGAGTTATGATTTTAAAATTTATATTGATATACTTGTCTACGTGTTTTATGGCATCTGAGTTTTCTGTCTGAGAAAGCGTAGGTAGATAGAAAATAGAGATAGAGATACACACACAGACACACACATATATACAAATATTCACAGGTATATAGACATAGAGTCAAGGCAGTATAGTTATGGCTCCCTCTTGTAAATTTTTCTTCTATTGTTGATTATTTTTTATTTTTCTTCATTCTAAGTAGTATTTAGGGTAATCAGATATCCTAAAGTGACACTTAAAAGTTTTGTGGTTTTTTTTGCAAACAAAGGAGTTTGAAAATATACAAATATATTTTTTTTAAATGAAAGGAATTGGCAACGCATAGTATTTTTTACTTCCTTCATTTAAAATTTCAAATCAACTTGTAAAAACATAGATATTTTGTAAACTTACTTGTTTGCACACTTACACTTATTTTTTGAATATAAACAAACTCAAATCAATCATATAAATTTAACAATAAATGGCACTCTTGAGATTCTATATTAGCAGTTATTTTAACTGTTGAAATTTTTGTCCCTTGGGTGTCATGTCAAAGTGTGCTTACAATGATTATAGGCCAGAAGAAAGTGAACCAGTTTAGTTCCAACTAAACTTCTGCAAACCATGATTCACATTTCTGTGTGTTGTCTTGAAATTTATAGGCTTTATCTAGTTTTTCTTGTCCCAGTTTATATCATGCACTATTAAAAATATAGCCATGGCACTGATAAAATGTTGCTGTTCATGTTGTTCAAAAAATACTGTAACTTAGGAGAGTCTCTATAAAACACTATTCTGACTCTGAAGAAACGGCATTTGGTGTTTGATCACACACATTAATATTGTTTTATTTTTATATCAAACCGTAAAGCAGCAGTAATATTGAATTACTCTTGACACTTTTATTAGCAAGCTGTGGACTTGAGATGATGCTTCTAGTTTACTGGACATGGTAGCAAGCTAACAAGTTAGAATGAAACATTCAAGGGCTTGTACATGAACAAAACTTCCTTTTAGCTACACCCACGATGTCTTAAATATCATGTAAAATAACCACATAAGAAAGAGCTGGATATTTCTTATAGAAGAACCTCAACAAATATATACTGAATTAAAGAGTCCAAGAAAGAGGGGTAAAGGCAGAGGGGGGTGTGGGGGGGAGGGTGCAAGCTCAGAGGTGGGGGTTGAGGCTTGCCTCTCAGCTATGAAGATAAAGCATTTCTTTATTTTTTTTCCAGCACAATCATTCAATACAAAGACAATTTCATTGGACACTTAGAATAACCAGCCATTAAAAATCTGTAATGTTATCTCGCTAACCATTATTTTGGTGTCTTAATGTCTTTGACATCCTCCCAAAGGTCACAGTTAGATGCAATGTTTTGTGATTATTAGGCAGTTATTAGTAGGCCCAAAGGGCATTTATATTTAATGTATGGAATACTTTTTATCATATGTAGTTCTTCAAATGGTTATTTTGCCACTATTTCCAGGAAATGAGATACAGTTCTATGATTTCATAATGCAAAGTTGCTTTCAGGGTGATATAGGAAATATTTCCAAATAGCTTTCTATATTTTTTATTTCTATATTTCTATATAAAAATAAGAGTGTTGTTACATACTACTCTGAGGAAAATAATTAAAATTCACAGAAGAAGTTTCCTGTTGTTTTGATATCCAAAAAAAATTGACATATGTTTATTAAGACCAAATATCAACTAAACAAAGAGAAAATGGAAAATAAAATGAAAATCCTTATTTTTTTTCCTTTTAGTTATTTTCTGTAATCTTATATATGAAATTCAATGCAATGACACATTTTTTTCTGTGGTCCTTAAGGATGTAAATGACTGATCCTTGCAGGTTATGTTTAAAGGGCTTTTACAAAAAACAAAAAAAGTACCTTTATTGATAGTTTAGGGAATTCCTAAAATATTTTCTGAAATAGCTGTGTTTTTATTTCTGCTCTTCCTTCTCCAAGAAATGTACCTGTTTTTTCATGTGTGATGCAAATTCTAAGCCTCATTTCATTCATTTTAGTAATTGTTTTAGACTGAGATGTGGATGATACATTTATAATGGTGATTGATTTTGACATTGCAATTCAAGCAGGTCAACCAAAAGTTTTGTTTGCAGTTCCACATGTGATAGAACTTTACAAATTTTGCATATTTTTTCTATTCTGCTTATTTAGACAACACTTTTTTAATTAAAGTTCATTGGAGTGACAATTGTTAGTAAAGTTACATAGGTTTCAGATGTACAATTCTGTAATACATCATCTACATATCACATTGTGTGCTCACCACCTAGAGTCAGTTCTCCTTCCATCACCATATATTTGATCCCTTTACCGTCATCTACTATCCCCTCCCCGTTTACCCTCTGGGGTTACCACTAAACTATTCTCTGTGTGTATGAGTTTTGTTTTTCTTGTTTTTTTTTGTTTGTTTGTTTTCAGTTTTATATACCATGTATCAGTGTAATCATATAGTTCTCTGTTTTTTTGGTCTGACTTATTTTGTAACATTATAATCTCAAGATGCATCCATGTTGTTCCACAGATGATTAGATAAAGAAGATGTGGTATATATGCACAATTGAATACTATTCTGCCATAAGACAAGATGAAATAGTGCTGTTTGCAACAACATGGATAGAAAACAATTTTAATACACCATAAAGAGTATAATCCATGATTAAAAACAGCATACCTTGTGTTTATATCTCTACAGGCAGAAAGGGATAAATATGCCTCATAGTGTAATAGTTTTTAATAGAAGGGTTACCTTGTGGAATACGGTCTTCATATGTATATCTTGGTACCTACTAAATAGTTATTTTAGCACTAGCATTTTTCTTTTGTGCTACTTTAGTGATACTATATATCTTGTCCATTTAATTTCATTAGTGAAACATAAAAATGTCCTAATGAACAGTTTGTTGAATACCCATTAAATTAGAAATAAAGAAATAATCATTAAAATAATTAAGAAAACTGTCATTAGTCTTCATAAATTAGCTGTAATCTATGTTTAGTAATGCCTCACCCCACAGGAACAAATTTGAGCTAATAGGTGTTGTTCTATTCAAACTCTGTTCTAATTTATAAGCTATAATCACTATTGTAAAGTGGGAATTTTCTTCTTTGTTGTTGATTTTCAGATAATTCTTTTACATACAAATATAACACAAGTAGACATTAAAATGGAATGTAAAGACTGTCTATAGGTAAAAATTTCTCTTTTTTTTAATGAAATGGGTTCTTTCTTAGATAGTTTCCCAGTATCATCAAGATCATTATCTTGAGGGTGTGATCTTGCTGTTTCATAGTCTGTGCACATTGCAACTCTAGCTGCAAAACATGGCATTGTTATGTGAAACCAGTAAAAGAACATGCCAATCTTACCACTTCAATGTGATTTAGTACCTGCTATGACTCCATTTGATTTATTTGTAAATCTAATAAAGAGGATAAGTTAACTCTCCACCTATTTATTACAACAGGTCGAGAAAGTAAAAGGGAGGTGAAAGATGCTTTGTGCAGTGTTCTCCATCAATTATCTATTAATGGACTTCAAACTCTCAGTTTTGTGACAATAGTGTGTAAATATAGAGAAACTAGTTTGTCATGGACCTATTTTTAGTAAAGGAGAATATAACCAGGACAACCTGTCCAATTCTAATGTACTATTAAGAATATTGGGGACATAAAGCTAACATTATTATGAATTGTATCATAACAAAAAACAAATATCCCAAATTAGCTTCCTTTACCAGCCACTCAGCAGTTTGCCTTTTGTCCTTGAAAAGTACAGGGTGAAAAAGAACACTAATTCATCTCTTTTTAATGTTTTTATTTATTTCTTGGATGTGTGTGTTTATGTGTATGTGTGGATTCCTGCGTATTCTTATTAACAAATTGAGGTTCTTATTCTATACAACCAAATATTTTTAGGCCATCTAGTATTTTATGTTTTTGAATTTCCAAATTATTATCTCAAATTGATTTTCAAAATCAGTGTATCTTTATAGCATCATTGTCTTGATAAATCTCATTGATTTATTGATAGATATTGCTTCTCGGTGTTTCATGAACTTTTAAAGTGTCACTTGGGAAGATTAAAATTAACAAAAAATAAATTTATTACTTAAAATAGAGTGTGGATATAAAATACTGTAAAGTGCCTACGTGTGTGGGAATCAAAAGCCTACTCATCTGGCATTAAGACTTTGGCATCCTTGACTCTGCTGATAGATTAAATACAAAGAATACCTGGAGTGCAGAGTAAACTGCAGATGGAGAAGCGAAAACCACTTCAAGGGCACGCATTTCAGATGTGGACTGGAATGTAAAGTCTATCAAACAAGTCTTTCTATAAGATCAAAAAGTGGTGATCTAGAATATTTGGAGAAAAAAATGCCTGAAAGTTTCCAACTCAATGGGGAGTGGCTTTGCTGAACTCATAAATACCATTAAAAAAAACACTAATATTGTACCAACTAACTGAATAATTGTCATTCTATAGGAGACATTCATGTAAATTCCATGATTTGAATTTACTTTTGTGCCCTGTCAACATCATGTGAACAAATCCACAATTTTATTTTACACATAATGCCTATTTATTTTTTTTTGGCAAACGTAGAAAAAATAAATTTAAGTTGTGTTTGTACTTAAAGAAGGGGTATAAGTGTACTTTTCACTCTAGAAATGAGAATAAAATACACCATCATGAGTATTATTCTGGGGGAAGCTGGAATCGCCTACCAAAAGGAGGAAGAGCCCTCCGATGGCACCGAATACACTGCAAGAAGAGAAAGCATTTGCAAAGCTCATAGGAGGGGTCATAACTGCTGCTATGAATTAGATGTGTCAAATTCTTCAAAATACTAATGGTTTTTGTTGGAGATCTACTCAGTTGAAGAATTATAGTACCTATAATTATGAGTAGAAAACTTAAATTTCCCCTTCCAAGAAGACAAAAAGCAGTTATATTACTGTAACCATTAAAATAGGTTTCTACAATATATAGTGAAACAAAAGGTATTACTTGGATGAAATAATTTTATCTTTATGTTTATTATGGGAGCTTTGATTTAATTAGAAGGAAGAATGCTTTTTCATAGGAGATGATGAATTTGTCCGGTGGAGGCGGTAACTAGCCTCTATCTCTTGTGGCTGATGAAGGGATTTATGTTTGTCCAGGGCACATTCAGGCTAATTAAAATCATGCTTGTGTTTTCATTAATGAGAACAGGACACTGATTCCTCAAGCTCATGATGAAAATGTACGCTGCATGATATCAAATTGAATTCCTGTTTTAATAATCAGAATCAGAAGAGTAAATGGCAGTCTTCCTTTCTGAAAAATGAGAATGTATTTATTATTTATTTATTTCTAGAGAAAGGGAAAAAGAAAATGCTCATACACACGGAGATAATTTCAGTTTTTCTTTGGAAACATATTTTACCTACCACTAGCAAATGTTAAAATAGTAACATTAAAATTCTGCCAAGCTCAATGTTGTTTGAACAGCAAAAAAGTAATGTCTATTTACTTTGACCTAGCATTTGAACATAGCATATGCTACTTCAGAGTTATATCTGGCCTCTGTCCTTTTCTGATCCTTTTATATTTGCATCTATTTTTTTATAAGAATATTGCTATTTGTTAATAAAGCTATATTATTAATAATAATAGTAAATTACACCTACTATTTACTAAGAACTAAATATCTCTGAGGCTTTCCTGAATGTTTTACTGAAGTTAGCTAAAGATCCTAAAACAGTAGGTACTGTTATTATCCCCATTTTAAAACTGAGGTTTTGAGGAGGGGGTGGGGATGAAGGAGAAGGGGAAGGGATGAGACAATACAAACTGGTAACTACAATATGGCCTCAGGGATAAAAAAAGGCAGTCTGGGGAATATAATCAGTAATGTTGTAAATATTTTTTAGGGGGCCAGATGGACGGACTCATGCCTTGTTAGGGAGACAACTTCATAGTCAGTGTAGAGGCCTGAGCACAGCACTGTATTTCTGAAGCTGATGTTGAATAATAATGTATGTCAACTATAATTATATATACATATAGTCACGGGACGTGGAGTAGATTGTGGGAACGGAGTCAATGGAATTGTAATAGATAAGCATGATATGGGGGTGGGAGGGCAGTGGATGGGGGAGGGAGGTTGTTACTTTGTGAGGGGTGAGAAGGATAACTTTTGCATTGTTCTGTATACCTAAAACTAACAATAAAATAAAGAAAAAAGAAAAAAAGAAAAAAAGAAAAAGAAAACTGAGGTTTTGAAAACTTAAATGTTTGTCCCAATTTTGCAGTTGTTAAATGGCAAAGCTGAGACCTGGATGAATTCTAACAATGTCCAAGACAACGCTATCTTCAATAAAGGTGTAATTAAGTCGCTTGAAGTTCATCCTAATCTAAAACAATCTAGAAGGTTCACATTACTTAATGAAAAAGTAACCAAGGGTGGCATGTCACTACAAAAGAATTACTCTGTTGCCAAATAAAAATGTAGTTCTCATTCCATACGAAAATTGACAGAGCCACTATGGCCACCTAAGTGTTAAAGTTTGGGTGTGAACGCAGGCCCAAGTAGGGGACTAGAAAATCATAACTTTCCCACAGGTTTTGTTTTAATATCTCTGAGGTTTTCAGTGTTTTGAGCAAATGAAAGACAATATAAATAGTTGAATAAAATGTCTGTTGTGTTGCCATGCCTTGTTTTCTCACACAAAAGGATATTCTCAAAGGATCTAAATTATCCTAGTAGAGGTTTCCAGTACTGCTGCTCTTTAAAGCTTTCACTATGAGTAATTTGTAAAGAAACCTCAAGAAATACTACTGTTAGTATTAATTTAGATTTTAATGAATTAAAATTATTAAATGAATTTGATTAAATTATAGATTAAATTAATAATGTAAATTTTGGGGAAAAGACCCCCCCAAAAGAAAAAATCAAACAAAAAATTCCTTGGTCAAATTATTTCTGAAATGTTCAAAACTAGGTCATATGAATATGTTTCTAATTTTAAAAGAACATTTATGTGGGACCTTATTTATGTAAACTGATTTATCTGATGGTTTAAGCTCTGGATCTCTGAGTATCCAGGTGACCCTCAACTCCCAACTTATATATACTTTGACTTCTCCATTAGAATGGAACACTTATGCTGGGATTAGTACAAGTGACAGAACACCTACACTTCCGGGAAACTCCACTCTAGCTCTGTCTACCTAGTTCCTTTGTCATTCAGGAGAAGGCGCTTGGGAGGCCTTTCTATATTATGCCATTTTCCCTAGTCCTGATCAATTTGGATACAATAAATTATATAGTATGCCGAACACCAAAATTTAAAAGGGAATATGAATGCGCATGGCTATTGAGACATCATTTACGAACATCATCTTAAAAACGGGAAGTACCCAGTCTTACTCTTCTACATGTGTTATATATATTGCATCAATACATATTAAAGAGTGGGGGGTAAAGAATAGTCTAAATAAAGCCATTAAAAGTCAGGCTTAAGGTCCCCTGTGGCATTCCCTTCTTTAATTAGCTGCTATGTGTGAAACACATATTATGTGCCAGGCACATTGGTAAGCACTTGTGGTGCTCTCAGTACTAGAGAAACTCAAGTATCTTGTAATGGAAAGTGCTAGTTTTCTTATGCTTTGTAACAGGTAATTCTAAACTTCATGGCATACACAAACACCCGTTTGTTATCTCACATTTCTGTAAACCAGGTCTGGGAAGGCTCAACTGGGCTCTTAGGGTACACAAGGTGACAGTCAAGGTTTCAGCCAGCCTGGCCTCTTATTTGGGGGATCTAAGGAAGAGTCAGATTCTAAGCTCATTCATTCAGGCTGTTGGCAGAATTAGGTTCCCGTGGTTGTAAGACCGAGGCCCTGTTTTCTCGCTGGCTCTCTGCTGGGAGTCTCTCTCAGTAGAGGCTGCTACCCTCAAGTCCTTTCCACAGCCTCCCCGCCCTGCCCCCCACCATCCTTAAGTTAGCAACAGCCCCCTCTTCTTTCAAATCCTTGACTTCTGTTCCCTGTTGGAGAAAATGCTTTGCTTTTAAGGGATGCATTATTAGATTATGCTCACCAGGACAATCACCTTATGTACTATCAACTGGAACTTTCATTACAGGTGCAACAGTTTCTTTTGCTATAGTAACAACTGAGTGGTGGTCATTGGGATGATCTTAGAAACCTACCTACCACCACCATAGAAAGGAGTACAATACAAAGGATAGAGAGGTCGGCCTTTCCAGCATTATCTTTACACTCACATTTGATGCTGCATTCCTTAGTCATTCAAACATTTGAACATAAAAAGAAATGTTAAAAGTAAAAGCTTGTGGGAAAGTAGCTAAAGGGGGCACCAAGCTGAAGTTAATGAATAATCTATGCCTGAATGTGTTATTCCATAATCTGTTTCATGTTATATTCTTGATCCCTAGGTATTGAGTGTTTGTTTTTGCTATGTATGGTTTGTGTCCTTATTGTTACTGTTAACCAACAACTATGTATTTGATGTTAATATTATAAAAGATTCATTCCCCCTTTGGGGATTTTGCAGAGAGTTTTAAATCTTTAATCAAGTGAGTGTCTAGGTGTGTCAGTCAGGGTTACACCACAGAAAGAACCACTGGGTAAATATGTTAAGAATTTCATTGCCAGGAATTGGCTTATGAAATTGTAAAAGCTGACAAATCGAGTCCAACAATCATAGGGTAGACTGTCAGAGGGAAGGTTGGAACTCTGGGGCACAGGCTGGGTTGCTGCCCATAGGCAGAATTTTTCTTTCTTTCTTTCTTTCTTTCTTTCTTTCTTTCTTTCTTTCTTTCTTTCTTTCTTTCTTTCTTTCTTTCTTTCTTCTCCTTTCTTTCCCCTTCCTTCCTTCCTTCCTTCCTTCCTTCCTTCCTTCCTTCTTTCCTTCCTTCTTCCTTCCTTCCTTTCTTTGTTTTTTCTTTTTTCTTTCTCTTTCCTCCCTCCCTTCCATCCTTCTTTCCTTCCTTCCTCCCATCCCCCCTCTGTTTCCCTCTCTCCCTCTCCCACTCATTCTCTTTCTCCCTCTCTCCCTCCCTCCCTTCCTCCCTTCCTTCCAGTCTCACCTATGCTCTTAAAAACTGTCCATTGATTGAATCAAGCCCACCCGCATTCTCTAGCCTAATCTCCCTTATTGAAAGTCAACTAATTATGGCCCTTAATCACATCTGCTAAATACCTACTAGCAACACTTAATATGTGACTAGATAACTGGAGACTGTAGCCTAGCCAAGTTGAGATATAAAAAACACCATTGCTAGTTCTTGTTTTTGTTTTTAAACACAGATATTTGATTTCTTTCTGAAGTGTCATTGCACTACACTCTATTGTAACCAGCACTTCCTTTTTACATTGATTTCTCAAATGCACAGTAGACTTTCTGATACATCCATCCTCAAGTGTTGTGAGCAAGTGCTTGGTGGCCTTGTGCATGACTCAGCCATCATGGCATTTTAGGAATGATCAATTACCTACATATCTTATTTTGATGAACACAATATATAGACATCAATGGTATAAATAGCATTATTTTTACATATTTTACAAACTCATTTTAACATTGCATTAAGTTCAGAGTCAACTCAAACTTCAATTTCTAGACCTGTTCATTGGTGTCTTCAGTCAGGGTATTAAAATAGTTTCAGGTCAAACACAAAGTAACATATCCTTGCAAATTCTTTCTACTCAATATTGTGTTTGCTAATATTAAAAAAAAAAAAAGACCTTAAAAGTGCTATGATGTAGAAAGGCAATGCTTATTAATTTGGCAAACTTTTGTAGTTACCTTGGTTTTCTGAGCAAATCTGTTGTGTTTGCTGTAGACTTAAATCCCAAGCCTTCCCTAAGATTAACTTTAATTTATATATCATACTATAGAATGACATTGACGCATTTTCTTTTCCCTGGGTAATTTCTAAGTGTACAAATAAGAGGAAAAAGAAAAGGTCATCCATTTATCTACAAAATTGTTCAGCAATAAACTTTCCTCTAAAAAAAGCAGTGGTATAGTTTTGAAAGTTTCAAGATAAATTATATTAAAAGTTTGTGGCAAAGCTAGAATCCTCTTTAGCAATTTTCAAATGTAATTTCAGTTGTGGCACCAGCAATGGTTGCCATTGCCTTCAATGAATCACGTATTCACAGTGAATATAAAAGCCGGGGAAACTGGGAGGACAAAATGGCTGGGTTGATTGTTACCGTATTTGCCGGCGTATAAGACGATTTTTTGGCCCTGAAAAATATGCCTCCAAGTGGGGGGTCGTCTTATACGCCAGGTACACTTCAGATAGACTGCCCATAGTGCTTGCCCCGTGCCATAGTGGCCTCCCGATGCCCGCACACTTCATTCCACATACCGTTCAGGCATCAGCAGCGCTGCTGGGTGTATGCTCGGCTGTTATGCGATTTTGCTGTTATGCGATTTTACCACACTCGCAAAATCGCACACAGCCGACCATATAACAAACTCTGTATTTTGAGTGGAAATGTTAGGGGGTCGTCTTATACGCCGAGTCGTCTTATACGCCGGCAAATACGGTATATGAAAGAGCATGTGGATACTTTTTATTGTTTTCATATTTAATAAAAGTTTCCATTTATATTTGAGTAAAAATCTTTTTTCTGAGGCTTACATACTCAAGTCAAATTCTTTCTAAAGATAATATTAAAGAACTATGCTTTTCTATGTTTATAAGCTTAGAATTCCTTTCTACATTATTCTAAGAAAATTCCATAATTAAAGTTGACACAAAGTCATCAGTGTCTCTAGAAACATCACAGGCAGAATATGCAACCATATCGTTATGGTGGGGATTTCAGATGCCTGAATGCCTTTGCTCTATGTTTGAAAATACTGTCAGATGTTCCATGTGCTTATTTCAATTGACCAATTTTACTTATGGAGGAAAAAAATTTAAATATAAATTGATTTTACTTCATAATAATTTTAGTTTGAAAGGTGTTGGATTTGGTGGGTTTTCAACTAAAATTAAAATATAAATCTATATAAAATACAGAAATAAAATTTTGAAAATAGATATTTTATAAATTTATGGATGTCACTATGTTAGTTCATAAGGTGTTCTGTGTAAATCAAGATTTATGTAAGTGTCTTCTACACAGAGCATGACTTAATTGAGTAAGAGATGCTCAATGATATAGAACTATTCAACTTATCACTATAGATTAAGTTGCAATTGCAAATAACAATTCAAGCCCCTGTTGGTATAGTCTGGTTGATAAACTATGGTCTGTGGATCAAATCTGACCTGGCTATTTTTGTATAGGCCAAAAAAAAAAGGAAGATGATACATTTTTAATGGTTCCACTTAAAATTATTATATAGGTACCTACATAATATCCTCAACTTAATCTCTATGCTACAAACTCTAATACATTTACAAACTAGTCCTTTACAAATAAGTTTACCAGCCTGAGTCAAAGGAACATAAAACAATGGGGAATCAAGAAAACCTGAATTTTTGTTTATTGTTTTTAAATTATTATCTCTGTGATCTCAAGCAGGATGCACTTAATTTATGATAGCCTCAATTACATCATTTGTAAAATGGGCATAATAAAATTGCTTACCTTATACATAGAGTAATTTGCAAAGGCAATGATGTTTATGCAATTTCTTTGAAAAGTGTGTGTGTGTGAGTGTGTGTGTGTGTGTCTGTGTGTGTGTGTGTGTGTATATATATATATATTTTTTTTTTTTCCATTTTGTTTTGAAGAAATCCCTCTAAAATTCCTTGTAATACTGGTTTGGTGGTGATGAACTCCTGTAGCTTTTTATTGTCTGGGAAGCTCTTTATCTGTCTTTTGATTCTAAATGATAGCTTTTTGCTGGATACAATTATCTTAGTCGTGGGTCCTTGCTTTTCATCACTTTGAATGTTTCCAGCCAATCCCTTTTGGCCTGAAAAGTTTCTGTTGAAAAATCAGCTGATAGTCTGATGGGAGCTCCCTTGTAAGTAACTAGCTGCTTTTCTCTTGCTGCTTTTAAGATTTTTCTCTTTGTCTTTAACCACTGGCATTTTTATTACAATGTATCTTGGTTTTGGCCCCTTTGGGTTCATCTTGTTTGGGACTGCATTTCTTGGGCCTGTAGATCTATTTCCTTTACCAGGTTAGGGAAGTTTTCAGTCATTATTTTTTTGAAATAGGTTTGCAATTCCTTGCTATCTCTCTTCTCCTTCTGGTATCCCTATGATGCAAATGCTGGTAAGCCTGATGTTGTCCCAGAGGCCCCTTAAACTCTCTTTATTTTTTTGGATTTTTTTTTTCCTGTTTTGACTGGGTGGTTTCTGCTACTTGTTTTCTAAATCACTGATTTGATCCTCTGCTTCATCTAATCTACTGTTGATTCCTCTAATGTATTCCTCATTTCAGTAACTGTATTCTTTATTTATGATTGGTTCTTTTTTGCTCTCTACCTCCAATTTTATATTTCCTATCTCTTTGTTGAAGTTCTCCCTGTGAACATTGAGCATCCTTACAACCAGTGTTTGGAACTCTGCATCTGGTAGGTTGCTTGTCCCCATTTTGTTTAGTTCTTTTTCTGGAGCCTTGCTCTGTTCTTCTATTTGAGACATGTTTCTTTGTCTCTCTATTTTGGCTGCTTCCCTGTGTATGTTTCTATGTATTAGGTCGGGCTGCTATGCCTCTCAGTCTTAGTAGAGTTGTTTTATGCAGTAGATAGGTGTCCTATGGGGCTCAGTGGTGCAGTCTTTCTGGTCATCTGAGCCAGGTACTTCAGGGTGTCCCCTGTATGGGTTGTGCATGTGCTCTTGTTGTAGTTGAGCTTTGGTTGCTGTTTGCATATCAAAGTGGAGGAGTTGTGGTGCAAGGGCTGACCCTGCAGAACAGGGTTTGCTTTAGTCGGGTTCTGGTGCCTGCCCATTCTGCTCTTCAGGTATGTCATCCTTGGAGGCAGTTGGGTGATGTTCCAGCTAGGTCCAAAGTTGACCGTGAGGCATGTCAGCCCTGGGGCCTCTTGGGAGGGGACTCACTGCAGGCCAAGTTTAGCCACAGCCTGTGCCTTTCCTGGAACTGCCTAGTATGAGCCACAAAGCAATCCACAGGTGGCTGCTGCTTGCTCTGGGTTGACAAGTGCCTCGAGAGGCCAATTTGCAAACCAACGACAGCTGTCATTAGTGCCGGGCTTAGGGCTGCTCGGCCAGAGGTATAGGACATGTGGAAGACAAGTGCTGCTTGTTTGGGTTTTGTGAACCTTTGGGAGATTTTATGAAAGTCCACAGCATGAGCTAAGACAGGTCATTTGTACAGAAAAGCCACTGGAAGAGATTTGGGTGTGCCTGAAATTTGGGTGGAGCGGGGTCTCAGGGAATCACAAGGGTGGGGCAGACAAAAAATTGATAGCCAATTTCATGGAGACTCTGATATGGCATCTTCCTGCATCTGCACGCAGGGAGGGGTAGGGCTCAACAAAGAAACAGTGGTTTCTGCCAGCTCCTCCATTCTGGGGAAAGCTGCCCTCCCACCCTAGCTCTAAGGCTGAACAACTCAGTTCCTCCCCATATGTACCTGGCACCTTTCAAACTGCTGCCCAAGTGCTGGAGCTCAGAGTGAGTGAGTCTGTCATTGAGTATATCTGTGCATAGGCCCTTTAAGAGGAGTGCCTGGAAGTGCAGACAGTCTCTGTCTCAGCCACAATTTCCGCTGGCTTTCACAGCCAGAAAGTATGGGGACTTCTCTCCTTGGCCCTGGAACCCTGGGCCGGGGAGCCTAGTATGGGGCTGGGACCCCTCAGTCTTCAAGGGGGAACCTCTGCACCTGAGATACCCGTCCCAATTTTAATGGTCGCACCCAGACACGGGCCCAGCCCATTCTATGTGTCTGCGTCTCCTATCAGCTTTGAAGTGGCTCCTTCTGCATCCATAGTTGCAGGGCTTCGGTTCAGCTGGACTTGCGGCAGTTCTCAGTGATGGTTGTTCTTACTTTAGCTGAAATTGATGTTGTCCTGCGAGGAGGTGAGCACAGTGTTTACCTACTCCACCATCTTGACCGGAAAATCCCTGATTAGTTCTTACCTGTTTCCCTCCTGGGTATCTGCCTCCCTTGCGAACTGGCAGTGATAAACTTGATAATAATTGGTTTCTTCTGCAATGTCATTCTTATGGGATTGACCCTCCTTGTGGTTCAGTTGCCTGGAGAACATGTGACCTTTACGTTGCTCTGCAATTTGGGCACAGTCTTTTTTATTGCCAGTACTTGGCTGCTCTGGGTAGCTTTCCTACGTTCATTAGATTCTCAAAGCTCCGCTCCCTCCTGTACTAACTATACTGTTTGTCTTCAGATTTAATCTCCTCCCCAATAGTCTTGGATCCTGAGGGGCCATTGCATATTTTGCGTTGGTGTGTCAAACCCCAACACTGAACTCCAAATAGATCAGGGCAGATTTCCTATTATAAGAATCCCCTTTTCTGATGTGAATTTCATATATCCCTCCTGCTTGCATAACAGTAGTATCTGGGGACCTAATGTAAAATTTAAGAATGAAATCTTTTAGTGGATGTTCCCACAGCATATACCATGTCACAAAATCAGTGGTACAGCTACGGTCCCAGGCTTGCCTCATCTGAGAATCACAGCAGCAAAAGTCATTCATAAAGATGACCCTTATGTACTAAATCAAACACAGATATTTGTCTTAGACTGCTAAAATCTTGTTGTATTGTATGCCTTCTATGTGCTCAAGAGGTTGTGTCAGCTTTCCATTAAGGGCAACTTCAGGGAACTCCTCATCTTCAGACAACTTCAGGACTTATCTGTGTCCCTGGGTCACTCACACTCACTGCTAAGCTTACAGGCCTTCTGAGCATTTGAACCAGCTTGTCTTTTTCCCGAACTCTTCTGGAATAGACCGAATGAGTAGATGGTCCTAAGAGGGCTGCCTCCAGAGAGATTCTCAGCTAACCTGTCCATTCGAGGATCTGTCAAAACTCAGTTCAGAACAGCCTGAACTATTTCATCATGTTACTCACTTTGAAAGCAATCAAAGTTCACCACTACAGGATAACAGTCTTCCTATTAAATATAAGCATTGGAGAGAAAACATAAAGTTTGCATTGTAATCATTCTGGAATAATTAGTATTATTGAAGTTATTTATAAAAAGGTAATTCTTGTTTTTATTAGAATTTTTATGTATTTAACTTATTGCTAAATTGTCTTGCTTTAGAGTGAGTTTCATAATTATGTGATTTTTTTCTTAATTAAAGCTAATAAAAGCAGAGCAAGTAACCTTATCACAATCCATCATTTTGCAACTAACAGGGAGTATGTTTGTTTTCTGTCTTAATATAATAAATTGTATTTTTCAATAATAAATGAAGATATAAATTACGAAATATCAATTTTCTCAAGAAATATTTATTAATAATATGATTCTCATATTTTCATATTCATAGTACTGGGTTTAAAATTAGTGAAACAAAAAAGCTTAAATGATAATTCTATTAAATGAAAAATAACTTAAGTGGAGAACAGTACATACTCAGTGAGAGTATGTGAATTAAAAGCATTCCATTAGGGCCGGCCGAGTGGCGCGATGGATAAGAGCTGGCTTGGGATGCCAGAAGGCCCCGGTTTGTATCCCACATATGAGGGCCAGTGACACTGCCCTCTACAGCTAGGATGCTGAACAACAGCTCAACCTGGAACTGGGCTGCCGTGGGTCGCTGGCGAAGGCGTAGGCTGCAGCCCCTGTGGCAGTGGGTTGCCATGGGCTACCGTGTGTAGCCAGCAGCCAGCGTGAGCGGCTTTCCAGAAGCTGGCGACTGATCTGCCTCGCCCAGGAAGAGCACAATGATGGTGTCAACTTGGGCCAGTGAAGCAATGTCCTCCACAACTAGACTGAAGAACAAAACGACAGCAACTTATCTGTTTCCCTTCCCCCAATTCCCCAGCACTGTTCCCATCCCCCCAATTCCCCAATAAAAAAATCTTAAAAAAAAAAGCATTCCATTAAATTATACATTTGGCTTGTCACTACGAAATATGACTTATGTAAAAAGTACCTTAAAATAACTAGTGTTTTCTCCATTAGAAATCAAGAATCCAATTCTTGGTCTTTAGATAAGAAAAATAACACTATGTGATAAAAGGTTAATGGCTCCTGCGTTCTAGCCCCTTGGAGAGAACTGCCCTGAAAAAAGTAATTCTTGTGTGGTAAATTGTGAGAGCTTTTCCTATTTCCAAGCAGGGCATAAGCATCTGGAAATTTAATTCCCCAAAGATTGTTCTGTGCTGTGCTAAACTGAATAGTAAAATGAGGGAGCAGGTAAACATCTGTCAGTTATAGAAAATCAACATTTTGTTCAATAGAGCATTGTACCATTTGGTCAGCAAGTGTTTACTGTCTATTTTTTATCTAGTAGTAACATTAAACGCTGAGAACTATCAAATAGTATAGGTCCTTTTACAAAAACACATTTTGAAGTTTGGAAAGGTGTCAGATAAACCCCAGGAATAAAAACCTGGAGATTGGGTAATTATATTCTGAAAACAATTAAAGTTAAAAGACCAGCTTTTGTCTTTGAAATGGGGGGAAATCACCTTATAGCAGATCAAGGGAATTTTTTAGGCAGGAAATTTGCATTTTTATTTGATAAGCAACTGGGGACTCATTGATGTTTAATAATAATGCCAATTATTAAGTTGTATAATAAATATTTTCAGATTTTGTTCTTAACCACTGTCATTAGGACATGTTGTGAGCACTAGCTTTTGGAATTGAGTTTAAGATGTTATTGGACAGCTGACTTATTTGTGAGGTCTGCAATGAAATCATATGAAGACTCTAAACTACTAGAGGGATCACAAATGCAGTGCAAATGCTGTAATCTAGTAAATTAGACTAAATTGTCAAGGTAGGCCTTATTAGCATTAATCAGTTAACGTTCAAACAAAACACCATCTGATAATATGTTGCAAAACAAACAAACAAACAAAAAAATGAGCCCTTATGTTTTATACTGAAATATTTTCAGATAGGATACTATAATGTTTAGGATGTGATTCAGAATTATCCAAGGCAAAATGAGAGGACAGAGTGAGAGAATAGAGAGCAAACAGAATTGGCCACAAATAGCTAAATGATGAAGGTGGGTGATGGGAAGGTGGGTGTCTCTCAGCGCTGTTTCCTCTGCCTTTTATATTGGTTTGAAGGTTTGTAATAGAAATTTGGAATAGAAAAATTGAAACTAAATAAGGGAAAATACAGTTTTCCCTTAAACAACACAGGGGTTAGAGGCTCTGAAGCCACCAGAGTAAAACATTTGCATATAATTTTTGACCACAGCATTGGTTCCAGGACCTGTGCAGATACCCAACTCCAGGAATGCTCAAGTCCCTTATGTAAAATGGTGTAGAACAGCGGTTCTCAACCTGTGGGGCGCGACCCCTTTGCGGGTGTTCGCGATAGATCCTTTCACAGCGGTCGCCTAAGATCATCGGAAAACAAAAAGATATTTACATTACAATTCATAACAGTAGCAAAATGACAGTTATAGAGTAGCAACGAAAATAATTTTATGGTTGGGGGTCACCACAACATGAGGAACTGTATTAAGGGGTCGCGGCAGTAGGAAGGTTGAGAACCGCTGGTGTAGAACAAAGCTCACAGCGGTGTCTTTTGTCTGTTTCTACTCCAACACCCAACACAAATCTCAAGTTTCGCTCCTCTAGCACAAACAACGATGGTTCCAGGGCTCATCCAACAGCGAAAAGGAGATTACACAAAAGCAAGGCTGAGATATTGCCCGATACCATAATATTTATATATTTTTCAGCCTACAGAATCTTCCTAGAAACAAGACCCCACATAGCATCTGATTTGTTTCTCTGTGAGATTAGAATCAATTTCCTTGATTTTTGCCCATTCTTGATGGAAGGGGATCGAGTGAAAATGAGGATATATCTAATATCAACCATAAAGAGCTGGTAGTGATTTATTGCAGTTTATGGAACTGCCAATGTCATTTGAAACTCAACTTTGAGAGATTCAACATCCACTTGAAAAGAAGCCATGTATCTCTTTTTTTAATGTATTTGAACCTGAGCTTTATAAAAGGCTCCAAATTGTAGCTTTCCCTTCCTTTTGTTTATATATAGAAAGCAGAAAAGAAATGGAAAAGGAAGAAATAAATGAAATGAACTAGGATTATCCCTTTTTCTCTACAAATAAGAAACAGTGCATTAACCTACCAAAACTCAAATGTCAATCAAGAAAACACAATTAGTTATATAACCTTCCATATATATATATATATATATATATATATATATATATATATATATATATATATACACATATATATATGCTTTTCAATAGAAAACTGGAAACATTTCCATATTAAAAACATATTGCTAGAAATGTCAATAGATGCATTTATCAAATTTTCATATTTACATCTAATCAGCAATGCTTTACATCAGTGTTTATAGATTTTCACCCTTATAAACAAAGACACAACACACAATATTTTTTCAATAAACATCTGCAGTCACCAATCTATGTAAACACACACACACACACACACACACACACGTCATTTTATTATCTCCCCTGAGATGTAGTAGCAGTTTATATGTCTACCAGTAATTTATTATGATTTGCAAAAGTTTTGCTAAAAAGGGGACAGTATTATTTTACATTATGTGTTCAATGGGAAAAATTTCCTCAGGATTCACAATATGAACAACAGTATGGCATATATTTACATAGTCTAAGTACAGTTGGACACAATCATTACAATTAAAAACAAAGTTTTATTTGGGGTTTACAGAGTACACATATTGCTTGCTTAACTACTACCACTGCTGATATTTATTGAGCCTTCATTTTGTAGCAGCGTCCTTCTTGGTGTGGCATGTATATACTAACTAATTAGATCTTATTTCTGCATGTAATTGTTGCATACAATTTTATCCTCCTTTTAAATCTGAAGAAACTGAGGCAAATGTGTTCAAAGAGTCCAGGGGTTCATAAATGCTGTTTGCTGTTGTCATGTTGCAGTATTATTTTAATCCCAGAGGGTGAGTTACCTGTATTTTTATCACTATTTTTATCACTGCACCATTATTACAAAAACTGAAGTTCATATATTTGATGTCAACAAGGTAGTGAAAGTGTTATTTTGGACTATTCACCAACAACCTGGAATATGTTAAAACCCTGTAGTGTTGTGGAGAGTTTAAGTGATTTTAATTAGGAAAATAGAGTGAGCAAGGCAGATAGAAGTCACTTATTCTTTATGTTGTGGCAGCAATTTATCAACTTTTGCTGAGAGTGAAAAAGAGCAAGTTGACAGGAGAGGAAACTGGGTATTACAGTCAGTGTAACTGAGGGTCGAATGAAGCATGGTTTTCAGAAGTCACCACGAAATCCAAATAAAAAGTTCAATTTAGTAAATAAGTAAATGCAAATAGAAGGGAGGTCCTTTTTAGAGCACCTCTGTGACAATAGCAACTCTGTGATGCCATAAAAAGTATTTTCATCTTAAGGTCTGTCTAATGCACTTAGAGACTGAGAAAGCCCAATTATTTTTTTCTGTAAAATAGAGTCACCTGCTGTGGCATAGATGCTGAAGATATGTTATGGTAGGATTTCAATACACATTAAGCAGAAGTTAGAACCAAATGGGCAATGGCATATGTGCATCAAGAATTAATCAAGCATTTCACAGTGGCCATTGTTTGATATCGAATGGTGCTTTATTTCCTTATACAACATTTTACTGAAAGATTATCTGGGTAGGTACTAGGACATTGAGTTTAAAGTTGTTGTAAACTTTGATTGAATTGTGTATGCTGTATACAATTTAAGAAACCGTTAGAAATAAAAAGTAGGTTATTTTATTCCATCATCAATGTGGTTACTTTAGAAGTAGAAAATAAAAATAAAGGCATGCCAACTGTCATCTTATTATGGATAAATATGGTGTTAAAAGTTTAATTGTGGTAAGTAACATTTTAAAGATGAGATGAGGAAGGTGTGCGTTTTCACAACTTTATTTAATCTTAATATGTAAAATAAGCTGTACATATTTGAAGTAGAAATTAGATACATTTTGACAGATGTACAACATATACCTGTGAAACCATCACTATAATCAAAATACTGAACATGTTCATCATTCCAAAAGGTTCCTTGTGCCCCTTTGGCAATCCCTCATTCCACTCCCATCCTTCCTCAATCACTTTTCTGTCTTCTCTCACTATGGTTTAGTTTCCATATTTTTGAACGTTGCATAAATGGAATTATATACTATTTGCTTGTTTTTTTTCTGTTTCTTTTTCAGTGAGAATCATGACCTGTGGTTCAGATTTGTGTGTGAGTGTGTGTGTGCATTTGTGTGTGAGGGTGTGTGTGTGTGTGTGCTAGTAGTGTGTTATTTGCAATTGATTGGTAGTATTTAATTGAATGAATATATCACAGTTTATTCATTTACCTGTTGATGAATGTTTGGATCGTTTTCAGTTCTTTTTTTTTTGATATTATGAATAAAGTCAATGGTTTGTGTACAATTCTTTGAATGGACATATATTTACCCTTTTGGGGGCAATACTTTGGAGTCAGATAGCTACAATACAAAATAAGTATGTGTTTAACTTTTCAAGAAACTCCCAAAGCGTTTTCAAAATGGTTGTACCATTTTATATTGCCATGAGCAGAATATATGAGTTATTGATATTATGCATCATTGCCAATACTTGATATTGTTAGGGATTTTTCTTTTTAATTTTAATTCTGCTAATGGGTATATGGTGGTAGAAATACCTTTAGACAATTATGTATACAGTTATATAGTTTCAAATTTATAAATTAGAATTATAATTTTTTTATCCTAGAAAGTTTTAGTGAACAGCAACTTAATTTAATATTGTTTACCACATTAGAACTTCCAGATCTTTCTAAATTTGCTAACTTTGCACTCATTTTTCCTTACCTCCTTTCTGACTCTCAAAAAGGGTAAAAATGTCTTCTCAAAAAGAAATTTACGTCCCCTCTGTTTTTCTACTAAGCAATACTGCTCATTAAATAGTGTTTTATGTATACTTGTTTGGTAATATAAGTATTTTAATCATTGCTAAATGATGTGTGTGGTTTGGATTTCATATGCATAATTCTAGTCATTACTAATTTTCAGTAGCTTTAAGTGAATTTAACATGAATTGAATTTAATTTTCGTAAAAGTTTTATATATTATTTATTTCATTTTGCTTGAACTCACTAATCATACCTAAAGATACAAAATAGAATAAATACAAGCTAACAGGAAGGGGGTAAAATTCCAAGCAATTATGTGTACTGAAAGCCAGTTCTTTTATTTTAATTATGCATTGCACTTTTTGGTTATTTTAAAGTAACTGCCTACTAAAGTGGAATTGCGGCTTTAAAACTACAAAATATATTAATATATATTCATTTTTCAATTATGCTCCCTAGTTTAAGTTAATTCTCAATCATTTTAATTAAATTACCTTCCTTTTTTAACTGACCAGGACAATAAAGAAAAAGGCTAGGGATTCATTCTAGATGTAATGTAACAACTATGCCCCTTTAAAGGAATGCCTTATAGTTACTAAAAACAATTACATAATATTCTTGACCTTAGCGAATTTTTTTTTCATCTATTCTATGTGCGATTTCTAAATCAATGATTCCTGGCTGGTTCTTAAATGATTTGAACTATATAAACAGAATATGTTTACCATAATATCATTTATAGAATAAAATAAAACTTTTCGGGGCATTACAGGGTGGGAGAGAGGGGAAAAAGAGTAACTGTATACAATTTTTTTTTCCTGCCTGATTCTGAACTAACTAGAAAGGATATTGCAAATTATTAGTCAAGTATATAGCATAATTTTATAGCTGACTGAAATCTCAGCGATAATATTGTCTAATTTTCTCACATTTTCCAATGAAATTAAGTGGAAACTTTTTAAGTGGCTCAAGGTTATAAAGCTAGTTAGTGCCGGAATTTTGACAATAGTCTGAGCTTTTTTGATATCCAGTCTAGCTTTATTTTTAAAAGTTCATAGTATCTCAAATTCGTAAGTATATATGAAGCTATCCTCAAAAACATAAAACATTTCCTTAAAGGCTAAAAAAGTCAGTCATTCCACTTCCATGAGTTACACGTAGATAGAGATATGTATAACATATGAAAATCTATCAGAATTCAGCATACATTTCTGTGTTAGTTAGCTCGATACTGCTGATGAAACATCAACGTGTTATTACTTTGCTAGGCTGCCTCTGTATGTGTGTGTGTGTGCGCGTTTCTGTGTGTGTGTGTAAAACAAGTAACACGCATGTGGGATTTCATCTCTCCTGATAATTAAATCACCACAAGAAAAGATGCAGAGAGGTAATATTTGAATCTGAAGTTTATGGAGAAGCAAGATGAGATTATTTAAGAGTCATAAGGTCAACATCTAAACCATTGTCTTCCTATGACGATAGTCAAGATGAAGAAAAATCTGTGAAAAATCTAAGTGGAGAAGTTCCTGTATATATAAATCGCAAGCTTCCTACCAGCTCAGAGTAATTTTTCTTTTATTACATCACAATTATAGTTTTCAATTTTTTAGAACAACTTAGTAAATGAAGAAAGAGAGGCTTCCATTTAGATACCCATTGGGATTCTTCATTGGTGACACCATGACTCAGACAAACATAATCGTTAGACATGGTGAGGAGAAAGATGCCCTGTCTGGAACGGAGAGCATCAGGTTTTCCACTAAGTATCAAAGACCAAAGGACAATCACCTGCTCTTTGCATTCCTCATTTCCCACCACTAAAATATGAGTACAATACTTACCATAACCTATTTCACGAGATTCCTGTAATAATCTAGTGAGATAATAGGTGGGACATTTCTTGGCAGAGTTTAAGGGCTGACTTAATTTGCATTCCCATCATGATTTTAAGATATAGAATTTTTATTAGAATCCTTGAAAAGCATGGTCACAATGTTTCTGTGTAATATTAAGAATGTGTCTGAGCATCGCAACACTTTATGAAATGGTAGGATTCATGTGAGGTTTAAGAAACTTCTAGATAAAACATGAACAAACTAGAACTGGATGTGTCTGCTCTAGAGTTTGTTCTCTTTTTCTCTCTTATTCTCTCTGTCAAGCAGTTCTCTTGAGCTTTGGTATTACTTTACTTCTCTTTGAGAACTGAGATATCAGAAATAATCATCATTTTGGCCCAATATATTTCTAGTAAATGTTCTTTAGGTAGCCATATACTAGAGTAGAGTCATTTTCCTGTTTAAAAAACATACAGGAATTACTATTTTTGAGAAAAAAGGAGAATGAATTGCACAAGAGATAAAATCTTTTGAAATTGACCAATTTGTGCTAATGAAATTACATCATTTGGAAATTCTAGATTGCATTTATTTTTTTTAGGCTAAAGTTTATTTTTGTTGAACTTTTTTTTGCTCAAATATGTATAACTATTTATTCTAGCTAAACTGTCACAATATAATATTTTACAGTAACAAAGCAAATTTTTATAGGATATAAAAATGTGTTTTGCAAGTCGTAAAAATGAGACAATTTTCCTATGTTTTTGAAAGCAGGTATTTTTTGTTGTTGTTTTTAATGTTTGGGAATTTCTAAACATCAAGATGTTGCAGATAAAATGACCTGAGGTTTAATTCTGGATTTGCTCTGTACTGGTTATCCAGCATTGGTAGATTTTACTTCACTTCTCACAGCCCTAGATTAATTAATAAAATTTAAAAAATATATAATAATGCCTGCTTAATGGTTTTAAGGATTTCCTGGACAATACCTAAAGCTGAAATATGTACCAAATATTTGGCGTACAGCAAGCATTTAATATATAGTGTCGATAGTTATCACTTTGTATCCTTTACTCTCTCCACAATGTAGTGTCATTTTGCTTTGTTACTCATAAGTGTGCTTCCACATAAAGTCATTTGTTTACTATAGGTTAAACACACACAAACTCACACAGCAGAGCCACACATACTCTCTGTAGAAAATGTTTACAGTGAAACATCCTTGGATCCTATGGGAACAACAAGCCTAGTGGTTTGGAAATATCATCTGTGCAAAGGGTTTTCCAGGTAGAAACTGTCCACTATGGCCCAAAGCTAGCTTAACTTAGAGTGCCCTTATTTTAGTCAGTGATGATAGGCACTAGTGGACAAGCTTGAAGAAAATAAACACTGTCTGAGGGTTTTAAGATGTTTTAAAAAGAGGTCCCTGTTTAAGACTCTTAGAATGACAGAGTGCTTCAATTGCATGACCACTAAACATCAGGGCCCTGGAAATCCATCTGATTTTCACTTACAAGCACTCTGTTAAAAACTAGTCAGGATCATTGCAGAAGAAATTAGCAGTTACATTTCCTGTACTGTTTATTTACAATTTATGTATGTGCATCAATTTTAATCGAAGCAGCCTCTTTTCTAGTAGAACACTCTGATGTCAGTCTATAATTGGGTGACAAGTTTCCTGCTGCACAGCAGAGGCTACTCGCCTTCTCCTGAGATGTATTGGTTGGGTTTCTTCACCTCAGCTCTCACCCTCCACCAGCTGAGGGAGCAAGAGACCTCCGCTGTAGGGGACTCGGGATCAGTCCTCCTGGAGATTTTCAAGGGTGTGTAACCTGTTTCAAGTTCAAGAGTCTGCCCTGTCATAGCAAATCAGTTACACTGACTTTTTACTGTGTCTAAGAAGTTCTATCAAAGACCTTATATTTTAATTAATTTTTTTAATGAAATTTACTTGGGAGTATATATGGCAAACAAATTCTCCATTATGTTTTATGCATCACTTTATTGAAATTTGGGGTTTTTCTAAAGTATATGTAAATACTAAAATATTATAATGCAAATATAGCCTCTCTCTCTCTCTCTCTCTCTCTCACACACACACACACACACACACAAGGGAATGCCATATGTCCCAACTGAGACCTCCTTGGAAAAACAGAAATGCTGAACATATCGAGCAGTACCATTGTGAGAGGACTCTAGTTAGCTTTCTCCCCAGCAATGAGATTTGTCTCCCCCTCAAGACATGCAAATGATTTTTTTCATGTGCTCATTTTATGTTATTTGAATACTTGCCTCCTATATAATTGAGATCTGTCAAAAATCAACCTTTGGGGCTTTAGCATTTAGTTACCTGACCTTTTTGATAGAACTGTCTCTCTTTGGAGAAGTGATAACTTTTTATGAAAGATGGTCAGGTGTTCCGTGAGTGGGTTTTAGCAGATGATTCATGGCACACAACTACATTTCAAATGTTTGACAATTTGATTCTCTCATACCCTTGCTTGTTTTTGTTTTAGAAAAGCAGTATTTTGACAGATAATAGAAGCGATAATTCAGTAAGGCGTAATGGAACCCCCTATGTTACTCAGGTTAATAGACTTATAGAAACATTTTTGCAAGTGCAATGATCATTTAAAATGCTATTTGCAAAACTACACAAGCAGTGCTGCATGTTCCACATCTTGGCTGGAGTCCTTTGTAACAAACTCCCAAACATGCTAATTTAGCATGAATACTCCTTTTAGATAGATAGATAGATAGATAGATAGATAGATAGATAGATAGATAGATGTAGATGTAGATGTAGATATAGATATAGATAGATATAGATATAAATCAGAGAGCTGCACTCTGGAGGCTGTGATAAACCTATCAATTCATTGTACTTAGACAAAGGTTGAAGTATGTACCAGGCTCAGGGCAAAAACTAACACAGCTATCTCTTTTGTCATGTCGCTTTAAACATTTTTCAGTTTAGGCTTGTCTTGCAAATCAGTTCTATCAGTCTGTTAATTGTTTTACTGTACCCGATACACAACACGAATGCACCTGGCGAAACAGCAGGGGAAAGCGCATTTGTTTAAGTCCTCTCATGGCTTAACACCGTGGCTAATCGTGCAAATCATAGTCATAATTGTAGTTCATCCATTAGGCTGGAAAAGACAAGATTCCCAAGTGGCCTTGAGCCTATTCCCATTCCCAGGAGACCCACGGACCGTCCGCGTGTGCACGGGGAGTGTTCTCTGCTAATCAGGTCACTGATTATCTCCAGCTCCGGGACCTGGCAGGCGCCTATCACAGCGGTTAGGGAGCTACCAAATGCACCACGCTCGCCTCACGGAGGATTACCGCTAAGAAGCATCACTTAGTCCTCATTCACTCCCCAGAACCTCCGAGGATTTCAGCGTGCATATATATTTATATTTATTTATTTTTATTATTATTTTTTGTTCTCTTAGACAGTGAGGGGCTCAACATAAACAGGAAAAAGAAGCACAGCATGAAGCTACTTGGAGGGTGTTGATTGAAAACTTCGATCTCCCCAGCCCATTCAGGGTTTATTTGACTGATTTCTCACCTCTTCACAGAGCATATTTCCATGAAGGTAAGTGCTGCTTGATGTGGGTGACTGCATCGCGCCGGATTTCTGCATTGAAAGTTCTTACTGACTAAACTGACATTCTGCACTGCAGCAAGTGACTGTTTATCTCAGGAAAAGGCTCAGTTCATAAGCAAGTGTCCTAGAATGAAAGCCTGCGTTTGGATAATGATATTGCAGACCGATTTCTTTTTAAATAATAGCACTTGACTTCCATCAGGAGAAAATAAAAGCCACTATAAAAAAAAAAGTTAATTTCTCATTTTACCTTTTTCATTATCTAGAGAACTGTCCAGTGCCAAGGTAACTTGATTTGGATTGAAGGGTTTTGTTGATGTCATATCATATGTATAATATCCGCGTCTAAAACCTTGAAAGTTAAATTAGATGGACAGAAAATTGGCAAATGAGAGTTGAAATTGTGTGCAGCTTACTACTTTTAACATCGTTCCTGCTCTTCCTCTGGGTTTCAGGATTTAGGATTAAATCCTTGAGTGTTTTAATAGTGTCCATTTAGGAATTAAAATTTAAATGATAAGGTTACTGATGTAGCTATTAAGAAGAATAAACCAAAAACAGTTAATATACCTTTGGTATGATTTATAGTTCTTATACAAGAGAGATGGATTTATTTTATGACAGATGAATAAAAAAGAAAGTAAAATTCTTTCTGAAATGCTTGTTTTAGACTGGAGAGTTTGTCAATAAGAGATTAATTTTATATGTTTATTAAATCTTGGATTTTATGTCTCAAGTTGCACTTTGTTATCCAACTAGAGTGAAGTGAGGAAAAGCTTGCATTATATATAGTTTAGGTTGATTAGATAATTTAGGTAATAAACCAGTCCACATTATTTCTTCTGAGCCCATTTTCCTTATAAGTTTGTTAAAAATATCTACATAGAATGGAACCAACTTTTTTCCAAAGTTAGATCGAAAAATCTAAACTTTTTTTTCTACTTTACTCTGCACATATAAATATAAACTGATGGTTTTCTCCCACATTATGATACATTTCTATGTAATCAAGAATTATAAAATACTTCTATCACTATGATTATAAATGACTGATTGATTTGCTAGCCCTCTTAGCATGTGAGTGAATAATTGCACCCACTTACTTCTTTATTATGCAGTGCTTATACTTCAAAATGCTATTCAAATAATGAAACAAATGTCCTTTAAAATATAAACATATATCATTATAACATTTACACTTACACAAATTGAATTTCAATCATTAATCTGTTGTGCTAAAGCACTGTGTAAATATCTAGCTGCTTTTGTGGAAAGGTTTATAAAGCGATCTTAAATGTGGTTTATAGGATGAGCACTCATATTTCATGAAATGTTGATTCTGCTTTCCCTCCTATATGGGTATCCTGAGATGGGACATTTCATCACGATGTTAGAATATGGTTTATATTAATTGGCTATCTTTCTGAAGTTTTCAGGGGAGCTTTTTAGGATGATGTTGATGTTATGGCTTCCTCCATGGGAATAAACTATTATTAGGATACCCAGAGGTGCTATCATGCACTTGCTGGTTGTCTACATGGTTTTAGCCAAACCCTGAAGACATTTATTACCTCTGTTGCACTGAGACTTCTATCTCTTTTCTCTGGGGGTAGTTTCTCAACTGAATCAAAGATATGTGAGAAAAGGGTGTGTCGACTACAGTTACTGTCACTGTCTTTGGAGTCATCTTTTTCTAAGCAACTTCGATTAACAGGAAAAGGCAACATTAACCAAATAGCACCACATTTGCTAGTGCTAGTAACAAACACGTCCATTACTGAAAACATCTCTGTATGTTAGACTATTCTTTTGCCAAGTTAAAAATTGATGGTGGTATCCTACCTAATGAACTTTTAGGGAATGTAGTTTACTTGATGTGTTGACCATTCAAGAATATGTGTAACGTATAATGAAATATTTGTGGTTAAAAATGAAGACAATTGTAGTTCTTATTGAAAACGATACATCTAAAATTTCTTAAAGGGCTTATCACTGCAATTGTTGTCTTAATTTGCATTATATAGACTGAAAAAGGGAATGGAGAAAATCTTGGGTAAAATTGAAAATTAGGAGCTATTTATATTCAGTAGCACCTGCCTCCTCAATTAGGCTTCCTTTTTTTCCACTTATATTTTTCTTAGGTGTCACCTTACCTCTAGTTCTGTATTGAATCCCATTTTTTAATCCACTTGATGGTAATTTATTCCTTCTGTGAGATCAGAAAATGTCTTATGAGGTAACCTCACTTAGAGTAGGCAGTTTCAAACTGTAAACCAAAAAAATCTGTGATAACTTTATAAAAGTTGCCTTAAGATTTATAACCTTTTCCTCAGTATATGGTATTTTCAATTAAAACAAACAAACAAAAAATGGGAGAGGCAGTGTCTAACAGGCCTGCTAAATCCCAAACAGCAAGAACATATAATCAAGTCAAATATTGTATGCATGATCATATAATCAAGTCAAAATAATAACATGGAGGTTACTTACCCTAATTTTCCAAATGAGGAGATGCAGGCAGGGGAAGGGTGTGTAACTGGGCTAAGGGCATACCACAGGCTCAGATCAGGCTGCCATGATCTTTATACTTTATCACTTTGCATGTGGTAACTTTTTCCAGTATTTGGTGTGATACTCATGAATATTTTAAGATGAGTGTTCAGATAGTACAGCTTAATTACATTACCTTCAGACTAGTTTAACTCTTGGCTCACTCAAAAAAAAAATGATTTTGTAAATTCCATAGCCACCACTGTTTGAAACAAGAAAATACTTTGTTCTTTTAGGTTCTGAAAGAGTTGGTGCTCAAGTCTTTGCATCAAGCTAATTCTGATCACTGCTGGCAGAAAAAGCACTCTACTATACTGATAATCAGTACTGGAGTTTAGTATCTGTAATATGTACATCTTTCTTAGAGGAGTTGACATACTCTCAGGAGACAATCAAATAAAAGTATATATAAATTCAATGCCACTTATATTGAAATTAGTTTAAAAGAAAGTTAATATATCATGTTCATGGCAAAAGATATCCACAATACTGACAAAGATAAAGAACTTAAGTTGGATTGAGTATTGGAAAATGGACTAAAAAAAAAAAACAGACTTAAATGTATAGGAGTCTATTTGCTCTACTTACTGTATATGAGTACATATATATTATCACTATACATATGTACATATATGCATATATATTTGCACAAAAGTATTCCAATTTTGTATATTGATTCAAGCAATATGTATAGTGAAAATGTATTTTCTGCAGTGGAATTCATTGTTTTCCTCTAAGCCACGCATCCTTGGCATATATCGGAATCAATGGCTATGTGTCTCAGAGCAGCAGATTTCTGGGTCTCACACCTGGAGTACTGATTTAGTAGTTCTGGGAAATGATGCACGAATGACAGTTCTGAGACATACAGGTTATTCTAATGAAATCACAATAGAAAAGTATGCGGCTAGATTACTGGGATTTAAACAATTTCCCAGGTAATTCTAATATGCAGACCAGGTTGAGGATCGCAGCTGTCGACCAGCAATTGCATCTGTGAACAGGCATGTAAATTATGTGAGGCTCTTGTCCAGTGGTTGTGGCATGGTGCCTGAGACCGTGCATTTCTGACAATCTCCCAGGGTTGCTGATGCTGCTGGTCAATGAGAAATGCAGCTCTCGTTCTGTCTCACCTCCCTTCTGCCCTATGGCAGCCACAGGTGGATGAATGTTCAAGGACTTTCCATAGGATGTGACTGAACAGCCCGCCTCACCTGGGTCACAGTTTGATAGAACTTCTCAAGAAGCTCTCTCCATGGCAGGAGAGTGAAGGGAAGTTCGGAGTCAGGTCAAAACTGAGAACCATTTTTTTTTTATACTTTAATCTATTGTTGATTCCTACTTACCTAGTCTGGAAATAAAATAGTTGAATGTTTTAGAAAACAACATATTGAGGTAAGCATTGCTAAGATATGTAATTCTTTGCAGTTAAGTGGGAGCAGTGTTTTCATTGCTTTTCCAATCCCACTTCTCAATGTGTAGAAAATTTTGGTTTTAGCACCACCCAGGATAATTCCATACTAACGTTCATAATTTATCAGAAAATGCTGACTTCTTAGACAATGTTTCAGTTCTTTTCATCCTAGGAATACAGTCCCAAGGTTTCATTATTTGTCAGTTCAACTTTCTTCTCTCCCAAAACTAAGTGACAAGGATATTGATTTCAGCTCTCTCCTCTAATTTAACCTTTTCTCACCTTCTATTCCCAATGGTCACATGTTCTTGATATGGATAAAACCTGCAAAACACTAAAGACAATATCATATTTCATTAATATAGACATGCATTTTGGATCATTTATATTATCATTTTAATATTACACACCTACTCATAGAATTTTCTATTACTTCTCCATATTTTTTCTTCCAGGATGCTTAACATCGCAATAGCCATGTGCTTTTAAGAGTATGTGCTGTCTCCCAGCATCTCATTAGACATTAGAATGTCAGCTCCATGAAGGAAGATTTTTTAAAATTGAATTCATAGCTGTAACACAGTGGCTAGAATAGTGACTGGTATAGGGCAGATTCTCGGAAAATACCTATTGAACAATGAATGAATATCCCAAACTAATCATTTAATTGCATGGTCTGTATGTTAACATTGAGGCAAGTACCAAAAAAACCCCAAAAAACAAAAAACAAACAAACAAAAAAACCCCACAAAAAATGACTGCTTAAGACTATGTAAGATTCAAGCACATGTCTCAAAATGCTTACATTCATCTACTTAATTTACTCAGTATTATTGTGTTCCTCTTAAGTATCCGGTACTATGTTAGATGCTAGGGACACATGTTGACAATCTCTAGCTCCTGTACATTATGGACTCTGCCTACAGGTAAGGGGGCAGGCCAGAGAGGGAACAGTTACAGTACACTCTGGGGAGCAGTCATGGAAGAGATATAATGGGTGATTTTAATGCACAAAGAGTAGCTCCTGACTCAACTCTGTGGGACCATGGGATACTTTCAAGAAGTTTCCAGAGCTACAGATTGAAGGATAGCTTGAATTTAGACAGATGTAGCAAATGTCTTAAGCCCCTAAAAGAAGTCATGTTGAGTGCAAAGGCACAAAGATATGAGAAGAGCATCCCTGACACCCTCCAGGACCACATTAGTCTGGCGTAACATAATGATAGTGTTGTATGCATAAGAAGGGGAAACTTCATATTTGCCTGTGTGAGGAAATTGAACTTCAAGCGAGGAACAATGGGATGCCATTAAGACACTGTGAGCTGAGCAGCCTCTGAGCTGACAACAGGTTGCAGGATGGCTCAGCTTAAAAAAAAAAAAAAAAAAGACACTGAGAATGGGAAAGACAGATATGTTGGTGCTCTACTCTGAATCTTGCATTTTATTTTTCACTGCTTCAAATTGAATATATGTGTGTGTGTATATATATATATATATATATATATATATATATATGCAGATATAAATATAATTAAGATGTATTAAGACATATATTAAGAACTAAGGATAAACTTAGTTCTTGGTTGGGCTGAAGCGAGAGAGAATAAGACACTCTTAAAATCCTGTCCCAAGGATATATAATTCAGATGTAGGACTTGGGACAAAATAAGAGGTTAAATGAGCATAAATTTGGCCAGCGTGTATTCATATGTGACTTTCAGGAACTCTATTGCACGATTAAGTGAACACTTTTATTTCAGTTTCAGAGTTCCAGGAAAATGGCAGACTATGGGCGGTCACGTCTGTGAGCATTGCCATGGGAAAGTGTTCACCTTCTCCTGCTTCCTGGCTGTGTCCTAACAGAGGACTCATAGTCTTGACTCGACTCTTGCTGAATAATCAAAGTGAGCTAATCAAGTTGAACGTCCCTCAACTTCTTAAGAGGATAACATTTTGACCCTTTCATTTAAGAAATAGAATACTAGGCGGTACTCTATTTGGCAGGAACTCTGCCTCTTTCGTGCTGTACTTAGTTGTTAATTGTAACTAAAATTAAGTCGGAGATGTAATTTACTCACAGAATTTTTATCTTACCATTCTATATAAAACACTACCCTCCCTCTTCTTCTTCCCTACTTTTCATCTAACATTTAACACTGATTGTCTGACGATAATGGGTTCTCCAATGGACAATAGGTTCTGTGAATATAAAAGCCTGATTTTTTTCACTGCTGAAGCCTCAGTACCTAGATCAGTGTCTATCATATAGCTCGTACCTATATGTTATAGGAAGAAATGAAAGAAAGAAGGATGGAATGGAGAAATGGAGAGAAAGATCAGAGAATCTTCCAGTCTTGACCCTCAAAATGATGCATCCTGTCTTCACTATTTCACTAAGTGACACTGTAACCTACCCAGTGGGTCAAGTTAGTAATCCAGCTATCATCTTCGCCTTACTCCTCACACCCTATACAACCAAGCAGCATCTGGACCTTTCGATTCTGCCTTCTAAATCTCTCACCTGGAACTTCATCCTTGCCTCCCGACAGT
This sequence comes from Hipposideros armiger, assembly GCF_001890085.2. Taxonomy (NCBI): domain Eukaryota; kingdom Metazoa; phylum Chordata; class Mammalia; order Chiroptera; family Hipposideridae; genus Hipposideros; species Hipposideros armiger. The sequence goes on from NW_017732219.1 coordinate 327,720, forward strand.
ACACACAACCTTCATCTGTCACTTGCTTGTGGTCTCTTTTTATATTCCTTCTTTCCACAACATAATGGCCCCTACTGTCAGAAGATTGACCTGTTTAAACACAGATTGATTGTATTGTTCTGTGTTAATGTCTTCCCTCACACCGTTCCCTTTTTGTAGAATATAATTCACCCTTTCATGTGGCATCCATTTCTATGCAACCTCTGGACGCTGCATCCCCTCCAGCCTTGCATAACAGCTAGCAGTCTATTTCCCAGACACCTTTTGGTTCCTTATCCCTGAAATTCATGGTTTCTCTCTGTCATATTAAGTTGACTTTTTCCATGGCAAGATCTCTTGACCTGCAAAAACTCAAGGTGTCACTTCATTCAAATAGTTTCCAGCCCCTACCATTCTAGTTGAAATGACCTTCCTATCAGTTTGCATAATACACTTTATACCCCGTCCACTCCAATCACACAACTCGTTATATCATCTCAGAATGCTAAATTCCAAACTCTTTGATGCAGGCTCTATGCCTGTTTTGTTCACTGCTGTATTCTCAGTAACAGGCACTAATATACATAAATCCTAAAAGGGGTAGGTAATGCATTTCTCTGAATTCAAGAACGATCTTTTATCCATAAGCTTTTCCTTCCACTTGGGCAGCTAAATTCCTGCCATCCTGATTAGAATCTTGTTTTTTCATGCCACTTTCATAAAATGTCAAAAAAAAATTACCCAAACCCAAAAACTATAGTAATAATAGATTAATTAAAAAACTTGCAATGCCTGTAACCACTGAAATAATGCATTTCATATATCATATCCACCTCTTGGACTATGTAGATAGCTTATCCTTTAATGAACAGTAAAAATTGTTCACACACGTTGGTAAAGGTCACCTGTTTTCAATCAGCTCTTTTCTGTGTAATAACTAGGTGACATTTCAGATTCATTTGTGATCAATGAACATTCATATTTTAACTCAGAGGCCCATACTCTTTAGAAGTACCACTGTTATCGCTTCTTATTTCATAAAAAGATGATATTTAATGCAGTCACACTAATTCTTATTCTTAGGTTTTTTGATCTTTAGAAGAAAATGTAGACCAAACAAACAATAGAAATTGGCTATTCTTAAGCATCAGCAATCAAAAAGCACATCCTGAATAGATACTCCTTGGTCTCTCGCGTTTAAGAATTATTATACTGTTTTATTTAATATTGCCATAATTAAGATGTATTTTATTACTTATCCTTTATACGGGGTAAGGTGAAATACTCTAAAAATCAATATAGAGTAAACAGCAGCATTAATTCTGGAAAGTATTTCTCTCAGATATTTAGAAGCAATCTTCCCTGGGACCATAATCCTCAAAAGGAAATTGCAGCCCTTGTAGAAACACGGTTTGGGTCATCTGAGTCTAGGTCTCTGGATTTTTCTAAAAGCCTTCACAAAGCACAAATGACATTTTAAATAGCTTGTCAGGCAAAGAAGTGAATTTTAATGCAGATCCACCAAATATAATGTTTTTTTATCAGTGCCCCTGAAGGCAAACATCCAAAAGGCAGAGGAACATAATACCAAGATAAACACGGTGACTGGTGTCTAAGGAGGACATGATAATGAGATATTAGAGAGAGATCTTTTGTCAGGAAAAAAAAAGTAAACAGGTTTAATATCCCACAATTCTGTATCCACTCAGAAGTAAAATTAGACATCAGGATTTTTTTTTTCTATTGGATGCTATGCTATTTTGTTTTGAAAATATTTGAGAAAAAAAGAACATTCCCAATTATGCTCTGGCTTGTAGGCATAGAGAGAGGAGTCCAACCCAGAGTTAAGCAATGATGAGTGAACATGATTAACACAAAAACTATTTTATGTGAAGTAATGAAAGTGTCACGCTGATCTTTTTAAAGAAGTAAAACTGGTTGTGTCGTGATGGTTATGTCACCCTTTGCCTTGACTGCCATACCATTTTATGAAGCTGCCAGCCCTTTCACATACCCACGGCCTTCTATTGGGTTGTTGGAAAAGTCATGACGTCTTTTTTCTGTTTTTCGTTGCAAAAATGCGTCATGACTTTTCCGACAACCCAATAGATCTTTCCGAGTCCAGCTCTTTCAGACTCTTGGGTTACCTACACCTTGTGAGTAAGTAGTCACACACCTAGAGACACAGAGCCTGTGTATTATCTTTTGTTTGTGTGTCTGATGTAGTAGTATTGCACTCTAGAAGTTTGGTGGTTCTGATTTAAATGGAAGCAGTAAAGTTAAATCGCTTTGCTTCCCACAGTAGTTTATTCCATCTTTGGAACTTGGCTGGGAAAACTCTTCCCATTTGAAACAGAACTGTGTGCTCATCAGTGTCATATCATATACCTTAGAACCATATAAATAAAGTATCCTTTGACTGCATTCAGTTTGTTCTGAAAACATGGGATTAAAATAAATCAACAAATCAGAAAGGAAGATAACATTCTTCTTCACGTAAAAACTAGTTTACTTATCGATTGTGCCTAGGCTCTGCCTCCTTACGGCTTTATTGCTTCCTTACAGTACGCATCTGGGTTCATGCGTCTCTCCAACATTGCCTCTTAGACGTACCACAGCTTGAGGCTATTGAAAGACTGTTTACACTCTCTCCTCTGACCCAAATAAAAAAATTAGGCCCCGTTTTCCTATCTGCTTGTTTTCCAAATATTAAAACTTATCAGGATCGGTAAACATTTGAAAATCATGAAGGTTGGTAAGGAGGGTGCCCCTGCTAATGTCACACATATGGCCATGTTTCATGGGTTTTGCACACTAAGAGGAAATTCCAGAATTCACAGCATGATTGTCCACGTGGAGCCACTACCGATGAAAGTAAAAGATGTCTAAAAATCAGCCCTTTCATTTTGTGTGTAAACTATGTACTAGATATAGCAGGATTGTTAAAGTAAGGTGGTAATAAAAAGTAGGATTTCCATAGGTTCTGGAGTGTCTTAACTAAATCTGACAAGAGCATAACAACACATGCAAATGGAAGAAGCGTAGCTTTTAGGTTGCTAGATGGAATTTCAATACAGGAACAGTTTGTTAAGCATTATGCTGTTTTGGTGTTAGTTATGATATAGATACACACACACACACACACACACACACACACACACACACACGTCCGCGCGCCAGAAATGCCTGTTTCTAGCATTTTCCACTAGATAAATTGTCAGATAACAAAACTATCATTTATTTATCATGTTCATTTAAGATGTGCATTTGATGTGCAGGATGCATTTGAAGCATAGTTTCAGTCATTAGTAACTATGTAAAATGAAAGTACAATGAAAAGAATAAAAATCATATAGCATTATTCTCTTAGCCAAAATTATGGGTGTTTTCCTTTGGGGGAATTGACTGAGAACAGGTACAACTGGGAGGCTTCTGAGGTGCTAAAATGGGTAACTTGATGTGGATAGTGACACATCAAGATAGATAGACAGAGAGATGATAGACAGACAAACAGGTAGAGGTATACACACATATACCAAGTATGATTTTTAAATAATTTTGTGCATGGTTAGCTAAGAACTTTGCTGTAATTATAAATAAATTATCTGGGGTTTTTAAATGAGACTTATTTTTATTGTAAATGAAATAATACTTACTTTATTTGGTTATTTTAATCATGATGACTTTTTTCTTACCAATGTGCAAGTTAAGAGCACCATGCAAAATCACATGGGGAGAGGCTGAAGCAGAAATGAAGTAATTGCCCAAACCTTTAACTATGCAGATACATTTTAGGAAAAAGTGAAAAGAACATCATACTTTTTAGATAAGGGCTCTACAATAAGGACACTTTACCAATACATGTTCTTCATAAAAAACAATAAAAACCAATTTAGAATAAAACAGACGAGCTGCCTAAACAGAACAGAAGCCATGCTACTGAAAACTACTTCCCTTCAACAGCATTGCCCTGGAACTCTAAGACAAAATCTATGATTCCCAGTATAATTTCCACCCTTTAAATTGGGGTATTGAAGGCCCTTGTGTTAGAAGGGCAACTAGCAGTTTCTTCCTAATCAGTATTGTGATCTATTGGGTTGTTGGAAAAGGTATGATGCATTTTTGCAATAAAAAACATGGGAAAAGTACATCATGGCTTTTCCAACACCCAATATGTTCAACTGATGGACTAAGGATTGAGAAACTGGGGCTGGCCTGCTTTGGACACTGAGGTTTGGTGAAAAGAGGAAAGGTCTATTGCATGAGATAATCAAAGGGACAGAAGGCCCAACAAGGAACTACAGCCTGTCCCAAATCACAGGAACTTGACACTGAGGGAGAGCAAACAGGAACACCAAGGAAAAGGGTACAGAGAGGCCTAAACTAGACTGAGGAGGCTTCAGGGATTATTCTGGGGCCGATTTGCACGTCATTCCCTGTGCTGATACCCAATTTTATAGGAACAAGTAAGGGGGCTTTGAAAGATGTATATTTAAGGTCAATTCAGTGTAAGCAGTTTCTGACTATATATGTGGCTTGCATATAAGATGCTTACTGAAATGGAGCATTGCAGATAGCAGTACAGGGAGTTCTAAAAGTGTAGATAGATGGTAGATAGATGATAAATAGATAGATAGATATGTATGTGCATGTGTGTGTATATATATATAATCTTATTAATTCATATATTTATATGAATTATATACATGTATATGCATATATATGCATAAACACAATTTGCAGAGGGCTTCTGTAACGTATGCAGAAAAATGAGATGTAGCATGTTCTTGTTATGTTCTTATTTAAATCCATCTAGACATGCAGAGTTAAATCCTGTGATCAGCATGAATGCATACTGCTTTGTGTTATTACCAATAGGTTGAAACTGAGAAAATGTGTGTGTGTGTGTGTGTGTGTGTGTGTTTGTGTGTGTGTACATATCGGTGTGTTTGTGAGAGAGAAATACCATTCAGAAAAATAGAGTGAGCATTTTATCCCCAGGCTTTTATTCCCTTGTATGGAGCTAAATTCAGTAACAAGAAAGTACAGAAAACAAAAACACAACAAAACAAAAAACTGACAAAACATGTTCTGTTTTGCAGAGAATTATGGAGGAAGAGAAATTCTCTTAAAAAAAAAAACAAATTTGATAGCAACAGAATAAGAGTCAGAGGCTCCTTTGCTTCTTTGCACTTAAAAAGTATAAAATATATGTTATTATATTTCCTCGTTGGTTCATTTGAGAATTAAACGAGAGAAAGTGTGAGAAAGCACCCATCAGACTACCTGATGAATAGCAATTTCTTAAAGAAACATAATTGTATTTCTTTGCTGTTCCCAACCTCCTGGCATCACTGGGAAGTACATCCAGGACTGTGAAGTCCATTGGACAGGGGTTGTGATGTAACAGAACTGGTTTTGCAGTTCAACAGATTGAATTTTCAGTGTGACTCCACCACTTGCCTCTTTTGTAACTTTAGGCAATTTTCCTTACTTTTCATTTTTATTAAATGAAGTTTTATTAAATTTATTGGGGTGACAACTGTTAGTAAAGTTACATAGACCTCAGGTGCACAATTCTGTAATACATCATCTATGTATCACACTGTGTGCTCACCACCCAGAGTCAGTTCTCCTTTCATCACCATATATTTGACCCCCTTTTACCCTCTTCTAATCCCCCTCCCCCTTCCCCTCTGGTAACCACTAAATTGTTATACAATGGAGAAAAGAACGCCTCTTCAATAAATGGTGCTGGGAAAATTGGAATGCCGTGCACAAAAGGATGAAACTAGACTGCTACCTGTCAGCATACACCAAAATTAACTCAAAATGGATCAAAGGCCTAAACCTAAGAACTGAAACAATAAACTGCATAGAAAAAAAAACATAGATACTAAACTTATGGACCTTGGCTTCAAAGAGGATTTTCTTTAATTTTGAGCACCTGGTTTCCCTCTCGAGTATAATGCAGGTAATATCAATGACCTCAGAGGTTGTTATATAATGAGATGCCATAATAAATTTGCTTAGCAAAGTACCTGGCTTGTAACAAGCACATTGCTGGCTGAGATATTGTTATTATATTCACTGGGTGGCCCAGGTCCCCGTGGATTGCTGGCGTTCCCCTTGCATTCTCTCATCCTCTCAGTGTCAGTGTAATCGGGATCCTTGTCCAGTGTAATCGGGACCCCAGCTACAACCTTGCCCCAAGGTCTCTAATAATTTCAAGCTGGGAAAGCCACTGTTTACCCAGATGGAAAATTAACTTTTATTGAGGACCTAGGACAAGTCACATGTCGAGGTCTGGGATAAGAACATAGAGTCTTATTTTCATCAAGTGCCCGCTTTATGATGGCTTGGGACCCATTGCCTTGACTGCTGCCCCGGAGCCACTCATCGTCTCCCCCGGCTGTTTGTGGACGCTCCCAAGGTGCTCGCTCATTCTCTCGCAAACCAGATTCTTGCGTTTCCCTCTCTGACCTCCCGCCATCTGCCAGGATGCTCTTGGGAGCTGGCGTCTCCTCTGGGCAGCACTGTTCCCTGCCCTGGTCTGCATTGTTCACACAAATGAAGCCACAGGAAAGAACACCGTCTTTCCCTTTATGGCGTTTTCCTTACAGCTTGAGCTTGGCTGCTTCACTGAGGCACGCAGCGTGTATAGACGGAGTGACAAGTTTTGTTTTGCTTTCGTAAAGCAAAGAAATAACGGTAGGGAGTAGGATGCAGAAGATGTAAGTCAAGTGCGAGGCAGTATGTCAACGCTGAGGCCCGCAAGCCTGGTTCCTGAATGTTTCCTCCGTTAACCCCCACCTGCCATTGCCCAGGCCCAGCTTTCTTTCCCAGCTGCACTGCATTCAAGTAGATCTTCCTGCCCCGAGGCCAGGACACACCTCCAATGAGGAGTCAGGGGCATGACTACAAACTCCATCCCAGGCTTTGATTCTTGCACTCTCTTTTTAATGTCTAGACTCTAACTCTTGTAAGTATTGGTTGTGAGAATGTAGTTATTTCCATTTAAAGCAATCCCCTTTTTTATTCTCAACCACTAAGCTATTCTTAGTAGAAAAATTAGAAAATACTCTTACATAAATTGAATCCGTATTGTTCATTCTTAAATGACGCCTTGTGTAGGCTATCATTCATCCAGTAAGTTGAACAGAACCAAACCAGGTTCTCATTCGTTCTCTTCTGCTGGGAAAGTGTGCAGTGGAGTCTGTCGGTCCATTCAGCACTCACTCCTCCTGGGCTTTGCTCCTGGAAGACAACTATGTGAACAATCACACAAGCATGGATCTCCCCCAGAACGTGCCTAACCAATCTGGCAGCTTAAACAAATTTGTATACATACAAAGAAAACAAAAAACTCAAAGAAGCAGCATTTTGGAAAAAAATACCCTGCTCTCATTTCTAATAATAACAGGACAATTAGCTTCTTATTCTCTTATTCTAAGTTGTGCGAATTAAAGAAACATTGCTGACATTCAGCATAAAAAGGGACCCTACCCCACAGGTTTCCCATGAATCCACCTGTAACGCTTAATGCCTAGGCAGGTGACCAGCACAAAGAAGGAATAAATATCTGTTGCTGAAAGCATAAAGCAAATGGGAGTTTTTCCATCATCTAACATTTATAGCTTTAAAAAACACTACATCGGAATCTAGTTTCAACCAGTTATCTCATTGCATTCTGTATGCTCTTAGAATTCTCAATGTTCTAGAAACATTAAGACAAATTTTGGGAAGTTATAATACATTTAGCTCACATTAGATTTTACATGCATGCAAAGTGGTAAGGGTATTTATTATTCAAAAACAAAAGACTTATCTGCAGGCCTCTAATTTAGAGTCAAATAAGCTAAAATAGATTTGTTAAACCTATTGCTTTCCCCAACATGAATGTTTGAAACCCAAGTGTCTTCCTAAACGATGATTTCCCACCTCTACTTTCTCCCTGGGACACGGTTCTCATTTTTGTCTTCTAATTCCCTAACTGTGTAACTCCATGTGCATACCTCCTGTTTCTCTCTTACATCCAGGCTGTCATTCTTCCCAGGACTCAGCCTCTTCTCCAGTCTTCTGGCGGCCAACCTCTTCTCTTCCATGCCCAGTCTCCTCAGCTACGAACCATGTAAAATATTGGGTTGTCGGGAAAGTCATGACTTTTTTTCTACGTTTTTCATTGCAAAACTGCATCATGACTTTTCCGATAACCCAATATAAATTTAACCTTGACACTTCCCGGTGTAAAGCTCACAAGGGTTGCTCTTTACTAAATGAGTTCCACTGTTTCTACATGGAATATGAGGACACACCCCAACTTCTTTATCCTGCCTTATCTGTCGCCATTCCTTTCCTTGTGCATTACCCTTTAGTCACTGTGAATGGTTTGCAGACACATGACTAGGCATGCGCACTCACACGCATGCTTGCACACACACACACACACACACACACACACACACACACACACACACACACACACTCATCCCTAATGGTGTTTTTAGCCCTCTGTGATGATGGCCGTGAGGTCCAGCGTGCTTGAAATGTATCTGCATTTCTCATCCTTCTCCTCTTCCGTACCTTTTCTGGTGAATTCCTGTTATGTCTTTGAAACTCAAAATTAACATCGCTTTCAGCATGAAGCTATTCCTGACCCCTCACCATCAGCCTAATTGATTATCTATTTTATTACATTTGCCATATTGCTTTCTAATTTTCTCTTCATGGATTGGTGTTGCCTGCTAGATTATAAACTCTATGCAGGCCCGGACAATGTCTTAAGTTTGTTTATAACCTTGGTATCCTATACTGTGTCTCTCACATATTAGTACTACTTGAGCGCTAATTTTGTGATATGGGAACATATATACGAAATAACATGCTCTTTAAGGACTATTCGTTATAAATAAATAAACTTTTTTATTTTTATAAAGGTTATAAATAAACTTTGAGTAATGACTTATGAGACCTCGCTCATCCTTTGTTACTAATTATACATTTTGACCTTTTTTGAGTATAGTACCATCTTATGACTCATTGATTGGAGTGTCTTTTTTGTGTCAGAAACTGGGCCAGGTCCAGTGTAACTATAACCTAAAATAACTACCAAAAAAGCATCTAGGTACAAAGGTAGATAGTGCTCTGAAAGAAATGTGAATGGTGTCAGGAACGTGTAGAAAGGAAGGTCTTGGTTTAGAGGGACAAAGAGAAGCTTTGGAAGAATTGATGTTTGAACAGGGATCTGAGGATGGGCAGTTAACTAGATGGAGAGGAAGGAAGTCTGTGCCAGGTTACTGCAAGAGTTCATGCCGTAGTAAGTAGGATGTTGGTGTACTCAAATAATCGAGGAAACCAGGGTGGTCAAAACAGAGATGGGGGTACACAGCCATATGAAAGGAGGCTAGGGCAATTTTAGAGAAGGAGGTGGGAAATAAGGCAGAAATGTGAGAGGAAAACTATGTTACTTAAGAAATACATTAGGGTTCATTTGCATTGTAGTAATGGAGAGAGCAATGGGTGGATTTGAGAAATACTTTATGAGAAAAGTCATCATTATTCGATGACGATTGGACTGTGATGGTTATGAGTATGAAGACTGATTTTCAGAGCTGGTAGGTTCTTTCACTGAAAAAGACATGAATCAAGGTGGACCAGTTTCTTTGAAGGATCAGCAGAAATATCTACTAGGTCTGCGTTGGACTAAGGATTTTAGGTGTTTTTTAGCATCAGAGTTCTACTATATGACATTTTTGAAATCACAGATATGGACAGAATGTGGAGTGAGGTATGAGAAAGAACTCACTGCCCAACCATAAGAAATTCCAACATTTGTAGCTGTGTGCAGGCAAGTGAGAGGAGAGGGTTCACCCCTAATTTGTTTTTATGGATGTGTTTTTATTACACTGCATACTTTGTGAGAAAGCAGAAAAAAAAGATGTGGTTTTGCAGCACCAATATAATGCAGCAGCCAAAGTGGGATTCTTTAAAAAAAAAAAAAAAGCATGTATTAAAATGAGTATTTATCATATCATCCAACAGATCACTATAAAATCTACCTGAAACATGAAAATTATATTTCTATATGTAGTGTCACATATTTTTTTTTAAATGTGTTCATTCTGAGGTGAGGAATATTTTTATAAAAACCGATTCTCTCGATTGGAATGAAATGTAGATCAGTGGTCATCATGCAGGACAGATCATGATGACTCAATATGAGGATTAATTACAAAAGTAATCATATCCGTTATCTAATTATTCAAATCTTAATTATCACTCTGCTGGCCCAATTAGGCCGGAACACAAGGCTAATGTTGGAGATGGGCGGACCCTCAGCATCTGTGCCTAAGTGAGAGGCATCTGTTGCCAAGAGGTGAAGGGATGGAAAGTGTCAACTCACCAGCTGTGAAGTGAGGAAGCCTGAAAAGCACACAGGAGCTGCTGGGATTTAGCCCATGAGGGCGGGAGTGGAGGTCAGCAGAGTCCACTGACTTGTATGCTCCGGAAGGGAAGATGTGTTAATTAACCCTCTGTGCACCGCAGACCGCAAGCCATTGCTTATCTCACTGCTGGGTGCTACCATTAAAACAGGAAAAAAAGTCATTTCTATTCCGTGTCATTCACACTGGACAATGCCCTAAAAAGAAATGAGCTAGCAACACATTTTAAATGAATGAATATGTTTTTATAAATGTATTTAGAATCACTTATGCCTTCTACCAGTTACTTGATTCATGTTATGTCTATTAAAAGAAATGGAATGGTACAGAAGAAACATTTACTTATTATAAGTATAAATAATAAAATAATAGAATCCCTGCTTGGCGCTACTGATTTTGACTTTCGTAGCATATAATATATAGTATCTCAGCAGCTGATATATGTAGATGCTATTATTGATTTTCACCATATTATATAGGGAGGGTTCTATTAATAAAGCTATTGATTTTCAATATATTTATTATTAATATTTATCAATCTTTCTTGTTGGCATAAAATCTTTGTTGAACTATAATCAGTTGTTAGTGAAAGGGAAGCAGTGTATAAACTAGGCCAACAGTGATTAGAACTTTAAGTCCATCAACTTGACCTAGCTGTGGATTCACTTTCACTGTTTGTAGGGAGTGTCATAGGTTCAAGTTTTTATTAATTCACATTTGGAATGTGCGAATGAAAGAGTGTTTACACTTACTGAAGTTGGAGAATGTTAATTTACATGAAATGTGTATACCTCTTGCTTCCAAGTGTAATTGAACGCTTTCAACTTTTCACATTGGTTTCACAGAAGAAAATTACATTTCAACAAAATTAGAAGAGTTAGGGGAGCTTCTTCAACATTGCAGCTCCATGTTCCCTTGTTATTGAATCACAATAAGAAACCCCAGTTAGTTCTCTGCTACTGAGCAAATTGCTTTCCACAATTATGGTTTATGTGTTAATGGGGCTAGCTTCGCATTAGGAGAATTATTCCAAACCAGCAATGCCTCTCCATGCCGCAGAGCACAGCGCCCTGCCTACTTGACAAAATCCATGCCTCCCATGTTGCCTCTAAGGGAAATATATAAATAAATGCTTGCCAGTCTTGCTTCCGAGCGAGTTTTAATTGAGGATAATGAAACAGCCGTAGCTTCAAAGTGAGAGAATGAAGCCCACAAAGCCCTTTAACGTGCTAATAGGCAGAAGACATTTGTAGAAGTTTTGTGAGATGGTGTGGCCCCGTCATAGGGCAGGTAGGTGACAGTTGGTCAGGTTGAGCTGCGATGACCAGACCCGTTTTTCCTATTTCTATTTCTGATGTTGACTTGAACGAAGGATTCAGGATGTCGTAGAGTCCGAGCCTTCGACACTAAGCATCCTGCCCTTTCAGCTTTAGGGCATCTGCATTCCACTCACTTAAAGGAAATGACCAGCAAGCATCAGAACCCTTAATTATACATGATTAACTGTTTCTAGTCTCCACATCCTCTTCACATTTCAGTTGCGTGTCACCCACAGAATACCTCTCTCCGTTTAAATCACAGTGACAACATGAACAGCATGTGTGTACTTTTAGCTAAGCAACTTCCAATTCAAGTGGGTTGCCTCAGCTGTAAGACATGAACTCAGAAGTGATAAAGCATGGCGCTGCTTCGGTAAAATGGAATAAGAAATCACTCTGACAGAGAGCCTAGATTCAGGCCTGGTTTGCTAACTGTTTTTTTCTTTTTTTCTTTTTTTTTTTTTTTTTCCTCTTTCAAGGTCGATGTTCTTGATTTTATGTGGAGCATATCTTATGTGACAGCATAGGAAGAAATGTAGGCAGCCAGGTTAATGCATTTGGGGTCAAAATGGACTTCAAAGTGAAGGGGATCAGCCCTCTTGAGATATTCAGCTAACATTCACAAGTTTAAAAGGAATCTTGATTAAATGGCCACTGTTATGGTGAATGCCAAGCGCTATGGGAGGCATGAAAGGGAGACTTTCAGTTACTTATTAAACAAAGGGAACCTCTTTATTTTCTTCTGACAGGGATACAGCAGAAAGGTGTGGTTTAGAATGATTTGCTGTTGCAGTCTCTTTCACCGGAGGGATTTCTAAGTGGGATATTTTCATTTCTGAGTTGGAAGTGTTTGTCTCTGGGATTTGAGATGATGAGTGTTTTTTGCCACCTTCATCACCTGCCAGCAACTTAAGCACCATCTGCCAAGGTGCCAGGCATTGCTTTATGGCTCCCATGGGACTTCACCCGAGTTTGTGTGAGTGTTTGCATAAGAATAATCCATCGCAAACCTCCTGCACTTATTGGCAACACCAGTCATTTGTAAAAAGGAACACTTAAAAAAAAGAGAGACATTTTGATTTAGCAACTGAAAACTAACATCAGATCCTAATGATTACTTTGTATATGAGTTTCCTCAAAATTATTATGAAATCCCCAATCTTAATATCCATTTTGTTTTATACATTTGTATTTTAAATAAATTTAAACAGTCTGGAACATTTAAACTTCAAGTTTAACAGCATTCTTAAAACTGTCATTAAAATTATTTTCTTCAGGGCCAGCCAAGTGGCTCAGTTGGTTAAGAGCTCGCTCAAGAGTGCGAGCTCTGAGCAACAGGGTTGCCGGTTTGACTCCCGGCCCAAGCTGAGCTGCCCCTGAGCTGCCAGCAGGTGGCAGGATGGCTCAGCTAAAAAACAAAATAAAAAAAAATATTTTCTTCAAAAAATATATTCAGTTGGATATTTTTCATTAATGCTTCTTGTTTTATTAAATACTTTTTTCTGACATAACTTCATTTCTATATTATTCCAAATTTGAAATGTAAAGGTTCAAATTTATGTATCCACTGCGTTATTAAGAATTAATTTGTTCTTCACAGTGTCTTTTGCAGTCATGTATTATAAAAAGCTCTAGTGTCCACAGAATAACTGCTCTGTCTCTCACACCACTGTCATATATATGGGTAGATTTTAATTTTCTTTATCTACGAACATTTAGCAACATTTGACTGCATTTTTAGAGATGGGATGTAAAACTCTTCTGAGATCAAACAAAAAAGAGGTCGACACACAACTGGCATAATTGAAATTTGTTTCAGGATTTTCAGTGAATGACAATAGATTTTGTCTTTAAAAACCATTCTTCTCATACCTGTATTTTAAACTGACTTTGAGAAAGGCAGTGTTACTTTTTCCTAAATTGTGTGCTTCATGTACAAGAAGGCAGTACAAAATGAAATTCCCTAGTAATGCTAGGCACTTAATTCTGCCAAATAATTCCTATACAAGAGCACTTAAGGAGACAAGTATCCCATGAGGGAATGCCCAAGTGGATTTCTATCAGGTGTATTTACGTATTTTTTATTTATTTTTAATTTTTATTAAATTTATTGGGGTGGCATTGGTTAGTAAAATTATGTAGGTTTCAAGTGTACATTTCTATAATACATCGTTTATATATTGCATAATATTTTTACCACCCAGAGTCAATTCTTCTGCCCTCATCCTATATTTGACTCCCTTTTCTCTCTTCTACCACCACTCCCCTCTTTCTTTACACTCTGGTAACCACCAAACTGTTATCTGTGTTTATGAGTTTTTGTTTGTCTTGTTCATTTGTTTCTTTCAGTTTTATATCCCACATATGAATAAAATCATGTGGCTCTCAACTTTTTCTGTTTTGTTATTTTGCTTAGCATGATAATCTCAAGATCCATTCATGTTGTTGCAAGTGTTGGAGAGGCTGGGGAGGAACAGGAACCCTCACACAGTGCTGGTGGGAATGTAAATTGGTGCAGCCACTATAAAAAACATATGGAGATTTCTCAAAAAATTAAGAATGAAATTACTACACAAACCAGCAATCCCTCTTCTGGGTATCTACCCAAGAAATCTGAAAACATTTGTCCCTAAAAATATGTGTACCCCGATGTTCATTGCAGCTTTATTCACAGTGGCCAAGACGTGGAAACAACGAAATATCAGGTGATTCAGAACCAAACAAATGACTCAAGTTGTTTTCCTCAAAGTGTTCTTGGAATTATGAATGTGTTTGATTTTACCAATCTCCTACTTGTTGCTATAAAGCCCCTTAACATTATTTTGCAGTATCCTTAGTGGAAATCACAGAGTATATTTTTCCTTTTGCAAACCTTAGAATATATGATTAATTTCACATAGATAGAAATCTCTTCTGTGGAGTAAATGGAAATGGAACTGATCCCTGAACACTTCCTTCATGTCATAAATCAGTGATAGATCATCACTAAAACTCCTGCTACATTATAAAATAAAAGACCTTGCTGTATTGTCAGACATTTATTTCCACAGAGCTTTTTCACTTACCTTATGAGATAGAAGCACTTATGCACTTAAATTTGCTCCAGACAAGAAATGGTAAATAATGTCTTCCATGTTATGGAAAAGAGGCATACTGTGAATGCCAAGGTAAAAATTTATTTGATTCTATAGTACACAACTATTTCTTCCAAACAATTTAGGATTCAGGCAGCATGCTGACAGCTCACGTGTGCCATTTCTGCAAGAATCAGTTTTGTAATAAGCCTCAATATATGCACCAAACAGGAGGATTCTGTTCTGTTTTGCAGATGAGCAAATGGAATATTTTATTTTCAAGGAATAGGAGGGAGGAAGAAGACTTACAAGTAGACACCTCGAAACAGTAAACTGGGTCTTGGTAAAATAACAAAACAACTAACCGAAAAACGTCTCTGACTATGTAGTAAGCATTGTGCTAATGAAACTAAGCTTTAAGGCAAAATCTTGAGTTGGCTCCATTTTCTACGTGGAAAAAAGGCCAGTAATGAGTTACTGCTTGGGAGAGTGACATTCACAGAAGGGTGGCCAGCATGTCCAGCTCACACCTTGACTTTGTCTGGTTCTCCACAGGTGAAGCCAGTACTGGAGCTCTAAGTGAGAAGAAAGTACAGTGTTCTAGAATACTTTTTTCTCACTTTCTCTCTCTCTCTTTTCTAAGTAATTACCTCCTTTTGGGGTTAGGATCTGTTGTATTCATTTTGTTTGTGTGTGTGTGTGTGTGTGTGTGTGTGTGTGTGTGCATTTACATATATCAAAAGCAGTCACTCTTCATTAGCTTTGGTCCACTAGATCTGTGATTGCTAGCAATGGAAGTGTTAGACCTAAAGAAAACGTTTGGCCATAGCTGTTAGGGAATGGATGACACAGAAGCTTTGGGCAAGGGGTCTTTCGGCTCTGAAAGTATATTCTGCCTTGAACTTCAGCCCAGTGAAAACGTGGATGCTATCATTTTTTTAAGTGATAATTGAATGGCATTTATTTTTGAAAATGAAAAAAATATTTTTAATTTCAAACAGAGGATCAGTTTTATCAACCCATCTCACTATTTTCTTTCAATTTAGGAGTCCATCAAAAACAAGAATGATTTGATCAGCACTTAACATGTTAAGTGTTTTTGGTATATTGTCTTATTTAGTCTTCCCTGTAATCTTAAGAGTAGGTATTATTGCCCATTTTATAAATAAACAGAGTTAAAAGATATTCAGTGACCAGTCTGAAGTCAAACTCAGTGATTCAGAAAACTGGGAGGTTTGCTCAGGTGCCTCTAATTCATTTTTTTTTTTAATTACTAAGCCATGTGATACTTCTTTTCCAAGGTGGCCATTCTTCGTATGTTAGATCAGAACACAAAAATAAACCATAAATAACTCCTATTGTAGTCATTATCACATAGTGTCTTCAACTACTGATTCCCTTCCATTCAGGTGGGGGAATTTCTGATTTTCTAACTGCTTTCTTGATCCTTTCAGTTCAATGACCTTGAAAAATGTCCCTTGGCTTTCTGAATGTTTACCATTGCACTTGAACTTCAGTCCACTGTGCTTTGTCAATTGATTCAGTTTTTCCTGTGGGTTTGAGTGAGTTTTTCCTTCATGATCCTCCAGAGTACTACACGCAGTAACTCTTTTCCCTCCCATTGCAGGGTCAGGAAGGGACCTCAGTGACTAGCATGAGATATAATAAATGATATGTAAGGGTAATCTTTTTTGGTTTCATTCATTCCACAAGATAATAACAATTACCTCCCTTGCTTTTTCATCTAGCTATCACCATATTGCTCTCTTTCCTTTAGCAACCCCAAATACTTAAGGAGTAGTTTGTGCTATAACTTATGCTTCCTGTGCCAATCGTTTTTCACCTGAAATAGATTCATTTCTATCTAACTCTAATAAGGATGCACTTAGTAATGCCAGAAAGAAATTCTTATCACCAGAATTTATGGTGCCTTTTTTACTTAGTTCTCATTTTTTTTTTTTTTTTTTTTAGCTGAGCCATCCTGCCACCTGTTGGCAGCTCAGCTTGGGCTGGGACTCCAACTGCTGTTGCTCAGAACTCAAATTCTTGAGTGAGCTCTTAACCAACTGAGCCACTCGGCCGGCCCTATTTAGTTCTCATCTTGATTCACCACCCTCTCTTTAATGTCTCACTTTGCTTGTTTGCCATTACCCTAGTCTCTTCTTGTTTTCTTCCTAAACATGTAGGCATTTTATATTCATTTCCTTGGACTCGAATCCCTCCATTCTCCTAAAATGTCGTTGTCCCCAGACAGTTTGGTCTCTATATGTTTTCAACACATCCATGGCTTTATATGCTATCTGTGCCAATGACTTCCAAATTTGTTTCCCCAGTTCATCACTCTCTTTATGCCTTATGTACTCATCTCCATATCCTTCTAGATTGTTCCATACGAAAAGACTCAAAATTAGTCTTTATAAAATGCAAGTAAGAATTTACCACAGATTCTCCTTCTCCTCTACATCTGATTATTACTTATAGGGTTGCTCATTTCTCATGCAGTTTCCCTTTTTTTTGTGGTATAGTTTAGCCAGTCAGAAACAAACCCTGTGTTAATCATATAAATATTTCTCAGTTTTACTTTTTCCTCTTTAACTGGACTGTCATTGCCTTAGTCAATATCCTCAGTTTAGGCAAGAGCTTGGACTATTAAAATAACATTCTCACCAATTTCTCTACTTTTTAAAAACACCCCTGCTTGTTCAGATTCTATTTTCCTGCTGTATATAATTTCTAAAAACAAAAATTAACCATGTTTCTACCCTGCATGATTGTCTCTAATACCTTTCATTCCAGCACATTAAATATCCATTCCTGGAGGTGAGCAGTTGTGGAGATTAAACATTCTGCCAGGGTAGGTGCTAAAGAAACAATGCACTGTCGCTGCCCTTGTAGGGACCTTAGTCAGATAACCTAGCAAACAAATGTAAAATTACAACCAACACATGCTAGGAGCATATACTGAAATGACCTGCGGAGTCTGGGAAGTCAGGCGATAAAATTTTAAGTAGAAAACTGAAGAATAATAAAAGCTAGGTTAGGAAAAAAAAATAAATAAAATAAACCAAGGAAACAAATTGAACAAAATCCTTTCACTAGGAAAAGGCTCAGACAATTTTAAGAAATGTAAGGCTGGTGTATTTGAACACAGAGAACAAATAGGAGATTGTAACTAATTAATCAGGGCTATAAAAAGCATATGTCTGATCTTCATCCTAAGTCCAAAGGAAATCAATTGAAGGGTTTAAGGGTAGAGGGGAAAGTGGTACAATTAAAAAACAGATTGAAAGAGCCCAGAGTGGATATGGGGAGACAGAATAGAAAGTATTGACAACAAGAGGTGGAGATAGGTTGGATAGGAGGATTGTAATGATTATGAAGAGAAGTGTCAAGACTTAAGGGATATTTTAGAAGATTCTTAATTTGTACTAAAAAAAATTAAGGTGTTTGTTGATGGATTGAATGGGGGAAGAGAGGAAACAAAGAGAGGGAGATGTCAAGGATGGCTCTTAGATGTGTAATTTGCTGAAACAGATGAATGCAGGTACCATTCACTGATCAGGGCCCAAAAAAGAGGACATATATTGATGAGAGAAACAGGGCCAAATGATGATGGCTGCTTGTGCATATTAGTGTTTGTCATCACTGGGGGGGTTGCGGGCGAGGTTTCAGCGGTGAGATGACCAGTGTAAAAAAGGCACGTGTCTTTAATCAACAATAACAACCTTATATAGCTGTTTGGAGGCATGCACATGCTGCCTTCCGCAGGTGTAAGCCATGCTTACATAAGGGCTTTTGTAACTGGAACCGGGGTGCCTGTGCAGTAGGCTCCAGGGTCATGTCCCGTACCCCAGCCTGCACATATTTGGACATACCCGCATCTCCTCATGTTCCAGGCTTCTGCTTGTGTGTGTCTGAATGTGTCCAGGCCTTGTCAGTCCACCCCCTACTGGCAGTTTGGGACTTGACCATAAGAGCGTGTTTCTGTGCACAAAAGCCACAACAGCAATACATGGTACAACAGAGGACCACGAGGCTGGTGGACATACCTGTCAAGATAAGGCCTGACCACCGCCACGAGGGACCATGGGAGTCCCACCAACGCATAAGGGGATCGTCCTGCAGGGCTTAGATTGCCGAAACCTAGGTGTCTATTTCCTGCAAGAACTCCTGCATCTTTTGTTGGTGGTCCAGGATGTAAACACAACATTTAACGTGTAAGAGGACACATGCACCCCCTGCGCAATAGTTAACAGGTCTAGGGCCACCCTGTTCTGCAGCACCA
Source organism: Hipposideros armiger (assembly GCF_001890085.2). Classification (NCBI taxonomy): domain Eukaryota; kingdom Metazoa; phylum Chordata; class Mammalia; order Chiroptera; family Hipposideridae; genus Hipposideros; species Hipposideros armiger. Next base: position 346,819 of record NW_017732219.1, read on the forward strand.
ACTTTCTCATTTGGGTTGTTTCATCAAGGAGCAAGGCTAAAGATTCTCGCGTGACATTCAGGGCATTCATGACATGTTGGGCAAGGGCTTCCACCTGTAGCTCTACGTCTATCACTCCACCCCCCTGGCAACAAGATGGCTAAAGGGTAAAACCACCAGGCCACCTGCTTTTGTCGGTGCCAATGATGGTAAACTGGGTACCAATTGGCTGGCCTTTGGGATAATGTGGGCAGGAGGCGACCATGAATAAATGGGCACCCCCCAGGTGCAGTGGCCCGTCCATTGGGATGGCAGATATGGCCAGCCATAGTGACCACAAACCCAGATAGCATCACCTGGCAGAAAATCAGTGGGGTTTGTCCCCACTATATGTCATCCATCCCACCAGCGGGTAGGGTTCATTTCAATAGTAATGTTGAGGCAGAGCACCTTGGGTAACCAACCATTGTACAGTTTGGAAATGTGGGGTGTCGTTGTTTGACACACAGAGGAGCACGGTTAGACAATGTCACATGAATCCCCATCAACCACCCCCAGCCATTGTCCACAGCCTTGCCAAGGAGAGGGGGGTTGTTGTGGTGTTGCTTCCAAAAGAGGGCTTCGACAGTGCGTCAGCAAGCGTTTCCCTCCGGACTGTTCCAGTCCCAGCACTGGAGGTCTGTCCAGTTGGTACCAGTGGCAAGGGCAACTCTCCAGGGAAGTCCTTCAGCTGTCTCCGCTGCCAGCTCTGTGCACACCCAGCAGTGTGAGGCATTGTGTACCCTGGCAAAGGTGTGCTCCCAGGACAGTATGTTGTTTTCTGTGGCTAACCTGGGCAATATGACAGAGCAGATAAAAAGACCATCATGGGTAAGTCATAGGCTTCTGGCAAAATACAGGCTACATGCTCGTCCTGTCATAGCACCATAGCCAGTATGGGGGCAGCTCCTAGTTGGTGGTATCACACTTGTGTTCCATGGGTCGTCGGTAGAGGGCCAGGGGTTAGGTCCACCGTGTACAGGGGTATGGGCCAAAGGCATAGCACGGAGGTCCCTCATAAGAGGGACCCATTTGTCTTGGCTGATAAAGTCACTTGTACTGTAAAGGGCCAGCTCCCAAGCCAGGGTGTGACCTCCAGGACCTTTTCTAGACCCTGTTCCCAGGACTCAAGCAGGGTGACCCAGGATTTTTGGGTGATCTGAGCTTGCCAAGGCCAGGTCCATTTCTGCATCCAACTGGGGGCTACTGTGGATAGAGCAGGTAGGATTACCATCCCTCCCTTTAACCTGGGCTGTACCTCTGGGTCCCCAGTCACCGTGACCCATAGGAGTCGCGGGAGCCTCTCGGTTACCTTATCCCGTGGGGCCGTCCCAGTTTTCTGTGGCTGCTTGTTCAATAGGCGAACAGCTACCGGTACCTGTTTTTTTGTTTTGTTTTTTTTAATATTTCCACTGGGGGGCTGTTAAACGGGTTTAAAGCGTTTAACCATACCGGCAGCTTGAGGTCAGTAAGGAACATGTAGTTGCCATTGGACATCATTGTCCTTTGCCCAGGTTTGAACCTGTGAACCTGTAAAGTGGGTGTCTCGATTACTGGCGATAAGCCTGGGCCCACCATAGGCGGCCAACAAGTGCTCCAGGGCTAGGAGCGTGTGTTGTTGTTCCACCCGGGCCACAGAGTAAGCAAAACCCAGTCTGGAGGCAGTGTCTACCACCGTCAGGGTGTAACGTGCTCCCTGGTCTGCAGGGAGTGGCCCAATATAGTCCATCTGTCATTTTTGTAGGGGCCGTGCTCTTTGACCTGTTCGTGTACCAGGCATCAGTTGGCACTGGGAGGCTTGCCCTCCTTGATGGGACTGGGAGTCTCCCCCATTTTCACGGGGTTCTCTGTTTGCTCAGAACAGAAAGTGATGGGCCCCAACAGAGCATGTAGCTTTTGGGTCAATGAACTCGTGGAGAACTGAGCCTGTTCTTCTAAATAGGCTCCCCATTTTGTTAACTTTGGCATTTGTGCCACACCTGTTTGTGGCCTTGTTGTCCAAGACTGAAGCCAGCCTTCTGCTGGATAGATCATTTGTAGCATGACCGAGTGTGGGCCCGTGATGTTTTTACAGGCCAACAGGGAGACGCACACCGCTGCTAATTGTTTTTCCACCAGAGAGTACCGTTCCTCGGCTCCCTTCCAGAGCCGTGACCAAAGCCAGAAAGGAGTCTTCTGCATGCCCTGTTTTTGCCAGAGACCCCAGCCAAACCCAGAGTCCCCCAGTTGAACGGTCAGGAGGAACAGCAGGGTTGGGTCTATGATCCTTAGGGTCTGGTCCTGTGCTAGGGCCCATTTTGTAGCCCCCAATGCCTGCTCAGCTTTGGGGGACAAATCCCAGGGCCTCCCTTTGCGAACCAACCAATGTACGGGTTACATTAGCATCACCAAATGTGGTATGAAGGTTCACCAGAACCCCAGTAGCCTGAGTTAAGTTTGTAGCTGCCTCACCATCTCCTGTCGAGAGTATGCTTGACTTTTATTTATGACCGCCTTGGGGATTACTTTTGTCTTACCCGACCAAATAGCTCCCAAGAACTTGACAGAGTAGCCAGGGCCTTGGACCTTGTCCTCGTTGATGGCCAACCCCCAACCCGTTAGGGCATCTTGGAGACTGCAGGGGGCAGTTTCCAAATCTGCAAGAGAATCAGAGGTTAACATTATATCATCTATATAGTGAAACAAGTGCATGGTCAGGGGCTGGGTCCATGTGGCTAAATCCTGTGCTACCAGCCCATGGCACAGGGTTGGGCTGTGCAGGTAGCCTTGTGATAACACCTGGAAGGTACATTGTCTACCCTCCCAGGTGAAGACAAACTGTTCGGCTGGCAGTGTTAATGTCAATGGAGAAAAAGGCGTTGGCCAAGTCTACCACATAGTGGAACTGTCCCAATTTCCATGAGAGGTGATCTATCAATTTTGTGATGTTTGGAACAGCGGCGTGCAGCAGGGTGGGTCGAGGTGGTTACCTTATTTAGTTCCCAGTAGTCTACTGTCATTTTCTAGGAACCATCTGGTTTCCATACTGGACAGACCAGGGAGTTGAAGGGGCTATGGGTGGACCGTATGACACCTGCCTCTTTTAACTTCAAAATAGTATTCCCGATCTCCTCGTGCCCCCCGGGCAAATATACTGTTTGATGTTAATTGCTCCGGTGGCCTGTGGCAGGTGGAGGGGCACGTGCTGGGGATGTCCTCTAACCACCGTTTTTACCATGCGCACCCGCAAGCAGAATTTCCCCACAGTCGTTATGATGGTCAGTCCCCTGAGCACTTCCACCCCAAGGATGTATTTAGCAATAGGAGACACGTAGACCTCATAGGTCCTCGGGGGGGGGGGATGTCCAACACCCAGGGTGATGAAGACTTTACCTTGATGCGTCAGCCACCATACTTCAAAAGTGGCTTTTGGGCCCTGAAAATGGTCCGGATTGCCATATATTAGGGTGCTGTCTGCCCCAGTGTCCACGAGGGCCAGAACCTGTTGTAGGTTTTGGGGGGACCAATATATGGTGAGATCAACGTGCGACCTCAGGTCATCTGGCTGCCCCATTAACCGGATGCCCAGGCCCATTTTCTAGCCTGGGAGGAAGTCAGTTAGGTGCAACTCCGAGGCAGTCCCCTTCTGTTCCTTCGGGGGTAATGTGCTGAACTTCTGCTCAGGCCGTAGCTTCTGCTAGAGGCCCAAGAGAACCTCGAGGGGCTGGCCATCCAGTTTCTCCTCAGCCAGCCCAGTGGCCACCAGGTCAAACCACATTTGCTGGCGGCTCACCTTAGTAGGGCCTCCCCTCGCCTTGGCCCTTGGGCGTGGCTTTCATAGCCCATTTCGGGGGGGACGGGGGCGACTCACGCCCCTTCCGGACACAGCCCTTGCCTGTACAGTCCGGCCTTGCTGGCAGACTTCCAATGTCTCCCAGCCTAGCCAAAGCCCCTGTGACATCATGAACAGGCCGGTCTGTATAGGGGGCCAATAATGCAGCCATGGTCACAAAGGTGTCCAGTGGACCCTTAGTAAGGATAAGATCTTTCATGTGGGCTGTGAATATCTCTTCATCGGGGCTGTTATACTGTAAGGCAAACATCATGTGCTTCATATCCTTCTCTCGTATGACTTGCACCAAGTCCAAGTAGGTGGTCCACTTACTCACATGTTCCAGCAAGTCCCCTGCATTGTCTCAGACTGTACAGGCAGCAGCCATGAGCCAGTTAATTAGGGTTTGATTACCGGCTCGGAGGTTGGTCTGGGGCACATTTTGTAAATGCTGCTGTAGGGAGGGTACTGTGGTGACACTGACCAGCTGCACCATTTCAGTGGGGCTTAATTCTGTGTTGTCTGCCCCGTCATCCCACAAGGGCAACAACCAAGCAGAACCGACTCACCCAGGTGCTGCTTGCACTGCTTGGCGAGCTCTCGCAGCTCCATGGCCGTGTCTGTGGTGTGAGAGGTGTGTTGCATGGACTGCCAGGGTCCGGCGGCCCTGCCCCGAGGAGCCAGAGGCGACTCGACTTCCACCCTTTGTCACACCACCAGTTGAGCACTCCGCAGCAACCGATGGGCTGCTAGCTGGGGAGGGCACCCCCAACTCGGGGGACCCTTGGAGTATGTGTTCAGCCGCCGCCAGGCATTGCTCCAGATCCTCTTCCCTGCGCTGTAACTGCTGCACCCAGCCCCACGTACTCCTGAATGTCATGGCTAGCACGTCTAGCATGTTGTAAGACTGACAGGAACATCCAGGCCACTTGGCTGGCCACCTCCCCCCGCCAGCAGGACGTTCAGCTCCAACGCCTCCAGGGCTTTCTGGACGTCTCCTGATGGGGGGCGCACAGCATCCCAGTCCTCCAGCGGAGTCCAGGCGAGCAGGTACCCCACAGCTGGGTACCAAAAGGACGTTGGGGGCCATATCCCGTCTACCTGGGGCGGTTCCTCCAACAGGGCAGAGGGGGCACTCATCTCATCCTGCCGACTTCGCCATGGGGGAGGAAGGAGGAGTTGTAGGGGAGGTTTCCTCGGTGAGATGCCCAGCTTAAAAAAGGCATGTGGAGCCAACATGAGGAGGAACCAGTGTCTTTAATTAGCAATAGCAACTCTGTATAGTGGTTTGGGGGAGGAGAGTGCAGGGGAGTGTGCATGCTCCCTCCTTCAAATGCAAGTCACGCTTACTTAAGGGCTTATGTAACCGGAGCTGCGACGCCTGTGCAGTAGGCTCTGGGGTCATGTCCTGTACCCCAGTCTGCACATATTTGGACATACCCAGGTCTCGTGTTCCGGGCTTCCTCCCGTGTGTGTCTGAACGTGCCAGGGCACTGTCAGATTTAATGTGTCTATGCAACATAAAAAGGTGATGTTCACAAAGACTACATGGAAACACTTAAGTATGTGGCATAAAACTGAACATTTTATATTGTAAGTAAACAAAAATGAAGCAAAGATTAAAATATAAATTTTGGAAACATTGACACACAAATGATAATTAGAATTGTCACTATAAATGTAGTTATATAGGGAGAGAATATAGATCTCATAGGAAACAAAGCCAAAAATGGTTCTTAAAGAATTTTGTCATTTAATGTCTGTATAGAAAATAATAAGCCTGAGAAGGCTGCGAATGGAGGAGGGGAAAGGTTGCTAAGAGGACAAACAAGAGAGTGTTGTGTGATAAATGTGAGAGGAAAAGTTTCAAGGTGAAGGGAGTGATCAAGTATCTTTAGGGCTATGAGCACAAAAACACCTGTCAATGCTTATTCAATTTGTCCACAAGAGCTATATGGATGATTTTTATCAACAACTTTTGTAAGTAACAGGAATCTGGAGTCAAATTAGAGTAGGTTGAGAACGTCAGTGAGAGAGAAAGAAGATGACAGAGGTTTAGATAGTACCTAGTGCTTCTTGATCATGTTGCTGTAAGGAAGAAGAGAGGATGCTGGGCTGTCCATCAGAAGGTCCGTTTATTTATGTATTGAAATGACGTGAATGTGTCTATATAACCAGAAGGGAGATTTAGTTAAGAAATCAATGTCAAATATATAAAAGGGAGAAAGTGTAATTCAAGATGCCCAAGATAGATGTCTAACAACAACAACAACAACAACAAATGTGATCCAGTATAGGCAAAACAATCAGATTTATAGAAGTAGGTTGTTACAGATCCTGTAGGTAACTGCACTGTATACTTTAAAAGCATTCCATTTCAAAACTTTACAAATTCCAGCAATTATTGGAAATTTTGGTGAAAGGATTATGTTACATAGGAGAATAGATGTTTCATCTACCATAAAAGGAAACAGTTTCTTTTTTTGTTTGTTTAAGGCCACTGTAGATTTAGGTTACTTTGAATTTATGAGGAAGACAGAATCTTCAATATGGAAGCCTACTTTTCTCTACTTAGTAGATGACAAGGTCACCTCCCCAAAGTGTAGCTGAAAGTTAGAAGGACTAAGGAATGTGATAACTTTAGGGTGGCTTAGGTACAAAATGTAGCAAGATTAGGTAGTCACATAATTGATGACCTAGGTTATTTCCTAATTTCCAAGTTCCTTGATAAATGAGGGAGGTAAAAAAGATCCAGTCTTGTTAACATAATCCATCCTCAACTGTCTTTCTATCTTGGACTCACACATTTTCCCAGGCAGGCTTCCCACACAGCAACCAGTTTTCTGACTGCCCTTTGAACTCTCCCCTCGCCCCACCACACCCCTTTCTCTTTGCATATGAGAGTTGCTTCCTAGGCTTGGCAATACCTGTCCACTGCAGTGAACTAATGCCACTTGTTTTGTAAGATACAGATCACATAATTCCCCCAGTATTAATGACTCACTACGTCTCTAAAGTGTAGGACTTCGTAGGTGCTCATTTATTAGATGGAAGGACACATTTGTTTAGTCACTTCATTTAGGTGTGAGTTTATTTTGAATTTGTTTCTGATGCCCTCATTTAACTCTTGTAGTACTGTTGATTTATATCCAGTGAGAATACTAATGTGATCAAATTGAGAAACATTTAAAAATAAATAGTCTAAGACACAGAAGCTATGCGCCATAAACTATCAAGTTTTTGTTTTTCTTTTTTTAACTTCTAACTGATTAATGGCCTCTTAAAGATAGTCCATGTTAGAAGGAGTTTAATTTGAATTTTAGAGTTGTATTAAAATAATTAACTTCGGAACATTTAATTTAAATGTTTCAACTTGAAGATAATGAGCAAAATATCATAGTGTATATTGAATTTCAATCAAATACTTTTAAGACAGATTCCAAAAAGCTTTAAGTACTTTCTGTTTATAATAGTAAATCTCTTCTTATTAGACAAATACAATTAATCTACTTCAAAGAATAGTGTATGTGTCATAAACTCATATTTGAAAACAACACAAATAATCACACTCAAATTAGTTTTATTTTTTTACATTCACTATCTGCAGAAGAAAATGCTTGAGGAATAGCTGTCCAAGTACACAGAGGGGAATTCCATTTTGTATTGATAAATGCATAAATCTGAAATGCTACATCATCAGTTTCCTCATCGCCACCATTTATTGACTGCCTATTATGTGCTGAGCACTTCTCTCAGTCCTCACAATTGTTAAGATCATTTTTAACCCTAGGAAGGTTGGTATCATCACCATCATATTCCAGATGATGAATTTCATTTCAACTACATATACTTGAATTTGAACTTAGGCCCCTTTGAGTCCTCACCCTACAATCTTAACCATTGTGCAAGACTATCTTTTTAGAGTTAAACTATTAAAGAGATTTTCAAACGCAAATAATTTTAGTGTGTATGCTACTATTAAAGTATAACCAATTAATTAAATCAAATGTGAAAGTAGGTATGTATAAGATAGAAAAGGATAGTCCCTTTAATCCCAAACTCATTATGATGTCAAGACTTCCTATTTTCCAGTTTTCTTTTTGGTATAAAAGGCCCACACACAACACCAATTGCCTCCCAGGATTGCAAAATTAAAACAATTCATAATACCCAGAGTTTGCAGAATTTGAGAGCAAAGGGCACCCCCATGGACTAACAGTAAAGAATATGAATCGGTACAAACTTTCATAATGACAAGTTAACAATGTGTAAAATGTTAACACCATATGTCTAACAATGTTAGATTCTATTAATTTAATTGAAATACTCAGAAAAAAGATACAAAGATATATGAGTAGATGTTCATTGCATTGCAGTACTGTTTATAAAAGAAAAAAAGGATTTAAATACCAGAAATATATAGAAATTTAAAAAATAAATCTCTGCAAAATATTACCATTTATAGATGTAGATATTTATAATTTTGAGGATAAATAATATTCAGTATAACAATAATATAATAATATAAAGCAGGCTTTAATAAGCATGTGTATACTTAAGTCAATGATCTTTCAGGATATCCATGGAGCACTGAGTCCACTCTCCTATAGATAATTTATCATTTGGATCAGTGTCGAGAAGGATGCCATGTGAAAGGGTTAAACTTTGGAATCTGATTTGAAACCTGAAGAGAAGTTAGTCAGAAAAAGGGAGACATGTAAAAATTCTGCTAGGCAGAAAGACATAGTATAGTGAACCTACAGAGGTGAGAGAAAGCCTTGAGTATTCAAGATTATATTTTGGTGTTCCGGGAGCATGCTATGGGAAGCAAGCTGGAGTAGAAAGATGGAGCTGGAAAAGTGTGCGTGAGTCAAATCATTCCCTTTCTTTAACTATCAGCAGCGATACCTACATTTTCTATAGCTTGTTTGTTCATAATTTGAAGATATATTGTACAATGCTATTTTATTAGTGGAATTGAGTCGACAGAGCTACTTTATGAACACTAACTCATTTTTTTTATATCAATGTGATCTCTACCATATTTAAAAACTTACAAAGTTTTGGAAAAGCTAAGATAGAAAATTCTAGATCATGCTTTTAGATAAGAAAACATGTGAAGCAATCCCTTTATAGGTTGTGTGTCTGTGTAAGTATTTGGCTGTGTAGTAGGTGGGTGGTTCCCATCAATTTTTTCATAGTCTGAGAACAAGGTTGCCCTAGGATAGCAGTAACAATGGCTGTACTCTAGCCACGTGTATGATTAATTTCTAAATGCAGAGATCAATCTGTATATAGTTTTATTAACTTTTAAAACTATATACACAACCAACAGAAAAGTAACTGCAGGTTAAAGTTTGTGCTTAAACATGCATTTTCTTTGAAATCATAGTATTTTCTAGGCTGACAATATACCTACGTTTAAGCATGGAGTTTGTACTCACCTCCTTTGTGAGGCAAAGCTTTTCAAGTGCCAAATTCTACAGGGTTATTCCCACACCCACATTAGGAGAAGTTTCCTCTTGTTTTTCAATATATTCTTATTTCATTCAAAAGATAAATACAATTAACAACATTGACTACAACAAAAAGGCAAAGCCATTTCTGTATGAAACAAATATTCTAGAAAAAGTATAGACAATTTGGGGATTTGTTGGTTCTGCCATACTCTTCTACCCATGTGATTTTTTTTATAAACGCTTTGATTAATAGATATTTCTCCAGAGCTGGCAATGTGCTAGGTACTGAAGATGGAGTAATAAACTAGACAGACAAGTTCCTTGTTTTACAGCATGTATACTCAGGGAAGCAATAAACAAGTAATTGTGTATCTTATCAGGTTATCATAAAAACTAAAGAATAAAAGCTAAAGATAGAATACGGGGCTAGGGTACAAATGAGCACTTGTGTGTGAGGTGCAGTGAAGGAAGGCTTCTCTGATCAGATGGCATTTGAGCCAAGACCTGAGGGAAGTAAAGGGACAAAGCAAGAAGATATCCAGGTGACTGAGATCCAGGGAAAGAGTGGGGGAAGATCATAAAGTCCAAGGGGTAAAAAATAGCCAGATCCTATAAGGACTCTTAGCTGGACTTTGCTCCTAGTGTAAGGGGCGTTGTGTCAGTCTGATTAAATGATAGGTTTGGCTTCCCTGTGGAGGAGATTTAGTTTTATGACGGGGGAAGTGGAAGCAGGGACCAGGTGAGATGGCAGCCAAGGCAGAAAATGATGATAACGTGGAGTGTAAGGTATTTTAATAGAGAGATGAAGCCAAGTGGAAGTATTAAGAAGATATTTGTGGCAGAACCAACCAGGCCTGCAGTTAGAACAGATAAGGAAGGAATAAAAGACGGCATCAAGAATTTGGTATGAGATACTAAGTTCCTGGTTATTTAAGTGAGGAAGCCAGTAAGAAAGCAAAATATGATATAATTGAGCAGAGAGTGTCACATAACAAATGTGACCATCTGAACATAGCTATCTGTATCTATAAGTACAAAAATAACTGTTTCCTAAAACCCATTGATTAAGATATTACACGAGGTCAGATAATTAACTTCGCAAAATTGCTGAATATCTCTATGGTCACCTTCGAAGTACCCCCCTTGGGAAGCTATTCACTGACACCAATGCCTAGTCCACCCTTCAAAACAATTTTGGAACTCTTTTTCTGGAATGGCCATCAGGGCTATTGTCATATTACCCTTGATGTCCTGAATGTCATCAAAATGTCTTCCTTTCAATATCTCCTTTCTCTTCGGGTAAAGAAAGAAGTCATTGGGGGCCAGATCAAGTGAGTAGGGAGGGTGTTCCACTACAGTTATTTGTTTACTGGATGAAAACTCCCTCACAGACAGTTCCATGTGAGCTGGTGCATTGTCCTGATGCAAGAGCCATGAAAAGTTGGAGAAAAGTTCACGTCATCTAACTTTTTTCATGCAGCCTTTTCAGCACTTCCAAATAGTAAACTTGGTTAACTGTTTGTCCAGTTGGTGCAAATTCATAATGAATAATCCCTCTGATATCAAAAAAGGTTAACAACATCACTGCAACAAATTCACGAGCTTAATTGGCTGACCTTGTATATTAATCATAAAACCTTAGCTTGAAACAGATTTTCTAAAGAAAGAAAGGGAGAAACAGTGTGGGAATTTCCACAGCTTTAAGGCTGTCATTTAATATGACATGTCAAAATTTTGCTGCTGCATTTAGATATAAGACTGTTGTCTTATATTATAGGGGCCTGGGACGTATACATACCACTATCAACATGTGATGTATGTGTGTGTGTGTGTGTGTGTGTATATATATATATATATATATATATATATATATATATAAAATAGAAGTATATATACATAAAATTATTTGGGAAAATATATAACCTGAGAAGAAGGATGATTCATACGATCCCTCAATCTCTCAATAACCCATAAAGACATGGGCAGTTTAGGCACAGCTGGACTGGGATCACTGCAGGAGAAGCTTTGTAGAGAGAGCCCAGCCCCCTAATGATGTACAGATTTTTAGAAGGGAGGAGCAAAGACATCTAGGAACTCTGTTATGATTGGTGCTTCCTGGTTGAGGAAGTGGCTGACTTAAAGAGAGAAAGCTCCTGAGCTCTGCCCCAGGTGTCATGTTGTTTTTTCTTGAGCTAGTTCAGATGAGCTGAACCAGTTTCTTGCTAAGTCACTGAAAGGATGGAGGAAATGAGCCTCCAGGGGTACCTAGATTTGTCTCTCCTCATCCTGATTAGACTTCATTCTCCCACTGGCAGTTTCACTTCCCCTTGCAATTTGACCTACATAGATGCCATCTCTACAAATTCTTTTTTCAGGAATGTCCCATTCAATCTACAAATCCTTAACTGCATTTTTTAAAATTTAACACCATAGTCCCTATAATTTTAGTTATAAAAAAATACTTTTTCTTCTGCTGTTTCAGAATACTTAAACATAGGAAATAGGCAAATAAACATTTACATATTTTGTCTGTTTCTCAGGTTCCCAGATAGTTTCATATCAACTTTTTCTTTTGATCTTGAACTTCTCTGTGCCTCCAGCATTTAGCAGAATAACCTAATAGACATAGGGGAAGTGACTGCATTTTCCTTTGTATTATAGACATGTTTTTCCATAATCTGACAATAGATAAATTGTTCACTTCTCGGGCAAAAAGAAAATTTGGCTGTACAGTTTTCCTCATTAATGTTATTATATGTGATGTGTAGCAAAATATTGACAATCTGTTAAGGTAGGTGTGATAAGAGAGTCTATTAGCCTAAAAGAAAGAGAGGTGTTTAATTTTATATAATTCACGAAGCTAAGTTTTTGTTTTATATATATATATATATATATATATATATATATATATTTATCTGAAATGTCTAATTGATCGAGAGATAAGTATTTTTGTATTAAATGTTAAGTCATTCAATACACATTTTAATTAATAAGTATTTGGTTGAAATTTTCAACTTAACTCTGGGTAATTAGGTAGACCATTTATAACGATAACATTTAGAGAGGGAATGGAAGGCTAATAAGAAACTAACTAAAGCCATTAGAACATTGAGATGGTTCCCAGTGTCTTATATTTGTAAAATAACTAAATTTATTTTAATACAACTTATGATATTTGAGCTTGCACAATGAGTTGACACAAGGTGTATATGTGGTTATGCATATGTGTATATAAAATATATTATCAATGACCAAAGTGTGGGAGAATGCTTGTTAATCACAAATCCACATTAATATAGCCTTTTTAAGGGTACTTTGACTCAATCTTGACTTGTCTTCAAGACAAATGGTATTGACTAATTCCTGTGGTTCACTGAATAGAACAGGTAAAACATCATTTATATTCATTATAGTCTAGGTTAATCAACCCATTTCTTACCTAGAGCTATGTCAGAACAGATTTTACAATCCATGATTTACATCTGATTTCTCACTAAATGCTAGACATGTAATTTTGATAGAATAGAAGACAAAACTTTGCATTGTACTGTATACCTGAAACTAACAGTAAAAAAAAAAAAAGAAGACAAAACTTAGTTTTGCATTTGGCAAGCTTTTCGAAATGCCATAGGCTCTTGCACTAATCGAATAAAAATAATTTTGTTATATCAGTATGTGCAGAATATATTAGGCACATAGTAATACTTTTTGCTTTCATATTTCTTGTTCTAATAGTAGTTTACCATTAAATCAAATGAAATTTGAATTATTTATTTGTTTATTTTGAGTATTTGCAAGGTGTAAGGTGCTGTCCCAGGTGCTGAAGGAGATATAAAGAAAATGGATACATATATATATATATATATATATATATATATATATATATATATATATATGTTGTTAAAAACTCAAAGTTCAAAATTATGTCAATCATCCATAATGCTGGGTAAAAACCAAAATGATAGCATTGAAATTATAAAGAAAATGGATATATATATATATATATATATATATATATATATATATATATATATATATGCTTATGTTAAGTATAGTGTAATGAAGAAAGTGTAATGAAGAAAAACAAAGGATTTAGTTGAAATGTGAGCCCATTTTAGCTTTGACTGTGTGAGTAAACCTATTTTTAGTGTTAACTTTCCCATCTATAGAATAAGGGTAATATCAATTCTTGATTTAACTACCTCAAACATTTGGTAAGACTTAAATAAAATATATTTTGAAAGTAATTTATAAATCACAAATCGTGACACTAGCATTCTTTAATGCTATCAAAAGAATAGCATTAAAACATGAGATCTACTATGAATTCAAGAACAATAAAATGTGATTCCTGGTCAAATATATTTGGGAAATACATATAGAAAGCTATAGCCATTCCACTTGGAGTGGCATATTGCATATTAACTTATGCAGTCTTACCGATTTTGTTTAAGCTAAAGTTCTTCAGAATTATTTAACTGAAAGCATGTATCATATGATACCCATTAACACTGTCAAAAAATATGTTTTGCTATGGAACATACTGAGGAAATTATACATTAAGTAAATGTTTGTTGTGCCTTTATTGTTATAGTATAATAGGAGTAACTATAATTATGTGAATAGCTGCAGCAAACAGTAGGCTCACCATATAATAGAAGCAGCACAAACGATACGGTGCCATCTCATAGAAATAAAGTGTAGATCAATGTTGTGAATGTCAATTAATGCTTCAAAAGGTTTGCTCTAACCATTGTACAGGGTTATACTTAAAGTTCCCTAGAGTCCATCCCAGCAGTAAGCTATATATTATATGTAAGGTATATATTATATGTAATATATATGTATGTATATGCATATACTTAAACTATACATTTAGTTCAAAATATACATATAATATGCAATGGGTATGTGTGTATATGCACATCACCAAAACTATGCTATATACAAATTTAAAAAGAAAAATGTGTACAATATATTAGAGAGAGCAGAGTTCAGAAATGAACAGGCTTGTTAGGTGGAGTCTGTGTCTGTGTGTGTGGCTATGTTGAACTTTACATGTTGACCTGACTTCTAAAAGAACATGCACATCAGACATGGATGTCAGTGGGTCTGAGTATTGAATCTTGGGTGCTGTCTGCATTTGAAGCTAAAGGAAGATGGGCTGTGGGTCGTCCTCAGAGTCATAGAATTAGGAGAAAGTTTAGTTCAGTGCAATGCCACCGAATCAAGTGCGCTACAACTTTCTGTTATTTTGCTATGTAAAGCTCACATGAAGTCATATTTAAAATTAATAACACTTCAATACACCTAGTCTTGTATTATGAATATCAAGGATGGGAAAGAAAAAAGTGAAGTACTTTCGGGAAAATATAAAAATAATACAGGCTCTATACTGTTGTCTACCCAATGGCCATCCCCTTTCTTCCTTGTTAAAAGGATGCTAATTGTGTTCAAGAAACCACATGGATTCATGAATTCCTGCGATTCATGGAAAGATAGTCAAGGAACCAGGTGAGGAATATAGAGGGGACACATGGAAACAGCCTAAGACCTTGATGAGGTTGAAATGCTGCATTAGATACCAAATTAAACCACTTTACCTATGGATTTCTTGCTTTGAGAGATAATTTCTTACATGATTTCAAACACATCATGTCTGGGTTTTGTTTTGTTTACAGCCCAAATTATTTTAACTGATAACCGATCAGAGATTAAACATCTGTGCCTTTCCCAGATGCTATAAAATAACGTCATATAACATTTCCTTATTTTATCTGCATTTAAAAAATTATGGACACCTAAATCCAAGATTACACTCAACTTAAAAATATCTCACCCAAAGAATAGGAAGTCCAAAAACAGCAGGCCGCACGGAAAAAGAGCCTCGGGTTGCTACATTTCCGACTCCCACTCTTGCCTTCTTTTATGTTTGTCACTGGTGGCTCTTCCTGGACTATTTTTGCATAGTTTCCCTTCAATGAGATAAATAAACATGTAATAGATAACCAAACACTTCCATGTTCTTGAGTAAAGAAGTAAATACAATGTAAGTGTAAACCTGAAGCATATAGTATAATTGAGGAGTTAAGCATGGGTCATCTGAAGTTAGTTTTCTAAGCATCGTGCACTAGTTCTACTCCTTGCTAGCTGTGTAGCTTGGGAAAGACATTTCAGTGTCTGTGTCCCAGGTTCCTCATATTAAAATAAAATAAAATAAAATAAAATAAAATAAAATAAATCAGCAAGTAACATGTACACACAGAATTGCTATAAAAGTGCCTGGCAGACAGTGAGCACTATTACATACACAACTAAAAAACAGTGTAGAATGCTGTCCTTTGCTGTGTTCATTCAGAAAGTCTAAATGTATTACAAAGGGTATATCGTCTTACATCAGTAGGCATTGCACTCATATTATCAGAGGAAGTAATTTTCCTCATAATCATGGAGCAGGCAGCCGCTGATATTACACTGAAGCAACATCTTATAATAACAATGCTTAATAGCCATAGAGTACATGTATTCTAAAGCTAGAAGCACTTAAGAGACATTAGCCAATTAATCATTACAGACCCCCGTGTGGTAGGTCAGAGTTATTATCTCAGTGTTAGAGATAATCATAGGGATGCACAGAACCAGTGAGCTCCTTGCTAAACCTGAACAACTGGTTCAGTGTGTAGCGGGGAATAGAAACAAAGGCTTGATTCCCTGTCAAGGATGCTGTTAAGTGGACCATGCTAGTTCTTGAATTACATATTCTTAAATTGTTTCCTTCTCCATCATATATAAGCATCTTTCATTATAACTATTACAAATGGCAAAAATAAGTGTGTGTGTGCCTCTGATAGCACCTGTTTTTAAACATATATCTACTAACCTTTTGATTTGAGATTTTCACAAATTCTAACAACTTAGAATGCTGCTTAATTAAAATTTTAATTAACTGTAGATACTGGCAATGAGTGAAACAGAATAAATGTTAATTTTATATAATGGAAGGTTAGAAAAGAAAAAAGTCTTGCTATTAAGCTTACCATTATCACAAGGAATGTGTGCCCAGGTCTCAGATTCAGTGAATTGCAAGTTCTGCTGCCTGAGGGTGGATTGTGCATGTTAAACTAGCTATATCCCTCATTGTATAAAATTGAAGCCAGATTTGGATTGGGAAGAATGCTGATTTGCTGATAATTAGTGGATTTGGAAAAAAAAACATGACTCCTCATTTTACTTACCACTTCTCACTTCTCTAACTTGGAAAACATAACAAAACTATCCTAGATACAGCTTACTCATTATTTAATTGAGGTCAATTATATCTATAATTTAGGATTATTTTGAGGCTTCGAAATGTCAAAAAAGTAAAATTACCTAATAGCATCAGCCATTTGATAGATATTCAGCAAATGTCAGTTGAAATGGAATGTGAGAAGTCAGTTAAACCATGCTGCACACATTAAATTCCTCAAAACTGATATTCCTAGAAAAACTTGAAGCATTTGATCATGTTTTTTTTTTTCTCTCTCTCTCTTGGATGTTAATGTCCTCAATAAAATACCTTCAGGAGAAGCAGGACTGGCTGATATCATCCCACAACAAACAATGCCTTTAACTATTTTTGGTGACACTCACATTTCTGCCCTTATACGTGTGTTACTTGGCTATGCATTTCACCTATCAGAATTTACTATATGTTAGCTTTCAGCAAAACATACTACTAATTCAGTAACCCCATGGCTGTAAAGGGAAATAAAAGCTTACTGGTTTATTCCAAATAAGCATATTTTTAATAAGCAGTAAAGTTATACAACAGCAAAACAAGAAACCTTCATAGGAATTTGGAAGCACTGGGGATGGGCTGATGGTAAAGATATACTGATCAAAAGAGAAAGGGATATGTCAGTACCCATGGCTCTGGAGTTGAATTCCAAACATAACATTTCCTAAATCTATGACATTAAGCAAGTTAATTTACTGTCTTAGAACTCCAGTTTACTCGTGTATATAAAAAAATAATAACTCAGAGAGATAAACATGTGACACAGGGAATAAGATGATATATTTATTACATATAAAGCAACTAACATGCTTAGTTAATAATATGCATTCAAAAACCATTATGTCTTTCCCCTCCTTTCTCCTGCACCCTCTAAGGCAGGCATGCATTCAGCCCTTGGTAAGAATGCCTACCGTGGGTATCATTTAGTCTTGGGGATGCTAGATTCACAGGATTTTTCCTTCAGGTGTCATTTTCTCAGATTCAGACTTCACGGTGAGGCTTGTCAAGGTCATTGTGTTAAACAATTCTGTACGCATTCTTGAAGTCAGAGGTCTAAATGGGCTGTATCAAAATTTGACGGAAAAGGAGCTATGCAAATCTAACACACGCTGTCTTCATTATGAATAGGACTGTTCATTTTCAGACTCTTAGGAGGTTTGTCGACTGTAAGACAGAACTTCGGCTCAGTAAGCGGGTTAGTGTGATTGATGTTGTGCTATGCAGGAGAGCAGAACAGTAATGAGCCCAGCCTATAAAGTGTAAAAGATGTCTGTATTTCTATATACATATGAGAAGAGGATAACGTGAAAATGAGGAAATGTGAAGGGGTGTGTGTGGTTGAGAGAGACACACAAAATGCAAACAGAGAGAAAACAGAAGTACAGTGAGATCAAGAGCTAAAGAGACACAACAGAAAGTCAGAGAGAGAGAGACAGACAGAGAGAAAGGGAAAGATAGATGTAAACATAGAGAAAGGGAAACAGACAGAGTCTAGGAAGGTGAATTAGATGAGAGAAATAGAGATTGGGTGGGCAGACAGAGTGACAGAAAGAAAGAAAAGACAATGCATGTAAAGCAGTAGCGCTTTCTTTTTGTCTGATAAGAGAAAGGACTCTTACTGTTTCTTAGTGGAGTACAGTGATGGTGGATGGCAGGTGACCAGTGAAGACGTGTGCCTCACAGCAAGGACGGCTGTCTCTTTGTGGTATTTATTTCTGCAATGTATGCTCCATGCACACATTATTTACCTTGACTATTCATTTGAAGGAATATATTAGACCCTTTATCTTTGCACACAACTTATATCAGACATTGTACCGCATAACTCAAAATAGTACCTGAATCATGTGCAACATGAATAATATGTGTGTGTATTTGAAGGCTGCAAAGAGTAAGGATGGGAAGAAGTTGAAAAGCAAAAAGCACATAAACAAAGACAAATTTTTGCTTTTTTGCTTTTAATTTTATGGAATGAAAATAAAACAAGAGAAGTCAGCATTAAAATTATCATAAATGTGTATCCATCTGCTTTATTTGACTTTATAATATATGCTAAATGAACTGTTTTATAATGAAATGACTCCTTCCCTCAAATAGCTCAAGATAGCAAAGTCTGTTAAAGATTTCTGATGACAGCAAAATATATGTTCCATCACTATATAAATAGAAGATATCACACTAGTTGGAGAATTTGGCTTTAATGGTAAAATACAATTCAGAAAAACGGACATTATCTGTGGGTTTCGAGGAGACCAGTAGTGCAATAATGGAAGATGGGACATGAAGACAAGAATCACATATAAGCTGTGATCAAAATGTGGTGAATGTTTAAATTTAAAAATGTATGTCTTAACAGTAAAAGACACATTGCCATTAATCCCCCTCAAAATACCTACCCTCCCCCCACTTCTAACACACTTATCCCATCGTTCTTGCCACTTTCTGAAGCAGTTCTGGAAGTCCTCTTTCATGAGTGTCTTTAGTTGCGCTGTCATGGCTGCCTTGATGTCCTGAATTGATTCAAAACATTTACTTTTCATGGTCATTTTGACTTTGGGGGAGAGCCAGAAGTCACACGGTGCCAGATCTAGTGAATAAGGTGGATGAGGACAACTGTAATGGTTTTATTGGACAAAAATTGCTGCATACCGGAAGCCATGTGTGACATGGAGCTTTTCTGTTGTGATCACAAAGTACAGTGAATGCTGCTGCCTAGTGCCATCCAACGGAAAGGCAGGGATCTTCAATATGGGAAGCGGTGTCTAGAGCCTTCGGAACAGTGTGTGACAAGTTTCACCTTGTTTGGTGCAGTCAGTCAGGTGTGAGCTGCGGTTGAGAGAAGGTGTGTTTTATAGTGTGCCATAAACCATCCTCCATCATGACAACGCTCCATGTCACACATGGCTTCTGGTGTATGGCAATTTCTGTCAAATAAAAAATATTTAAATTATGTCTTTAAAAATATTGCCATGTTTTATTTCTTTTTATAGTTGATTCTAGACCTACAGAAGAGAAACGTGGCATGCCAGAGCCATTGAGTCCAAAGAGCTATATATTTAAAGAACTTGTCATGATAAACAAAAATCAAAGCTTTTAAAGTTATAACTCCCTAGAGTAGGAACAAGTCAAGGACACCAATACAATTACCACTGTCAAAATCTGACCATTGGAATTAAACTTTCAATCCACTTTGTTTTGGCAGCGTAAGGTCATTCTAGTTCCCTGGGGTGCCTTTCCTTCAGAAAGACCTTGGCTCCCGTAAGTAATTTCTTGATTGGCATTTATATGTTCTTCTACTTAAAGTCATTCAAGTGGCCAGAAGCCCTCAGAATATAGATATATTTGAACACACAGTCTCACAAAGTCCATTCCCATATGTCTTTCTCCTACTGATTAAAATGGGTCAATCTAAACAAATTAGGTCTCTATTTTCTCATCCATAATAAGTATGTTTCATGCCATTATAGGTATATGACTACAAAGGATAAATGATGCTTTTTAGGCTAGTTTCTCAGTGGAAAATCACTTATTTTCTTTCAAAATCTTTCCATATAAAATGCAATGATTGAGTGTCAACAATTCAAGTTTCTTCTGGACCTCAAGATATTTAGACAGTATTACTTATCAGTTGAAAGATTTTTTAAATTTGATTTGAATTGACTTTTGCAGTCATTTTTACTTCTTAAAATTATAAGATCTATCTGTTCTCTCCAGGGAGTAATCAATTTTCACAGCAAGAGATTTTTCAGATGTAAACATTGCATTGAAAATACATCTGAAATAAAGTACATTAGAGCAACAACATTTTATAAAATGAAGATTTTTTTATAATAATTTTTGAGTAGTGTTTTGCTATGTAGTTTTCTGTCTTTCAAAATATTTTAAGTATGTATACACATTTTTATAATTTAGCAAAATTGTGCAATATATAGGCTTGACAACACATAACTGTACAATGATTCCTCATTTATTCAGATTGACCTACTCTTTAAATATGTCTTAGAAAAATAATTGAGAGATCTTAATTTGGTTATTTGGTTACTAAAATTTTAGAAATAGAAAACATTTTTCAAATGAAAGATATTCTAGGATAAGTTATCCCCTCCATAAACTACCGGGCTGTATATGATACAGGCATGAGAAGAAAAAACAAAAACAAGCAAACAAACTGATAAAAACATTAGCTCCCATTTAAGGAATGGTCCAATTTAAATTAGCAGCTATGTCATTCCTGGTGCATGAATGTATTATTTCAAAAATATTTAGAGTCTACTATATAAAAGGTCTTTTTCTAGTTTTTGGACAGATACATCAGTGAATAAAGTATAAAAATTCCTACCCTTCTGGAACTTGCATTCTAGCAGAGTAAGACAGGGGATAGCCATTAAGAATTAAAAAAAAAAGTGGTGATAATTAATAAGGAAAAAAAGTAAAACACAGTAAGTGGGTAGACCCAAAATGGATGTGTGTGTGTGTGTGTGTGTAAGTAGGTAATTGCTGTTTTACATAGAGTCATCAAGGATCCATCAACTGAGAATGTGGCATTTCAGCAAAGACTTAAAGGAGGTAAATGAATTATCCTTGTGTGTATCTATGAGAAGAACAGCTGAAACACACCCAACAAATGCAGGGTCAGCTAGGAGGTTAGTGTGGCTACAGTGTAGAGAGTGACTTGGAGATGAATAGAGGACGAATTAAGAGAAAAAGCAGGGACTGATAATAATGTGTGGTCTTTGGGGCTCTTGTCAGAAATATGACTCTCCTCCTGAAAGCAATGTCAAGTCATTGCTGGCTAATGGATGAGGAAGGGGATGACATGATCAGACCAACACTCGAACCAGTCCCTTTGGCTGCTGTGTTGAGAATAGAATACAGGTGGGAAGGGAGGAGTGAAAGCAGAGACAGCATTATAAGGTGAGACATAAATGTTTTCACAGCAGGTCTTCGATGAATGAATTCCCTTTACCCAGGCAATGCTCTTGGGAAAGAAACAAATTCAGTGAGAAGTCTGATCTCCTATTAAATGTGACAACAACAGACAGACCTCCTGGCAATTAAACCACATAGTTTGGACTGGAAGGCGAGCGCTTACTATACTATAACAAGTTTTCGGCAGCATTTCTTGCTTCTTCTATGATTACTTTGAATAAACAAACCTGGAATCTATGGATGTATGGGACAAAATACCCTGGATAGGATGTGAATTATGTAACTATAAAATATGATTTTTTTTTATTCTTGCATATGGATGTCCCATAATCTACATGGCTTTCTGTTTAAGTGAAGTGATCAAATATTTCATTAGAATTCTCATCTATTTCTTGGAACAAGCACATTTGATGAGATGAAAAATGAACATAGAGGGCCCGCCAAGTGTCATGATGGTTAAGAACTGGTTTGGGATGCCAGAGGGCCCCGGTTTGGATCCCCATATGAGGGCCAGTGACACTGCCCTCTACAGCTAAGATGCTGAACAGCAGCTCAACCTGGAGCTGGGCTGCTGTGAGTCGCTGGCGTTGGTATAGGCTGCAGCCCCTGTGGCAGTGGGTTGCCATGGGCTACCGTGTGTAGCCAGCAGCCAGCTTGAGCAGCCAGCAGCCGCAGTGAGCAGCTGTCCAGAAGCTGGTGACTGATGTGCCTCGCCTGGGAAGAGCGCAATGATAATACCAACATGGGCCAGTGAAGCAATGCCCTCCACAACTAGACTGAAGAACAAAAAAACGACAGCAACTTGTCTGTTCCCCTTCCCCCAATTCCCCAGCACTGTTCCCATCCCCCCAATTCCCCAATAAAAAATCTTAAAAAAAAAATGAGCATAGAGAGTCACACTGGTGGTCTTAGAATTCTCTCTGCCTTGCCTGTATTTCTTGCTTATTTGTATCCTTGAAATTATTAATAAGCTAGATAATGGATGGATCACCTAAGTCACGGGATGTCATTTGACAATCCAATACTGAGTGTTGTTGCAGGTGGCAATAACAAGATGGTGGGTGGCAGGAAGCAAGAAGCAATGGTAGCTCAGAGCACTGTAATAGCACCAAAGGTGATGAAAATTTTCAAATTATGAATATTTTGGATAGTAGTCTACTAATGGATTGGGAGTAGAGAGTAAAATAAAAACAGGATTCAAGAATGACTTCAACAATTTTTATCTGATTTTTTTTGAGGGGTGCAGAAAGGGTGGAGGAGCACAGTTCATTTTTAAATATGCCAAGTTTGAAATACATATTAGACTTTCAAGTGGTGAATGTTGATTAGGTAATTGATACTTGAGTCTCTACCATTTACATAAAATGTGCAGAACAGGAGGGAGGCTTGGGATGCACATTTATACTTGGGAGTTGTCATCATATTGAGGATATTTAAAGTCCTGACAGTAGATGAGAAATCCAACCAAATGTATGAAACAGAATAAATAAGAGGGTTAAGGTCTGAGCCCTTAGACACAATATTAAAACGTCAGAGTGAAGAAGAGGAACTAACATGGAACTTTCAGGGAGTAACCTGTGTGGTGAGATGAAGAGAATGTGATGTGCTGAAACATCAGAGAGAAAGAAGTATTCCACCATGTTGGATGTGGCTCAGAATCAAGTAATATAATTTTGACAAGAGTAGTTTAGGAGAAGGTGAATCTCACATTGTATGATAAATATCAATGTTTTCATTAACACACACGATAATTCAGGTACCATGTACGAGGTCTGACAATTAGGTTTGCGAACTCATCCTAGAAAAAGTGCTACAAACCTCATTGCTGAATATCACCACCGTCACCTTTGAAGTACTCCTCTTGGGAAGCTATGCACTAATGCCAGTGCCTAGTCAACCCTTCAAAGCAATTTTGGGACTCTTTTTCTGGAATGGCCGTCAGAGCAGTCATCATATAACCCTTAATGTCCTGAATGTCATCAAAATGTCTTCATTTCAATATTTCCTTTCTCTTTGGGTACGGAAAGAAGTCATTGGGGGCCAGATCAGGTGAGTAGGGAAGGTGTTTGAATACAGTTATTTGTTTACTGGCTAAAAGCTCATCACAGACAGTCATTTGAGCTGGTGCATTGTTATGATAAAATAGCCATGACTTGTTGGTGAAAAGTTCAGGTCATCTAAATTTTTCACAGTCTTTTCAGCACTTCCAAATAGTAAACTTGGTTAACTGTTTGTCCAGTTGGAACAAATTCATAATGAATAATCCCTCTAATATCAAAAAAAGGTTAACATCATTGCAACAAGTTTGCAAACTTAATTTTCAGATCTTGTATGATGTTTATTTTAAAATGCACATTTCTCTAGTACCTCAGCTTTTAGGAATCTCAGATGTAAATTTAATTTCTAACTGCAGTTAACAAATACACTTGAAGTGCTTGGATTTCTTTCTGCCACCTGTTTTTGATTATGATTACAAAACACATGCTCTCATTTAAGTGATTTATTATTTTAGCCTTCCAAAATTAACAAATTATTTTTCCATCTAAACCACCTAAAAATCTTAATTTTTAGAGCAGAGAATAGAACAGGTGACAGGGAGATAAAGAAGTGAAGGGGACTCTATCTATAGCATGTAGTGCCAACAAAGAACTCATTGAGATTAAAGACAGCATTAGAGATAAAACACAAACAGGAACAGAGAGTTTGCATATAGCAAAGCTTCCATGGCAGCTCAACTCTATACGCAACTTCTTCGCTTTGTATCCTCTCCCTGAGTCGTGGTATGAAAGCCTAGGATTTGGGCAAGGTCACAGTGTGTGCATTCCAGGGACTGTGTGTGTTACAGAGGTTCAGAAAAGGGACTCCATGCAAAGCTATGGGCAATTTTCCCAAACACAGTTGCCAAGGATCCTCTAGCATTAATCTCTTTCTGCTTGTCACATTTAATATTTCTATTCATTTTGCTTTGTTTGTTTAAGGTCATGCTAGCTCTCACGGGTACTTTCCCTTATCTGAAAGAATGATTTACTTGATTTGGAAATTTGTGCTAAACATCATTCATGTGGCTACTCAATAATAAGAATAAAAATTGAGAGTTTCTGAAAATATTCAGCCAAGGAGATTCCACATTGTCCCTGGGAAAACGGATCCCACATATCCAACATAGAATGTTGAATACTTGTTTTGTTTAAGGTTTTCTGTAAAAAATGCCTTCTGTGGAGATACTGCTATGAGATTGAACCCATTTTCTGTCTTAACTCCATGTTCAAAATGATATTCTATTGAAATGAAGATTCTTTTTTTTTACCTTTTTCTTTTTTTATTGGAGAATTGGGTGATTGGAACAGAGAAGTTGCTGTCCTTTTGTTCTTCAGTCTAGTTGTGGAGGATGTCGCTTCACTGGCCCATGTTGGTATTATCATTGCCCTCTTCCTGGGTGAGGCAGATCTGTCTCCGGCCATTGGATGGCTGCTCACGGCAGCTCTTGGCAGCACACACTGGCTACCGGCTACTCATGGTAGCTTTATGACAGCCCACTGCCACCCCACTGCAGCCTATGCCATCACCTGCAATTCATGGCAGCCCAGCTCCAAGTTCAGCTGTTGTCCACCAGTTTAGCTGTAGAGGGCACAGTGTCACTGGCCCATGTGGGAACCGAACCGGTGGCCCTGCTGCTCAGAGCTTGCGCTCCCAAACCAACTCTTAACCAACTGAGCCACTTGGCCTGCCCTGAAATGAAGATTCTTTGAGGAATTTCAGAACTCTCTTGAACACATGTCTATTTAGATGTTCTAGGACAGAAGAATGAAAGATGGGTGATAATTTTATAATTTTCATTGACCTGGTACATATTTTTTTCTTATCACATCTATTATTGTTTGATTGTATAACACATTAGACTAAGGGATCATACCCATCCTCCACATACACACATTTTGCTATTGTCTTTTGCCTATGGCCATGTACATTGATCTGCCTTTCCCAGAAAGAGTATGAATTTTAATCTTGTTAGCAAACTATTTAAATTACTTCATAGTAAAATTGATTCCAGTACATTCATACCTTTCCAGTAAATAGGCTGTAATGAAGTTTATGTATTTAAGCTAAATAGATGAGCAATTTGTCTACTAGATAAAAACCCAGGTGAGTTTTTGCTGCAGTAGGTATTCAGTATTTACACATGTGAAGTGCAGACACAATGCATTAAGATGAAAATTTTTACTTGGTAGGTAAAACAAATTATCAATAGTGTTTGTCAACAGTGATCATGTTAGAGAAAGAGCTGACAGACAGGAAATTCACCTGGGCTACATAGGGCATAAATACAGATCAGAAAGGAGATGATATGGTTTTGATGAACATATCTGGAGAAAAAATATATTGCTACATTAAAAAATTATTTTCAAAGAATTACACCCATGCACCATTTTCTGATTAAAATACTGAGGTTTTTCTTATCAAAATGTGTATAATCATAGGCATATGCTCATTACCTTAGTAAGTTTTATTGTAGAAAGGTAGTCATTTTCATCATGGAGGTGGTTAGATAATAAATTACCATATTTATTGTTGAAAAGCAACATTTTCTATATCTTTTATACCCTTTTTTATGTACCATTGTCATATCTCATCTTGTCCTCTCTCTCCTCTGGCCATTCTATCGAGTGACATACAATGATAGTTTATTTCTCTTTTAGCTAATATGTTACTAGGTCTTTGTTTCCCACATAATACAATATTTTCCTCTGTTTTCTCCTTCAAATTCACCACTGCTTTAAAATCTACTGTGGGTAACCTATAAACCTTTTATGGAATTGTATGTTCAAAAGCGTAGGGAAACCAATGACAACAATCTAACTATGAAGAAATTTTTAAATAATGGTTCCGTTTTTATATGCAAACTCTTAAATAGTGGAAGTAAAGCTATTATTCAGAGTCACAAATTTTCAAAATTGAGGGGATATGCTTATACATCTTGCTATTATATTTTTTTAGCAAGAGTGCGTTAAATAGTAAAAGGATGACTAGTGCTAGTTTGTCAACATGTAGCAAGTCAAGCAGTTGTTTATATATATCAAGTATATCCTGTAATAATATTGAAATTGGATGTACAAGGGCTAGTGCTTGAAAGCACGCCATCATCTGTAGTGCAGTAGACACTAGATTTAGAAAGACTCTAAATAAACCCAAATTACCACCACATTTCTAAAGAACACACCCATTCAGCTTTTTTATTTATGTGGAAAAATTATCTTTCATTATGTGAGTGCACATCTTTATGAATGAATCCATCAATAAAAGGCAGCTGTGCTGTACCAAACTCAGATTGGTTTTCTGTAGACTAATCAAAAATTCTCGTGCACCGCTTAATATGACATCTGACTTGAGATTAGAGCTCAGTAAATATTATGTTTTATTATATGCAAAACTAATGATGGAAGCATGCATGAAAGAAATAGATAAAGCCATTTTTCCTCTCCAGATGATCCCCACGACCAATACTATGCCAAAACACTTTTATATAATAAAATGCAGTAGACTGTTTCCAGGAATCACAAGTTAGGCCAGGGTTATTAGTATTCAAGTTCAATGGGGTGCTTCTAGGTTAATGTAGGTGCCTAAATAACATAATCATTTTTAAGGAGATTCATCCCAAATTGCAAAGAGGAAGACAGTGCTATAGATATATAGAATCTAGTTTGTTTAAAGTTGTATCTTCCCTCTATCTTATATATCAGACCCAAAATACTGGGTTTGCATACAATATAGTGAGGTGTAATAATATATTATTTTATTTACACCTAGACATTAGTTTTCATTAATACAGGATGAACATTGATATATTTGAATCTCATTAAAACCTTTATCCTGAGAATAAAACATTAGATTGTGTGACAATATTTATTTATATTAGTATCCAGGTAGACTCACATTTAACTGTAAGATTCAAATAGGTATGGTGAAGAATTAATTATAATTAATGCTATTGCATTCCTTTTTTATTCAAATGTTTTAGCATTGTCATCTTGATTTTTATTTTTTTTAAACTAAGCTTATTGTACAAACTATGAAAATATATCCCAAGTATTATTATCCTATTATATAACAATATAAGCATTTCTTTGGCTTTTAGACCTTGTAAATTTTAAAGGGCAGAATAAAATACAGGGGATTATTTTTTTCAGATTTTTGAGAAGTACACTAAATGTTTTTTTTCCTCTTGTATATTTGGTGGCAAATGATCTGTATATTCTTCATCTTGTGATCCTGTCACCAGTGACCTTGATGGGACACTTCAATTTTATTTGGTGACTGTCAGGTCAGATGCATGAACTATGCCTTGGTGTATGTTAATTTCATTTCGTGGTGTATGTGCAGTTCTGATGATCTAGGAGAAATATTATCATTACATGATACTCTTGCACTCCAGGAGCATCTACAAAATTATTCTTCTCAGCTGAGACATAATGAGCTCCTTTTTATAACCAGGTTCAATCTTCCTTCCTTATGGAATAGGTAAAAGGAAAGAGAGAAATTGCTCAAGATGCAAATTATATGGACTCCTGTGATGGAGGTAAACCAGACCTTACAAAGTGCCTGTCGGGGACAAGTAAATTTCTCAGAAGCAACTAGAGCACCTGACTCAAAGGGAGTTACTAATTTTTCTTCAGTGTGCCCCCCACCCCATGCAGAAATAAAAGACTTACAAGTTTGTGAAGTACATGTTTTCTAGTCTTCCTTTTATTAAACTATGTCTTTTTTTTTTACCTATTAATGCCTATACTAGAGTTCATATAACATAGATACATTGAAAAATGTGTTTACTTTGCTCCATTTAAAAAGAAAAAAGAGAGAGAGAGAGACAGTATGGTCACGCTGGAGAAAATTCCAACATCCTGGCATCTCTATCCATACTTTAATCGGTATACATTAACACAGGCTACATTATGCATATGTAAAACATGCTTGCCATATTATTGAAAAATGGCACAGCAATTAAAATGTCAA
Source organism: Hipposideros armiger (assembly GCF_001890085.2). Taxonomy (NCBI): domain Eukaryota; kingdom Metazoa; phylum Chordata; class Mammalia; order Chiroptera; family Hipposideridae; genus Hipposideros; species Hipposideros armiger. The sequence goes on from NW_017732219.1 coordinate 375,323, forward strand.
AAAGGCTAAGAAGACATGAAATTAAGTGCAGTTATAATTTTACTTTAAAACTTCTCAATTCTCTTGTGCTCATTGAAGTGTTTTTTTCAACAATTTCAAATTTTGAAACATTAGCAAAACCCAGCCAGCTATCTAGTATTATATGTAAAATTTGTGTATTTTTAGATCACCTTCATTCTTCCACTCAACTAAATGATGCATGTGCTCTTCAGTTTTTTTGTGTTTGTTTTTTTCCTCAATGATTTAAAGACAGAAATTACTCCATTATTCATTTATTTTTCTTACTTGAGCATAGAAATAGGCCACTTCATGAAATAACATATTCAAACGAGGACGCCCTAACATTTTTTTTCCAAGCTGAATAAGACGCCATAGGCCAATATTGTGTAATAATAAAAGTCGTGCTCGCTAAGTTGTGGTTGGAAAGTCTGCAAATTCTCTTTGTCATATTCTTTGTCGTTAAGGTGCCACCTAAAATGTACCTTCCTTTTCTGAGCTGTATCTGTGAAGCTGAGCTTGTTTGCTGGGGATCACTAGGTAGCTTAGGTGCTATTATGACAAAGAGGGAAGCAAGCAGGCTTGTCTACTGAATATGGTTCAAAAGTAACTTCTAATGAGACAAGCAAGATAAAGCGTGAGCTCAAGCACAGCCCTTAGGCCATGGCACGTAATCGCCACTTTTATCATTCTCAGTGAATGCATAAGTGAAAACAGGAACAGAATATTTAATGGTATCTTTTATCCCCCCCCCCCCTTTTTTTTGTCAGTAAGTAAAGATGCGAACCTGCACAGCTCCACCTCAGGGAACCCCAAGGGGGACATTTGTGCAGGGACTTAGCCATCCACATCAAGAGCCGAGGAGCTAGGGTAATGAGACCTTGACATGCTACAGGCTGACAGATAGGTTTTATTAGATTAAGAGCTCTGAAATGCCCATAAGGCAGAATGAGTCCTTGCATATTCTCCAATTCTAGAAGGCAGACAATTGTTCTACTCCATAAAACAAGCGCATGTAGCTCAGGTCTGTAAATCTTTTTTTAATCAGCATTGCCTTCCTTTCCTGCTATTGTTTGGGAGTCTATTTCTTTAAGCACGTTAACTAGATGCTTATGTAATATTTTTCATTCAGTATCGACCTCTTTCCTTTTGTGAAAAAATTAACTTCTTTTTAGAGATTTTTTTAAGTGCTTTAAATATCTTATGTTCAATGACTTGTTGTAAAACCCCAAACCTGCACAAAATACATCTTTCTGAGAAAATTATTGTTTCTCTAAAATATAGACTGTTCTCAATTGTTCTTTAATACCCTGATTAGATGGTACCATTGTTGAAAGACTTTATAGCTGCTTAAAATTGAATTTCTAACTATGCATGTTTCCTAATATGTTGGATCAAGTTAAAATTTTTATTTTTTACTTGAGGAGTTGTGTCAAGAGAAGTTAAAAGCTTTCAGTGCTCCAATTATATAGCAGGCCTCTTTATGCTTATGGTAATTAGTACCCTAACTTGGGAGGGAGGCCTCCCTCCCACTGTGGTACACTCCTTGCATAATCTTGGGGACTGCGACTGTGACAGAATTTACTCAGGTGATTTGGTCATGGTATACCACATAGCTGACCTTAAAATAGGACATGATTTAATCATATGGGCCCTTTAAGTGCAGAGTTTTCTCTGATTGGGGGCAGAGGGAGAATCATGGAGACTTGAAGTGGGAGAGGTTCAGTGTGAGGGAAGTTCTTTATTGATGAGATGCAGGGCCACATGGCATAACCCGTGTTGACTGGCAAAAATAACTCTCCAAATAATCTACAAAAGACACGGTTTACTCGGGAAAAGAAAAAAGAAACAAAACCACCACGGCAGTGTGGGAACCTAGGCCCCACCGGTCGCCCACATAGAGGAAAAATATCCCGGTTGCAAGATGGCTATTCTATTTATTATCATCCCTCCCCCAGAAGGTACCACAAAGTTAAACAGGAAGTCAGGGTTACAGAGTTAACAAGGGGCCCAGCTGCACCCATAGTCCTCCCAGCTCTATGGTTAAGCATCTTAAGATACCAGTTCACTTTTATCAGCTGAAAGCAACATCTAGGAACTGAGATCAGTCACAATCTGACAGGTAGCAAACAATAGGGGCCTCAGTCCTACACCCTCCAGGAAGTGAATTCTGTCAATAGCCTGAGGGGATGTGGAAGCCAGGGGGTCTTTCCCTAGGAGGGCTTCCAGGTGAGGAAGTAGCTAACATTTTGATTTCAGCCTTATGAGACCCTGAGTAGAAGGCCCAGCTAAACTGTGCCGGACTCCTGACCAACAAAAATGGCTCAATTATAAACTTGTATTTGTTTAAGTGGCTAAATTTATGGCAATGCATTGGATAGCAATAGCCAAATAATACAAAGTCACATGGGTTGAGGAATTTCAGCCGAGGGAAATTATTTCTTAAATTATCTAAGCCCCTTTTTTAAAGTTAAAAATATAAGTTAATATATATTGGACATTTATTATATGCCAAGTACTGCATTCCTGTTTACATGGATTTTCTAATTTGTCTTTACAGCTGCAATGTGAAATGTTTCTATTATAACTCCCACTTTAGAGATGAAAAAACTGAGGCTTAGAGAGTTTAGTGATCTCCTCAAGATGAAATGGTTACTAAGTTTCAAATTCAGAATATAAACCCAAAAAAGTCTGATGGCAGAGCCCATATATTTACCTCTCCCTTCAGAGCTTCACAGAACCTTGGAGCCCAGGGTCCCGGTTACACATTCTAATAGGAAAACAAGCAATGTGACAAAAAACCTAGCCCCACCTAGTGAAACCTGCGACTGGAATAAAAAAGTCACTCAGGGTCTAGAAATGCAGAATTTCAAACCCAAACCCAGACCTTCTGGTTCAGCACCTGCAGTTGGTCAAGCACTTTAGGGGATTCTGCTGCCCATTAAATTTCAAGGAAAATATAAATTCCCATTTTGACACTTAGGCAAGTCCCTTCATCCCGACCTCCATATCATTTCACTTCTGTAAGACAGAGATAAGCTGTCAATTTTTCTTTAAATTAAATGATGCCTATGTGTCCGGCATATTGTCTGCTAAATAATAAGTAATTAGTAAACAATGGTTGTTTTTATTGTTTTCAGTGATGGCGGTAAACAAGGGAGGGTGGAGCTGGGAACTTAGTGACTCTTTCTCTCTGGAGCCTAAGGAGTCCAGTCCCTGGGTACCTGGCCTCTAGAAAGTATGGGCGGGCCAGACAGGAATTCCAGAATGAGATGGGGGAGGCTTGGGCCCCCACAGCCCATGAGATAGGGTTTTATGTAAAAATAGCATGGACTTGGAGTTCGCTGTGTGATTGTCTCTCCATCCACGAAGACAGAACCACACTGATAAAATGAAATCTTGTGCTATTCTCCCAAACATACAAGAACCGTCACTTTGCACTGTTAAAACCTTCTTGTACTGTAACTATCTGTTTTCAAAAGTTGAGACTATCAGATGAGATGCTGTGGGAACTGGAAACATGTTATATTTCAAATCTTTTATACGTGACTAAAATGTACACTAAAAACCTAAAAACTGAATATATTGACTTTAATTGCTTTCAGTTGTATTCCTTTAAAAGCTAAATCATAGTCTCCCTGCATATTTAATCTTCACCCTTTGGATTACTTCTGAGAGGAAAATTACTTTTAAAATAATTTTCTCTACAATCAGGAGAATGAGGGCCTAACAAGCTCTTAATTTGTGAATTACTCGTTTCACTACTTGGAGACCAAAATTGTTGGTGATGGAAAATTGTGGGCAAATCAAAGGGCTAACCCCATTTTTTTTATTTAATCTTTGGAGACAAGATTTTAGCCTGATAGAAAAACTGTTAAGATCTTTATCTAAATAAACTCACAGAATGGTTTCTCAACTTTATACTTTTTTGAAAAATACATTCTTTTTTTTAAAGATTTTATTGGGGAATTGGGGGAGGGGAACAGCATTAGGGAATCGGGGAAGGGAAACAGACAAGGTGCTGTCTTTTTGTTCTTCAGTCTAGATGTGGAGGACTCCGCTTCACTGGCCCATGTTGATATTATAATTGCCTTCTTCCTGGGGGAGGCAGATTGGTTGCCGGCCCCTGGATGGCTGCTCAAGGTGGCTCAAGGCAGCTCATGAAAGCTCAAGCCTGCTGCCGGCCAGCCCCACTGCAGCCTACGCCTTCGCCGGCGACTCACTGGCAGCCCAGCTCCAGGTTGAGCTGTTGTTCACCATCTTAGCTATAGAGGGCACAGCTTCACTGGCCCTCATGTGGGATCCAAACTGGGGCCCTACTGCTCAGAGCTGGTGTCCCAAGCTAACTCCTAACCAATGCACCACTCACCCGGCCCAAAAATACATTCTATATCAATCCTATGATACTATAAGCCAATATTACCCAATGTGAATCTCCTGACTTAATAATGCCTCCCACTTACTGCCTATTTTCCTTTTTGTAGTAGTCTCAGGATCTTACATTTATTTCAATTATTTTTATCATTTTAGAGACAATGTAGTGTTTCTAAACATGGCTTGAGTATCAGACTACGTATATTTAAAACCTGAAACTGCCACTTAAAGGGCATGTGACCTTGAGGAAATCACTTAAACTCTCTGTGCCTTGGTGTCCACATGAGTAGTGTGGGTGTGTATAGATACATACAGCAGGAATAAGAATTAAATGGATTAAACAAAAAAGTACTAAATGGATTAATTTATGTAAGACACTGACATACAATACATGACGAATGAACATTAAGTATTTAAACAAGGTGTGAAAATCTCATTTCATTACTAAAGGAGTCTTTATCCTCTGAGCTGAAGCCAGGACCACCCTGTATGATGAATGGCATCTTGTGGAGGGAGCCTTAAAGGGTAAAATCCCACCTCTGCTCCCATCAGCAAACCACGTGGTTTCAGCTTGAGCCTATCCTGAGCTGGTCTGTTTTTCTGATTTGTCTACAAGAGGGGACAGCTTTTTTCTGACCAAGTACCTATTAGAAAATCTAACTAAACACTGTGCTGTGTGCCCTAACACTGATGCCTGAAAAAGTGTTTATTTATTATTTAGTACCAAAAAAGACTAGTTCAGTTTTCCTTGGCCATTTCAGATCTAGAAGAGATTTTAGTTTTCTTTTCTTAAATTCTTAAGAAGCTACAGTTATCTCTGATAACTGAATGCCAAGCATAGTTATACATAAATTCTTCTCTTTAATACAGTGTTTTTTTCCTTTCTTAAAATGTGGCACCCTATGTATGTGTATACATATATGCGTATATATATGTGCATATATGCATGCATATATATACATATATGTTATATATGTGCATATGTGTGTATATAGATGTATATGTTTAAATTATGGTTGCTGTGCACACCTATAGTTATTGCATACCAAATGCATATTATGGTGGGCTGAACAAACATAATGTATATTATATATTAGGTACTTGACTTTGAAGAACTTGTATTTTTTTCAGAAGGCAAGACTGGCCCATATAAAATAATAAAACAAATGAAGCTTTAAACATGTCATAAATATTAATTATTTTTTGAATGATTAATGATAATTGTCAGGTTAAAATGTGAGAGTAGACTTGGAGGCCAAGCATATCACAAAAGGATGGAGAGGGCAAAAACAATTTGTTTTTTCCAAACGGAAAATATTCATAGCTGAGTGGATATGTATATAACTATAGATAAAAATACCTCTAAGATTTTAAATCAAGAGTCATTGGAATCATGTACTGATGTGTGTGTGTGTGTTTAATGAAACTCGCATGTATTAAAAAAATTATACAAGAAATAATTTAAAACATCAAAATGTTTCCATTCACTTATTATTGACTTGATATCTATTGAATTAGGAGAACATCAAATCAGATTTGTAATACATATATATTTTCTACTGTGAGAGTAAGAGTTTTCAGGATGTCCACAAGGCAGTAGAAACAATAGAATTAGATAATCAGGGAAAACATTCCTTATTTTGAGTTAGCTGAGTGACTGTATAAAATGGGAGATTTACTTCAAATTCTTGTTAAGGATAGCTTGAAATTGTGTCTATGAAACATGGAGGACAAGGCAGATGAAATGGACATAGTGAGCATCTGGTAGAGACCAAAGGTGGGCCTTTAAAAGCAAGTCATCCAGGCTGACTGAGTAGCTCAGTTGGTTAAGAGCTTGCTCAAGAGTTTGAGCTCTGAGCAACAGCGGTTCCATGCCCGGTCTGAGCTGAGCTGCTGCTGAACTGCCAAAAGGTGGCAGGATGGCTCAGCTAAAAAAAAAAAAAAAAAAAATGAGTCATCCAGTAAGGCAGTATAATATAGTTTGAACCAGCAAACTATGTATTGTAATTGAATGTGTAGTTGGAAATCAGTGTAGTGGGTTTAATTATGTTCCCCCAAAGAGATACATTCACATCCTAATCCCTGGTCACTGTGAACGTGACCTTATTTGGAAATAAGATATTTGCAGATGCAATCAGGGTAAAATGAGGTCCTGCTGGATCAGGGTGGGGTCCTAAATTCCATGGTCTTTGTCTTTAAAAGAGAAAGGAGTGGGATATTTGGATACAGAGACACAAAGCAGACACAATGGGGAAAAGGCCATGTGAAGATAGACTTAGATAGTGGAGTAATGTAGCTATAAACCCAGGAACACCAAGGATTGTTGGCAACCACCAGAAGCTGGGACAGAGGTAAGGGACAGATTTTCCCTAAGAGCCTCTGGAAGGAACCAACTGCTGAGACCTTGATTTTAGAACTCTGGCCTTCTGAACTGTGAGAAAAATACATTTCTGTTATTTTAAGGCACCACATTTGTGGTTATTTGTTATTGCAGCCCTAGGAAACTGGGGCAGACATCCACAAATCCATTTCTAGCTCCGCTGTGCAATTTTGGTCAAGTTACTTCTCAAAATCTTAGTATTGTCATGGTAATCATTTTGCAATTTATAAATGCATCAAATCAACACGCTTTACACCTTAAACTTACACAACACGTCAATTATATAGCAATAACTCTGGGGAAATTATTATAACAAAAATAAAGTAAAATCCATGCTAGTTTCAGTGAAATAATATGGATAGTGGCCACACACAAACCATAACTGAGGAGGCTGTGAGCATTAAGTAAGACAATATAAATAAAGAACTTAGAGCGATGTCTGAAATATAGCAAATGCTTAATAAGTGGTAGCTTTTAGTTATAGAAGTAGCAGTAGTGACATATGGGTGAGTCTTAAAGATGTAGGCAGTTGACATAAGGAAATCCAAGCAAACATCATAGTTGTATTCACAGGACAACTCTTTACGTGTTTGATAGACTTGTGTGTAATGATAAAATAAAGGGGCACTGATTAGGAACAAAATTTCCAAGGAGCTGGTGTACTAGGCAGGAAATCAAGGAGCAGAGAAAGAGAACGTAATTTGTGTATTTGAGGGTGGAAATCAAGGGTGTAAGACAGTCAGGATGGAAAGTCAGAAATCGTATCTCTGATACCATGGCTATCCGGACTACTGCCAGATCGGGGCTACGCATGATCCTCTCTAACAGTTTTAGACATCTGTTATTAATAACCAATGCCGTTTCCTAGTGATTTTTTTTTCTTGATAGGGCAAATACTGATGATGATAGTTTTTTTGTTTTGTTTTTTCTATCGATAGGACAAATGTGACTATTGCCAAGTCCACTTCATTAATCGTTTAGCTTGTAGTTTAATGTTGAGTGGAGGGCCGGGAAAGAGAACACAACCGTCATCAAAAAGAACCAGAAAGTATTATAAACTGAATGAAAAGTTGGAAACAGATGCCTAACCTGCTCCTTGAGATAAAAAGAAAATGGCAGATGCTCATCAAACAGCATTAGTTCCCCAAGAAAATATCTCTGGAATTTAATATGGTGGAAAGGTCTTTTAGGGAGGCAAAATAGAGTACAGAATGGAAATAAACAATAATGAGTATGGGAATTAGACATTACCTAATTTTTATAAAAGAAGAATTTCTTAGAAGCTGAGCCTGGATGTATAAGTTTAAGCTTCCATAAGAGTGCATTTAAATAAATAATATCATAAAGATGTATCTATATATACGTTTATTATATATATATCCATTTGCAATAAACATCACTCTGGACCTCCCTGAAGGTTATGGCTAAGCTAGCTAGCCCCATTTCATATGATCTTTGTTTGTTTATGGGGATGTGTAAATAGAAAATTCACAGCTTCCTAGGAGTCAGTTGCCTTCAAGTGATAAAAATAAAGATGATATAACTGTTCAAGCAAGAAACCATCTCAGCTCTGCTTTGTTATAAAAGAAACACCACTCATCTTTCTAATTTGATTACATAATTATTTTTCTTCATCTATATTAAAAACATTAATTTGGGTGCATTTTCAGTGCTTTAAATCAAGAAAAGAAAATGTCATCATCTCATGTACTAGATAATTTACTTTCTAGTTACTCTTGGGTTGGCGGAAAAGTCATGACGCATTTTTGCAACAAAAACCAGAAAAAGTACATCATAACTTTTCCGACAACCCAATAGTTTGGTAGATAAAGGTCTATAATTATGAGAAAATGGTATAATAGAAAAGAATGGAGGACATAAGATACAAAGTTATAAACACATTTTTCTTACCAAATTATTGTGTCTGTCTTCTTTTTTTCAATTATGCAAAACATTTATTTATTTTGTGTTAACTTTAAGTCCATTATTAAATCTGTTGTTTGTATAAATAATTGAAAACATAATCCCAATTGAGATAATGGGAAAACATTAAGATACCTGTAACAAGACTATTTTACATGGCTCTCTCTTAATAGCAGATAAATATTTTTAAGGTAATGTTATAAGACTTTCACTTGAATATTTAATATAAGGTATGTCACATGTATTTCATTTACATTATTCTGAGATTAAAAACTTAAATATATTATAAAGAGGAGAATTTGTATCATAATGGCTGCTAAGAGTAATTAAAAGGTATTTTGAGTCTCCACATGCTTCATTAACAAATAGTGATCGGAATTCTAGTGTTAAAAATGTATTACTTGTTTTGTAAGTTTGCAGCCACAAGAATATTTGGGTAAAGTGTATGCTGTATAACACAGACACATTTTCATGCTAGAAAAAAATGTTTAAATGCTATGAGGGTTTTTGTTTGTTTTGTTTTGTATGATGGAAAGACTTAGGCTATCACTGTGTGTCTATTGCAAGGCGCTGAATTGGAATATATTCACATTGAATTTCTGAGCTGTTTTGTGCTTTAGAGATTTCTATACTCTTCATCTCAACTCTTAGATCTTCTCTTTCCCTGCTCATCTGTGAGTATGATAATTCATTCCTTCATCAATGCATCATTTCATTTTGTTACCAATGTTTATTTCATACCTGCTGTATCTCTACTGTGAGACCTCCTTGAAAGTATGTTTTCTGCTATAGTTCACCCCATTTTAGAAATGAAATACTTGACTGAACATTCTCATGTTCCTTCTGCTACCACTCCTCTTCCCATCTTCATTTTTCTCTATTCCTATTCCTGTCTAAGTGGGGAAATAAATGGATAGATGTGGATTTATTCTTAGGAAGAGTTAGAGAAGAGGAACCCTAACAACACATCATGGGCAAACACTTCTCAATGGGAATGACTACTTTAGAGTTTTATTTGTTTGGAGGCCATGTGCATTTGTTGAGTACCTATCAGGATGAAGCCTGATTGACCATCACTTATAGTATTTCAGTAAATAATTAAGGACCTCCTTCATGAACAGGTTGAAAAATCTAATGTAAAGAACAGAGACCTCATGGAAAGATGATGTGATATGGCCCCAAAACCCTAATAACTAGTTGCATGGCCTTGGATAAGTTTTAATAATTTAAGTTTATATGTTATATGTGCATACTTACACAAATACATGCAAAATTATTTTATATAATTATAAAATTGTGTATCACAAAATTATGTGATTGTATTTATATACATAATTTTGTAATTATATGTATATGTGATTTTAATATATGATTTTTTTATCACAAATTGCAGAAGCCTTTTTCTCACAAGACTCTCTAGACATGGGACTGAAGAAACTTGGATTCACGTCACTAGTTCCCAGAGTCTCTCACCTCTTTGGATAAGTAATTTAACAGCTTAGAGTTTCCATGCTTCAATTCACCTCTAGGATTCTATTCCTCTTTTTATAATGTAAACTTATTCTCCCTATGTAGACTTTCAATTAAATTTAACAAGATTGCCATAATCATGATTGATTCTAAAGATTATATAGGTTATTTAGATAGTGTTTAAAAGTTACATAAATGCAAGTTTCATGGAACTTGAATAACACAATAGTTTCAATTGACTCTCAGAGCAACAAGAAAAGATGAAAAATGGCTGCTATTTGAATTAAGGTAATTTGAACTAAAATGATTGCCATTTGTATAAGGAAATATCTGTTTTTAATTTTACATTTTACTTTGTAAAAATGTCCAAAATTATGAGCTTAAAATGTGAAAAGATTGCCATTTTCAAATAAGAGAATAGTAAGGACACAAGATAGGAGTCAGAAGCCTTTAGTGATTCATTCATTCACTTATGTCAGGCTACACCCAACAATAAAAAAGGAAAGACAAAGTCTGATGTCAAAGAGCTTGTATTTCAGCAAAAGAGACAGAAACAAGAAGGAAAAAAAGTAAGGAAAATATGTATAGTAAAGTGTTGATCAAAGCTGTGAAGAAAGCTACAGCAAGACAAATAATTAATAGGGTGTCTTTGAAAAGGGTATTAAACAGAGTCCTTAAAAACTAACATAGAAAGGGTTTTCCTGACAGAATGCAGAGAAAGTCATTTTAAGTAAGGAGGGGATGAGCTTGACCTGTTAAAGAAACAGCAGGGGGGGTCAGCAGAACTAGAGTGCAGGTCCCAGAGGGGAGGGAAAGAGATTAATTTCAGACACAGACACAAGCTGGCCTGGGGTATTCCTTCAGGCCACCCTGAATTGCTGTATTTTATCCTAAGTGTGATTGGATGCCAGTGGAGGATGGCAAGCACAGGAGGGCGTAATGTGATTTACATTTTAAATAGTCACTGGCTGCAGTAGGAAGACATGATTTTAGGGAGAAAGAGCAGGAGACTCCTGTAGTAATTCACTTAAGAGAAGATTGTGGCTTGCCCTAATGTGGAATGGAGGATAGGATGAGATTTGTTCCCATATGTTTTTAAGGAAAAGTCAGTATTTGCTAATTGGTTGATTCTTCCATTAGAAATAATGATCAAGTTCAATGAATTTTAAAGAAATACAGAAGAAACCTCAGCGTTGTTCAGATCTTTTTGGGATGACCTGGAAGAAATACAATGGTGGCACATAGGAGAGAGTGAATAATTGAAGGAAGAAAACAAAAATAGTTCTCTCTCATTTACGAAACATTAGATATTATATGAGAAAATAGGCTATTAAGTTATTAGGATATTTCTTTTTCTCATCTGGGTTTTTAACTAATTTTCCAGGAATTTAGATACACCATTATTATTATTTTTTTTTTTAGCTGAGCCATCCTGCTACCTGTTGGCAGCTCAGTGGCAGCTCAGCTTGGGCCAGAGAATCGAACCGGTGGCCCTGCTGCTCAGAGCTTGCACTCTTGAGCAAGCTCTTAATCAACTGAGCCACTCGGCTGGCCCCTAGATATAACATTATTTTTATGTTTAAAATGTTTACTTAAACTAATTTCAAAATATTTCAATAATTAGATCAAATTTTAATAAAATTTCTTCTGAACTTTTTAGTTTATTTCCTGTTAGTCATTCATTTATTCATATATTCATATATGTCTGCAAATTGAGCAAATAGCTGAGAAGAAATTCCGTGTCACTCCATACAAGTTCTAGGTGCTGTTTTGGTGGTCAAGATGGTAAGATGGAAAACATTTTTTAGGAAGGATATTACAAACTTGTGAGGTGACTGTATCAGACAATTGTGTGTTCCTGATTTCGGGTAAATTTAATTTGATTTAATGCACATTGCAAGATATTTATCTATTTGCTGTAAAATTTACCAGACACCTGGTTCTGAAACTGTATATTTAACTATGTAAATTTGAGTTGGGGTGTGTTGTGAGTTGTTTCTGGCATAAATGTGCATAATTAATGTCAGACTGTTAGTATCACTATGCAGCTGACAGATAGTCACTTTTATCTTATAACAAGGTTGTGAGTATACTTTTATGTAACTCTATTAATTAAATCGGTGGAGAATTGCAATTGTTTAAAGTTGGATATACGACATATGTCTCTTTATGACAAATAAAACAAACTGTACACTTCATGCCAATTTTACATGTTACCTTTAGTGTGGGAATCTTAATTACATTTTTGACCATAAGACATTGACTGACCATAAGGAAAAAAATAATTGAAAGAGTTTATATCTATATGTCTCCATTGCACTTTTATACAAAACCAACTAATGCTGTTACCATTAGTAATACATTAGTTAAATTGGTATAAGTTGGCAGTAATTTAAATCAAAGATATCTTTCAAATATTAGTTGGATAAGATCAACAGTCATCCCAATTTGCTTATTTCCTAGAAATGTATTACCCTTTAACCAATAAATATGATTCTCAAGATTTACTATTTTTAGATCTTGGAAATTATTGTATTTCAGAACCACATATTGGATGGAGAAAGAAAAAATAAATGTATGTTCGTAGAGAAAATAATTTATTTCCTAAAATTGTGCTCTTAGTAGAGTGAACGAAAAAACTCACCTTTCATAGAGCACAATCACAGATTTATGCATAAATAGAAGTGATCTGAGAACACACAAGTAAAAATATGCAGATGTTGAAATATAGCCTAATGAACAATCAATGAGTTAAATTAGTAAGCATGCTGAGAACTTATAATGTACCAGTTGACTGTCTTCTCCCTGACAAAGGTCCTTTGACTCTTGTGACAGCTATTTCCCGCGTTTTTTCCAACTACTCAGGCAAGTTCTTCTTAGGATTCTATGCCAGTCCCCCTTCCTCTACTCAGCAAAGACTTTCTTTTCTCTTACTCTTTAGTGTAACCCAGTTTAACTTCATTTATCTCAGGACTTGAGTCATCATCTGTACTTTGATGAGCTGCAAAAACGATATCTCCCCCTCAGCTTCAGCTTTCACACGCCAGACCTACCACCTGCACTTACACATTGCAGAAAGACATCAAGTTCAGCATGACCCAAATTCAAAGTCTTATGCCTTAACCCAGTTTCACATTTCCGGTGTCCCCTGCTTCTGTTTTTGGCACTGCCGTCCACTTGGTTTCTAATTCTAAAAGCCTGGCTGTAATGTTTAAGTGATAGTTTCTGGTGCCAAGCCACCTGAATTTAAATAGCAGCTCCACTCCATGGCTGTACGACTGTGTGCTCCACTCTGTGATATCAGTGTGATAATGGCACTATTTCATATGATTATTATAAAAATTAAATGAACTAACAATTGTGAAATACTTAAAGCAATGATTTGTGCCATACATTCATATGTTAGCATTGCTTTTTTAATTTTTACCTTTATTATCCTTAACACAGCCCCTTCACATTCAATCCATAACTAAGTTCTCCCATTTCTAACTCCAAAATATTATTCAACTCTAATCTTTTTGTTTTCACCATCTTGGCCAAATCCACCATTTTCTATCTTCTATTGTAGTTGCAGACCTACTCACACCATTGACCTGCTTAAAACTGTGCAATGTCTTCCCAAAATTCTTAGGAAAAAGATCATATTATTTAATAATGAAAACCTTGTTGAGCAGCCTGACCTTAGCCTACCTCCTGTTCTTAATAGCTGTCCATCATTTATTGCTTACACCCTTCCAATTCCTCTAAGTAGCTAAGGACCCTCACTTTTCCTGATGAAGTCCTTTTTACCTAAAGTCTCAACCTAAATGTTAATTCTTCTGGGTTTCTTTCCAGCATACCTGCTTCTCTCAGCACAATAACTTGCTCCATATACTCACATGGCTACTATACATTTTCCTTTCATATATGTTACCACTATTCTAAGTAAGTCAAATTCAGTGTAATTTCTTGTTCATATCTGTTTCAAAGACAAGGTCAGTGAGAAAGAGAGAATCATGCCATTAGAATACATCACTTTATCTTAGCATTCGGTACATTGCTTCGCCATAAAACATGTCCAATAGATGTCCACTAATTAAGGCATAAATGCCTGGTACTGTGCCCTGCTCCCACGGAGATCACTGTTTAAGAGGGAAGCAAAGAGTGAGAAAAACCAAGGATGAGAAGTGTTATGAAGGAGATATACAAAGTGTCATGTTACCCAGGTGGGTGACGGTCCCTAACTTCATAAGGACACTGTGCTTACAAGCTGAGATTAAAGGTGAGTAAGAGTTGGCTGAAGGGTGAAGTGTGCAGGCTGAGGGAACAGAACCTGGGGACTCTGCAAACTTTACTCTGGAAACAGTATAGTGGCTGTAGGGCTGGGGTGCAGGGAGCCAGCTCATGGGATGACGTAAGTTTACACAGAGGGCTTTTCTTTAGTGACATGTGTATTCTAAGTGGGGGTGGAGGAGTGAAGGGGAGTGTCACCCAAAATGTTCTGCTCTGATCAAGACTTTTGGTACTTTCTGGCTCCTCTGAGATGGAAGGGCAGAATTTAGTTCATTTAATGACATGCTAGTGACTCAGGATCTGATTCAATTTTACTAAAAACCTTAATATTAATAATGAAACATGTTGGTTGGTTAAGAGCTCGCTCAAGAGTTTGAGCTCTGAACAACAGTGGTTCGAGTCAGCCCGAGCTGAGCAGCCGTGGAGCTGCCAACAGGTGGCGGGATGGCTCAGCTAAAAAAATAAAAAATAAAAAAATAAAAAATAATAATAATAATGAAACATGTTGACTTTTGCTATAAGTTTGTAGAATAAAATTCTTCGCTTACACACACACACACACACACACACACACACACACAGAAGGGTCTGAAAAATTACATACCAAGACAGGACTTAACTGAAAACAGAACTACAGCATTTCACTTTACACACTTCTCTCTTGTTGGAAATTATCCATCCAACATACCTTTTGACATTGTGTGACCAAAACTTTTAAAATACAAGTAAATATTTAGGAGAGATATGCACTTGCTTGAGCATACATAGTGACAAGTATGCTAGGATATGGAAAAATGTACCTTTAGCTGAGAAACCATCACGCTTACGTTAATCTTGGCTAAAAGTAATATGGGACAAGAACACGATGCTAGAATTATGAGCTAATGTTTGTGTAAATGTGACCAGTATGCTGTAAGACATGGTTTTCTATGCTGATCCATGTGTGGGATTTCTCTGCTTCAAGCCATCTCAATTAGCCACGCAGAGGGGTGAAGGTTCCAGGGATTTGTTTGGCAACAATTTCTGAAAGGCCATTTGGGTGCAGCTGCCTTCCATTTATTTTATCAAGAGACTAAGCAAAACTAAAGGAGTTCTTCATGATGAACTGGCAGCAAAGTGCCAAGATAGTTTTATTGCTTAGCAACTTGGCAGTAGGATATGTTAAAATATGACAATCTCTTATATCTATGAACTGAGACAGGCTTTCAATGGATGGCTCTCCAGCTCAGACGCGATTAAGATACAGCCACGTGGCCTTGGCTTATATCTCAGCTGATGGGAGGAAGATAGAGAACCTGGGTACTTTTAAATATATTAATAGTAATTTCTCAGGAACCCTTTGCTGCTTTGAGCCAAATGCTAATCTGAAGAATTAAGCTGTCCTCCTCGTGGTGCTGATAAGCTCTGCAGTCCCTCGTGATCAATGGGATTTCCTTTTGCAATTGGGAAACAGGGCCAGATCTACTGGGAAATTGTGTGCTGAGTAAAGCCCTGAGATAAACAACTTTATAGAGGGGAAACTGACAGTTCACCATACATTTCCAGAATTGAAAGAGTTGTTGTGGTTTGCTTTCTTTTTGTGCAAATTATGGAATGGATGGAAGTGACAGAGTGATGACACTAGCTAAATGGAAGCAAAATGCAAACAGTTATTGCAGATGCCGCATCACAGGGTTCTGTCAACATACACGCTTCCTGAAAACCTGCTGCTGTTTGAAGACTCAAGCTCTTCTTAACTAATGATGCTAATTTTACCAATTGGTTAGTGGCTTTCTGCTGTGAATACTCACCTACTAAGGAGCATATATTAACTGGTAAATAGAGGTTTGTTTGTTTTTTATATGAATATTATTTTGATGATTATATAAATCATAACAATCAAATTCATAAATCACAGTATTGTTAACCCTCTAGAATCATTATAATTTTTTTATTATTATTAGTTTCAGGTGTACAAAACAATGCAATAGTTATCCTTTTCACCCCTCACAAAGTGACAACCCCCTCCCCCATCTACTGCCCCCCACCCCTGATATCATACGTATCTATTACTATTCCATTGACTCCATTCCCACATTATACATCCCATGACTATATATGTATTAAATTATAGTTGACATATAATATTATTCAATGGCAGCTTCAGAAATCCAATGCAGTGGTCAGACCTCTACACCGTATATGAAGTGGTCTCCCTAACAAGACATGAGTCCATCTGGCCCCTAAAAAATAGTTACAACATTATTGATTATATTCCCCAGACTCTCTTTTCTATAACTGAGGCCATATTGTAGATACCAATTTATGTTGTCTCGTCCCTTCCCCTTTTCCCTCATCCCCACCCCCTCCCAACTAGCAACCGTCAGTTTTTCCTCTATATCTCTGAGACTATTTCTGTTTATATTACTCATTATTCAGTTCTTTCGATTCCACATATAACTGGGATCATATGGTATTTGTCTTTCTCTGACTGACATTTCACTTAACATAATGTTTTCCTAGGTCCATCCATATTGTTGCAAATGGTACTATTTCCTTCTTCTTTATAGCTGAGTAATGCTCCATTGTATAAATGTACCACAGTTTCTTAATCCAGTCATCTACCAATGGGCATTTCCGTTGCTTCCAAGTCTTGGCTATTGTGAATAGCGCTGCAATGAACATAGAGGTGCATATATTTTTTCGAATTAGTGTCTTGGGTTTTTTTGGATTAATACCTAAGAGTGGAATTGCTGGGTCATAAGGTAGTTCCATTTCCAGTTTTTTGAGATATCTGCATACTGATTTTCATAGTGGCTGCAACAGTCTGCAATCCTGCCAACAATGCACCAGGGTTCCCTTTTCCCCACGTCCTCGCCAGCACTTGTTGTTGTTGATTTATTAATGATAGCCATTCTGACCAGGGTGAGATGGTATCTCATTGTGGTTTTTAATTGTATTTCCCTAATGATTAGCGAGGTTGAACATTTTTTCATATGCCTGTTGGCCATCTGTAGAATCATTATAGTTTTTTAAATGGAAGGAAATACTATTTAGGGAAAAAAATAGATGATACCACATTTCACCAAAACTTGAAATTATTACAAGAAAAGTTGCAAAAGAGTATCTGATTACCTGACTCTTTTTGTCTATAGGATTTCAGTCTATGATTGCCATTGGGATGCACATTTGTTAATTGACAGGATTTCCATTCATCCTCATCTCTCCATGTGCACAAATGCATCCTCCATATTTATGTTAATCATTGAAAATAAAAAGATGGGATTTATGATGTCAAAAATTGGAGAGGAATAAAATGACAGTGAAAAAAAACATTAAATTATAGGTTTTGTCTGCATGGTGTTACAATATAAAGATCTTGAAGAAATGGCTCAAAATCTGTTAGATTTTACATTCAAACATGCATTTGATGTGTAAACTTTAAACTTAATTTTAAAAAGGCTTCCATTAAGTTCAAAGATAATAAAGGACTTTTTGCTAAGTATAAAAGTTACACATTTATTTTCATTTTGTTTTAATTTTCCTACGTTTACTTTCTTTTAAAATATCAAAATAGATGCTGTAGGAGCTGTTTCTAAAATGTTCACTTACATTAAACAAACAAAAAAACAAGCAATAAAACACTTAAATGAATGTACTTAATAGTTCAGAATTAGTTTGTAAGTATAATTGTTTTTAAAATCCCTATATTTTGTATTATAAAATTTAATATAATAAGGCTTTCATACTTTTCTACATATTTTCAAAACTTTCACATTTCAAATGAAGTGCATAGGGCATTTTATAAAAATAACCTTCAGAACTGAAATCTTTATAATTCCTGAGCCAAGCTAAAATACTAAATTGTTTTGTTTAAATTGTGCATGAAAACAATAAGAAACCGCGAGTACTATTTTTAGTTTTAGAGGGCAAGGAAGGTGAAGTTGAATTTAAATAGCAAATAAAAGTTTGCACAAAGGGAGCAAGCTTTTAAAATGTGAACTATCCCCTTGGCTCCAAATGGCTTTCGCGCAGTAACTCCAGAGCCAGCCCGAGAGCGCGCCTCCGTCTCCAGGGTGCCACCACCGCGCATCTACGGCCCGTTCGGTCTTCCCCCGACAGCCGGCCAGAGCCTAGCTCATGAATCCGGGGAAGACCAACTGCGGAGACCGAGAGAGGCTTAGGGCCCAGCGTAGGCCAGCTCAGCGATGGCGCCCGTTTTTGGAGACGCTGGAGAATCTGAGCTTGGGGAGGTGTGGTCCACTCGTCTTGGGACTGGAGAGGCTTCATTTCTCTGCCTCCGTAGCCCGTGCTTCTGAGAAGTGAATGGAGGGTATGGAGCCGGGAGATTCCCTTCGCTTCTCAGCAACTTGACCCCGCGTGCAGGAACAGAAACTGTTGGGAGGCCTCTGCTGCAGACTTGCTTCTGGGGGGAGGGCTGTGGCTGCCGGGCTTCTCATGACCGGGAAGCCGGCCTTACCTTGTCTGTACTCCTGGAAGGGCGTCTTACGTGTTTACCTGCCGCTGGGACAAGGAAGAGAAAAGAAATGAGCCGTCAGACTGCGACAGCATTACCTACTGGGACGTCCAAGTGCACACCGTCCCAGAGGGTGCCTGCCCTGACTGGCACAACCGCGTCCAACAATGACTTGGCCAGTCTTTTTGAGTGTCCGGTCTGCTTTGACTATGTGTTACCACCCATCCTTCAGTGTCAGAGTGGCCATCTTGTTTGTAGCAACTGTCGCCCAAAGCTCACATGTTGTCCAACCTGCCGCGGCCCGCTGGGATCCATTCGCAACTTGGCGATGGAGAAAGTGGCTAATTCAGTACTTTTCCCTTGTAAATATGCTTCTTCGGGATGTGAGATAACTCTGCCACACACAGAAAAAGCAGACCATGAAGAGCTCTGTGAGTTTAGGCCTTACTCCTGCCCGTGCCCTGGTGCTTCCTGTAAGTGGCAAGGCTCTTTGGATGCTGTCATGCCCCATGTCATGCACCAGCACAAGTCCATCACAACCCTCCAGGGAGAGGACATAGTTTTTCTGGCCACAGACATTAATCTTCCCGGTGCTGTTGACTGGGTGATGATGCAGTCCTGCTTTGGCTTCCACTTCATGTTAGTCTTGGAGAAACAGGAAAAATATGACGGTCACCAGCAGTTCTTTGCAATCGTCCAGCTGATAGGAACACGCAAGCAAGCTGAAAATTTTGCTTATTGGCTTGAGCTAAACGGTCATAGGCGGCGATTGACTTGGGAGGCCACTCCTGGGTCCATTCACGAGGGGATTGCAACAGCCATTATGAACAGTGACTGTCTAGTGTTTGACACCAGCATTGCACAGCTTTTTGCAGAAAATGGCAATTTAGGCATCAATGTAACTATTTCCATGTGTTGAAATGGCAATCAAACATTTTCTGGCCAGTGTTTAAAACTGCTGCATTCAATTTCACAGAGAATAGGC
>NW_017732219.1:396163-433276 GCF_001890085.2 Hipposideros armiger
AAAAAAAAATGTGAACTATCTCTAGTTCTACAGTGGAAATCTCATTGCTTCCATACGAATAATTTTTCTATCAACACACATTTCTGTTTTTTATTTAAATGTGTAACTTAATAAAACATACCTTAAATAGTAAGTTTCTTCTATTTTTTTGTTTAAACAAATTGCTGGTATATCTCAAAATTATCATTTTATGGAATGCGCTGTAGTGTTTATAGAGAAATAAAATGGTTATTCAGAGAAATTACAGATGTGTCTGTAACCTAACCTTAATGGGAGTTCATTGCCTGTCATACATCCGGCCCAGTTTGGTTTAAGCAATTATCAGGCTGCTTTATTTATAGCACCCACGTGCCTGTTTTTGGCACTGGGTTCTCATAAGTTATCCAAATAAAATAGCACAGGCATAGACCTTACTTTAAAAATAGATGCTGCCAATTACAATGCAGGGAGAAGAGTTAGGTGAAGATTTAAATTGCACCAGTTGCTCCTGGGAAACTGATGGGACAGATTGAGAGGAATAAACAGCCACGGATGCTCATAGTTATTTTTCATAATTAAAATCACACATGTAAAGGAGAACTTACAATAAAAGTATACAGTCATTGACTCTCTAATTATCACTAATCACTGGTAAATACATAGTACTGTATATAGTAAATATCCTAAAGTAGCACCCCTGCTGCCAGATTGGTGGGGGGGAAAAGAAAGAGAGAGAGAGAGAGAGAGAGAGAGAGAGAGAGAGAGAGAGAGAGAGGGCACACATATCCACCCAAGAAATGCAAAAAAAGAAACCTATATAAAGATTCAGAATTATATTAATATTTTACTGTCTGGTCTAATATACCTTGCATGTACAGTCACACACACTGAGCCATATAGAACTTATTACTAAAACTTGAATAACAATGTACAAAATATGAAAACAATTCATACAATATGCGTTTACTGTCAAGACTGCTTTTTATAAAAGTTATAAAGCAAGTTCTGGGTTGTAAGAGGCGCCGAGAAATAGCAAGTGTGATTTGCAATTCCTACTTTAAGTTCAGGTTAAAGAGTTTCATATAGTGACATACACAGTTCAGGCTAACGAATGCTTAGATTTTAGGATGACTCATAAATCTGTGATTTTTTTTTCTTTAGTGGCATCAGCTCATATTTGGTGACTTGCTACTGATAATTTCTTGTTCTCTTGCATACAGTCCCAGAATCATTTATGTTTGCCTGGATAGGATTTCAGGTCCTAAATGTTACCACCTGTATCACAATAGCAGCTTTTCTCCAATTTTTGGTTGTCTTTCCAATGATGCTATCACCAAAGTGCTTTTATTTTTTTCTTCTCTCTTCATAGCTGCATTACCCAGGTAAAGTTGGTCTCTGGGATTTAAAAGTCTAAATAATTCACTAATGTGGTAGAACAATTCTTCTGTTAATATGAATCAAATCGAAGTTATTGCCAATGGGAATATTAGGTTTTTATATATTGCTATTATGTCTGTATAATCGAAGGTTTACATATGCATGTGCACAAACAGGTGCACAGAAGTTCTCCTTTAGTGGTATTTTGGTGCCAAATATAGGCCTTTAAGAGGTCTTTATTCTCAGAGACACAGAGAACAAACTGATGGTTGCCAGATGGGAGGGTGTTGGGGGATGGGTGAAAAAGGGGGAGGGATTAAGAAGTACAAATTGGCAGTTACAAAATAGTCACTGGAATATAAAGTACAGCATAGGAAATAGAGTCAATAATATTGCAATAACTACACATGATGTCAGATGAGTGCATAGCTTTTCGGGGAGATCACTTTGTAATTTATATAAATGTCAAACCACTATGCTGTATACCTGAAACTAATGTAATAATGAATGCCAGTTGTAAATGAAACATACTTTTTAGTTAAAAAGTAATAAATAAATAGGTGTTTAGTGGATATAATTATTGTAGGGTGGCATGATTGGTCTTTGGTGAGCCCTAACCCATATTAGAAAGAGCCGTTTCATGTTGGGAGCACCACATAGCCAGACACTTCTTTACTGTTTGTGTTGACAAGGTTTTTTATTGAGTCAAACTGGAGGATGTGCTTTTTTCCCAGCGCATTTGATCCTTTAAGCTGATCACTCCCCAGGACAAGCTCCTCTCCCTCCAAGTGTCAGTATCAGTATCGCCATCTCCCTCACTTCCCAAAGCCTTTGCTCATGTGTTACCTTCTAGTTGAGCTTGCACCCTCCTCTCTCCTACCGCCACACCTGCCCTGCCAGTCCTGCTTCTCTGCCTACTTCTAAAAGTCACTATCCCTTTCAAACGCGCCATTGAACTTAAGTATTATGCACATTGCTTTTTTCCTCCTTCGCCCTCAGAGGAAGACTCTTTTTCTGTTGATTGCATCCTTGTATTCCAAAGTGCTTTGAGAAAAAGAGCTGGACTATAATATGTAATCACTAATATTACCTGAGTAAATGAATGGAAAACATCAAAATTGATGTATATTTTGAAATCTCTTACTAGATGGGAGAGAAAATTACTTCATATGCTTAGCTCTTTACCTTGATTTGTATTCACCTTGAAATATGCTTTGATCTTTCATCTTATGTAGTCTGTTATTAAAATGTTAAAGAAAATACGTTTTCAAAACTGGATTTAGTCATTTTTTGCTTACCAATGCTGCACTATTTTAAAAAAACAAAACCAAGAGGCACTTTAGGGTTCTTTTGTTCCTTTGTTTTAGTTTGGTTTGGTTTTTTTTTTTTTTTCCTGTGTATTTAGCCCTTTATTGTGAATAACTACTCCCAGTTAAGTAATCCCACAGCACCCACTTAGAGTCCCAATTGCCTTCACATTCTTTGTAAAATGAAAGCTCGGTTAAAGGCACAACTTTCTCTCATGGTACAAATCATTGGCTCTTAAGCTGGATCACGCTGCCATTTGATTTCCTCAACTGAGCAATTTACGGCAGATTTTTGAGGCCTACTGTCCATTACAAACGGGTTTTTAAAACTCCATCATCATCATAGGTTTAATGAGTAAATGGCTGAAACCTCGGCGGTGTGGTGGGGGATGTGTGTAGGGGTTTGATTCTCTGACAGCCAGCTTGCTGTGGCTGTAATTAATAATGAAATGTTACATCTCTCGCGTTTTATGTGGAGACAGGGAAAGTGACAGGGATTATGGAGAGATATAAATTTACATCGTGGCTTTATAAAGCATCTGTAGCTTGAGGAGCTCAGTACACACACAATCACTGTAAGATGACAGTTTCCCCAGCAAGTAGTTACAAAATATTTAAAGCTCTAGGCTGAAGAATCGGGACATTGTAAGAATAAAAAAAGGAGGAAAAGACATTTTCTTTAATCCTGTCTCTCCTTTCTTCTTGTTTAATTTTTTCTTCTATCCAGCTGCATATAAAAAGATCAAAGATGTATCTAACTTGTCTCCCTGAGTGAATCTATTTCAGTCAATGTCACAGCCCACTCAATGTCACAGCTCACTCAGTTTCAAAGAGTGACAAAAGTTCCTATCACACTCCCTTTCTCAGCTCTTCCAATGGGACCCCCAGATGTACCCCACCATCCTAGAAAATGTGTTATTAAAAAGAAAGCTATCTGGGATTCTCTGAATCATCCTGCACGGTGAAGCTGATGCCATCAACAATTAGCCAGACTTGCAGCAGTTAAATTGCCCACAGGTCACCATTTTTAGCCTTGTTCTTCCCCCAAAGCAGCGTGTCTTCCTCCGCTTGTTAGAAGTGATGTGTGGAATTCTGCCATTTTATTGCCCTTGGAATATGTAGGTGCCACAAGGTCAAAATGGCCATGTCAACTTTGTGAAATAAATGCAGACTGTTACATTAAGACGAAAGATTATCTGAAGTTAAGAATCTCTGATAATAGTAATTGTATGTAATTATTTTTATATTTGATTGTACTTTCTTGGTTTAAACTATGCTAGCTTTTACATTGTAAGTATGGCTATTCGAGAACTGGTTTTTCCTCATCTCCAACCGTTCTATTATTTCAAATCTATATAAAAACCTTATCTGTGGGTGAGAATAGTGGGAAATGAAATTAACTATCAAGTTTAAAAATCAGTATTTTATACTGAATTAAATAATCTGGTTGATTAAACAGACTGACAGGCCTTACTTTACTTGTTTGTATTATTGACAAGAGTATACACTTACGTGTGCATAAATATGTATATATATAAACCCTGCATGGGCTAAATGTTGTGCGCCTTGAAAATCCCTATGTTGAAATCCTATTCCCCAATGTGATGGTATTTGCAGGTGGGGTTCTTTGGGAGGTGATCAGGTCATCAAGGTAGGGCCATCATGAATGATATTAGTACCCTTATCAGAACAGACATAGGCAATCTCCCTTGTCCCATTAAAGATGCTGCTAGAAGACAGTGGTTTATGAACCAGAAAGTGGGCCCTCATGAGATACCAAATCCTTGGTGTCTTAATTTTGGACTTCCCAAACTCCAAAATGGTGAGAAATAAGTGTTCATTGTTTACAACACCTAGTCTCGGGTATTTTTGTTACAGCAGCCCAAGCAAAGTAAGATAAACCTATATATTATAAACAGTTTAAATCTTATTAATTAAAATCAAACTGTCTTGATTGTATTCAGAATTAATTGTAAGTAAATACATATGCAAAAATTGCCCTCGTTCTGACAATTAGATTTATGCATTTTATTTTATGTAGAATTTACAGGTTAGAAGTCAATAATGTAGTTAAAAACTAGATTAAAATTTGTAGCTAAAAATGCTTAATTTGGATTGAATTACAAATAAGAGTCTGTGGTTTATGTCCTCTGCCTCATAAACTTTAATTTATCTTAAATAGTTTCTAAAATATCAGAATTGCTACAACGTTCCCATAAATTTCTGAACTGGATTTAGGGCAATGTATGAGCACCAACTTCAGATTGATGGATGGATATGAGAATTCATTAATGATCACTCTCTGTAGTCTGAATGAAACATACCCTCACAGACAAACTTGCCAAGTTAAATGATCAAAGGTACCCAGTGAAATTCTTTTGAAGACACTGATACCTTCCAGTTACAAGATACTAGTTAAAATAAAGAGCTTCTTAAGAAATATTAAATAGCAATATCCATTGTACTCATTTCTTATGAATGTGCAAAACAACCTTATACTCTGTATTGCCAATCTCTAACTCTTGACTTTAACTTTCAGTTTATGTCTTTGGGATGATCATGCAAGTATTCAAATGAATACAGTCATTTCAGATTTTCACCCGTTTCTAAAATAACATAGAATATTTTCTGGAAAGAATATGTGTTTGAGAATGGAATTTGCAATAATTGAAAATATTGATCAAAGAAAGCTAAAGCCCCTGAGCAAAGCACAGAACATTTCAACGTGAGGCTGTGACTCTTGGTATTTGGTGAGATTAGTAGCTGGAAGCACCCTGGACATGAGTTGCAGAGCCGGGTGACAACTATATGGAACCTAAATACTGACCACTCTCCCTCTTCTGTAATGGCCTCCATCTTTTAAAGTACTTGAGGAAAGAAGTGTTTTGCCTGGTTCAGGCCCTGCTTCTTTGTTTTACTTGTATGTGACTACACATGTCAATCACCCCTGGGACTTTTATTTTATTTGACCTGATAATAGTCTGGAACTTCTTCACTATTATGTGCCTTGAACCACTGCTGTCCCCTGCCTTCCTCTTATTGTCCTCAATGAGTTTGTTATTTTTCCCTCTCCTATGTATTCACAATACCTCTGGCACAAAGCTACTGTGCATCAGATGTCCCTGAAGTCTGAAATTGCCTAAAGGGAAAGAAAACTAAGAAAATGAAACAGCAATAATTTTAAATTACAAATGCTTACAAAAACTGGTCCAGGTGATTAATGAAAAAAGAGAAATAATGTAAACACAGCAGCAAAGTCACCTCTTTGCTGTACCCTGGTTCCTGGGCTTAGCTCCCTGGTGAGAGGTCCTGTCCTCCAAGCTTGCTTTGTTCTTCCTTCCACTTCAGGCATTTGTTATCATCTCCCTACAGAAGACTTTTGCTCTTGATTCTCTCCACTCTCGATTCCCTAAGGGGCTTCAGCTCAACAATCCCATGGCGTTGTAGCCCTATTAATTAAGGCCTGCAATATGTGTATGTGTATCTCTATATCTGTCTATTATCTATCTATCTATCCATCTATCTATCTATCCATCTATCTATCTATCTATCTATCTATCTATCTTTCTTTCTTTAGATCATCTGTCATCTATATAGATGGATCAATTGAAAAAGTAGTGTCAGAAAAGGGGTTCTGCAAGACCATATACCCTATAGAGATTTTTCAGGCCCTCTATGGAGATACACATTTTACATTTTTATAAGCAGCAACCTAAATTCTCTTTTGCATAGCTTTTTGCCTCATAACCAATGCCCATCAATGCATAAAAGAGCAGTTTACAGTGCCTTTCAAGATAACCCATGCTCCCCTCCCCTCAGCTAGTAGAAAACCAGTAACGGTTCTAAGATTGCTATATTTCTTTATATTAGGCCAGAACTAGTTCCTAGTCTGCACTCTCCACCCAACACATATTTCTGTAAATTGAAAGGAATCCGTGGATACAGTTCTCTTTCCTTTGGTCTGGAATATATGAGGGTGCTCCTTGCAGATGCCTGACACAGATGGACAAATACTCCCACAGGCTGCCATGGAAATAGCTCCTTTCAAGAGATTTGTCTACTGAAAGTGTGTGTAAGGATGAGAGAAAAAAGCCTGGCTCAGGACCTTTCTTACCAAAAAGGCAGGTGACTAGGAATACTAGGAATAGTGCCGTTTAATCACTCAAGAGAGGACTCTTTCCACTGTCTTTCTAGAACTCTATGATTATTTTGGGACAGGCATGTGGGAAAAAGATTACTGATACTAGTCGCTAAAGCCAGTCTATTCTGTCCCATCAGCTATGGACTCAGCATGGGTCAGCACTGTTGTCAGGGCCACACGTTAATTGTCTGCAGAGCCGCTTACATGACAAATTGGTGAAGAAACATTTTGTAAGCATGGTAACAGTGTCTAAGAAATTGGAACATTAGTATCAAATCTAAACATAGTAACCGATGCTAGATTCAGATCCTTGCTTTTCCAGTTTTCTAAAAGATACTTATCTTTAAAACTTTTATATAAAAGCTTTCAGTTAAACATATACCAGGAGTGCCAAAAATATGTATACATATGACTTGTATTCATCTTTTGGTATAGGTATATATTGAGTATTAGAATTTTAATAGTTTTTTTTCTTTCTTAAAATGTGTATACATTTTTTGCCACCCTCTGTACATACATAGAAATTTGTACAAAAATGTTCATAGAACCTTTAACATAAGCCCAGAACTAAAAGCCTCCCAAATGTCCATCAATAATTAAATGGATAAATTGGATAAAATTAATATTCAATAGCTATTATTTCTCCAATGAAATGTACTCAGCAATAATGAGGAACTAATGACTTATATACTCAATGATATGGAAAATTTGAAACATTATGCTGAAATAAAGAAATCAGAAATAAATTAATACATACTTATAATACCATTTATATAAAAATTAGAAAAGATAAATCTTATTTATAGTGAAAAAATGTAGGTCAGTGGTTGCCTGTGGTCAGGGCCTGGGATGATAAAGGCCTAAGGAACTTCTCTGATTGGTGGAAATGTTCTACATCTTAACTGAGGACCTGGTTACCAGGGAGTATACAGTTGTCAAAACTCACGAAAATATATAATGAAATATATTTTTATTGTATGTGACTTATACCTCAATAAACAAATTCTTTTAAAACTCATATACAGTAAGTTTTTTAGAGCCAAACATGACAGATATTTACTTTGTACATGAATCTGTTAACACTCATAGGTGTCTGGTTGGATCTGGGATTAGAACCTAAGTCTACTTAAAGTTATCCTTCTCGTTCTCTTTACACTCAGGTTTTTGAGTCTAAAAACAATTCCTCCAATGAAAAAATGAAAATAAAGAAAAGCTTTATTTTAAGCTCTTATCCTATTTTGCTCCTTTGCTCCTTTATTTCTTTGTTGCTTTTGTGCAAATTTCTTTAGGTAATAATTGACATTCATTGTTCAGCTTTCATGACTCATCCCATCTCTTACATTCTAAGTTTCATCCCTACTCTGTAATTGAAACTTACTCAGGAAAAAATGTCACTAGTGGGCCAGCATCTCCAGTGATTCTCAACTTTACAGTAATCCACCCCACACCCCAGTGTTTTTGTTTGTTTGTTTTGTTTCTTCAGAAACTTTTTCTATTCTTAAGATTTCTGGCTCTGGCTTAAGATTTCTGGTTTCTCCTTATGTCTGGGATTGCCTTTCCGTGATCTTTTTGTTTGGCTTTTTAAACCCCTCCTTGAACCCAGAATTCTACCAGTTTCTTTCTCATGCTCTTTCCAGTACTGCAGGGGTAATTCTTTGTAAATATTCACTTATTTTTGGGCTCATCCAACTGGTAAAATGTAGTATCATGACATTGTACACAAACTCATCCTGTCTCAAATTTAATATACGGTATCTTCTACTCAAGGTGTTAACTTTGAACCTCAAATTTAGATTTTGCCATATGTTTTAACTCTTTCTTTCTTACATTTGTCATACAACGTATTTTAATGAAATCTTAGGATTTTTCTATGAATGTGTGTCTGTCATGTCCACTATCTACCTGTAATTGTTCAGATAAATGGTTTACACTTACAATTAGCCTCAATCATTATAATAACATTCCACTTTTGTTTTCTCTAATTTATCCTGCACATTGCTACTAAGTAAAAATATCACTAAAGAACCACTCAATTTGCATCTTTGACCTGCTTGCCAGTTTTCAATAGCTACAAGAAAGCTGAATTAGAATCAAACAAAAGCAGCTAAACAATTATTTTTTGGGGACTGAAAAGCATCAACCATGTGCAGAAAGCCAGGCGTAGACAGATAAAAGGGAATGCCCAGATCCTTATGCTAACATTCCAAGAACTTTAATTTTCATTTCAGTCAGCACTTTTTGTCAATTTAATTTCCCACAGATTGCTTTCAAGCACCCTTTCAAATAAACCCATTGAGAGAATTTTGCCTAGAGCTTGCCCAGTTTGATGATAATATTAACAATAAGCATAAATATTATAAGTGTCACTCATGGAGCACTTGATGTTGGCCATTTTGCCTGGCATTTGGCACCCATGCTTGCATGTCACCTTCACAGCAGTTCAATGAAAGTGGTTTTCTGTCCATTTTACAGAAGAAGATATGGAACCTCGAGATGTTATAAGCTGCTATAGTCACAGTTACTAAAACTGAGCTAGTTGAGCACATACAAAACCGTTGCACTTCTCACTGTGACTCACTGCCCCATCTATATCATGTCCTCCTTTCCTGCTTTCTTATATATGTAGTTGTTGATTCATTCTTCATTTTCTTAAAAAAAAAACAAAAAAACACAAAAACTTTTTTCTTTTCAAGTTGGAAGTTACTATTCCTCATTATCTCAAGTATTTTTGCAATTTAATTTTTTTTTTTGTCACTGTCAGATGCTTACATTCTAGTCATCTGTGTACCCATTGCTGTCTCTACAAGATACTAGCAACTTGAGGACAAAATCTATCCCTCACGTGTCTTAAAACCCATCTTTACACAGACAAGGCAGCAAATATTTATAAGATCAAGTGATGTGCAAAGTGCATACTTCTGGCTTCCTAGAGCATATGTTAGAAAACATACTTGAGAAAAAAATAAAAAGCAGTCTTAACTGCTTTGTTCAAAAATACTTGATTGTTGGTAAGTACTAATGCCGCCTGTAAATTTCAAGGACTGTGGTTCGCAGTGAGAGAAGGTTAAATGAGGAAAATTCCCAGTAAGAGAATATCTTGGAGGAACATGTGTAAATAAATTAAACAAAAAAACAAAAACAAAAATACTTCTCTTTCATTTCTATTATTTATCCTTTTTTCATAATATTAAGTTCATGTTTACAGTGAAGTATACTTATAGGAGGACATACTAACTTATCCTGAAGGATCATATGTTAAAATGATTGAATGACAGCTTTTTTCTTTTTGTCATTTGTGTGGAATGAGATATTTTTAAATATATAAAATGATATTTACATTTGACAGAAATAAGTTTATGTTCTACGTGTAGTTAAAAAAAGAGAAAAACTGTTGGGACCATTTCTCATGGTATTACATTTTGCTTGACTGACAATAATAAGTCTCTTTGCTATGTAAATTTGTCAATTTGAGAACAGAGTGCATTATCTTATTGAGTGTTATTATGCATTCTCAGCATCTATGATTCCTATTAACTCCAAGTTCAGCCTCTGCCTTGTCCTTTTCCTCTTCTAATTGGTGGTGGGAAAATCATTTCTGGTCAAGATCAGAAACTCATTTACCCATCTAACCCTGAACATCAGCACAACAAAAGAGCAGGTCCCATTAGCATTGGAGTCATGACGAATACATGCAAAGGCCCAGAGCAAAGTAGCAACGCATTTCTGCTCCTCCATCCGTCTCTGGCACTTGAGACACTGAGTGTAATAAAGAGAGTATCACAACCTATAGCTTTATAAAATGTCCCTCGAGTGATAGCATGTTGTACATACAAAATGGTAATGGCAGGTCTTTATATCAAGCATTTTGTGAGTCGGAAAGTGTCACTGCAAATCTAATTGCACTAGTAAACCAAGATTCAGACCCGTAATTGCCTTTGATATTACCTTCACAATTATCTCATTTAAAGTTCTTCCCAGGGCTGCATACAATATGGCTGACTTCTATGCCACAGAAAGATGATGGCATTCTCTAACCCACACACTCGCAGATAACATAAATGTTACCCGTTCTGAGATTCATATGCATAATCATATACTCTGAAAATGTGTGAACAAATCTGAAGTTTTAGAGGGCATGGACATTGAGAAAGACATGGATATTGCTCATCTTTAAGGTCCTGAGAGGAGGAAAAATAAGATTTTGGTTAATGTTCTATGGTTCAAAAAAACCCTAGTTGTCCTGTTGATTCTCATATTTAATAATATTTCTGCTGAAATATTTTTTCTTTTTCCTTTTTACCTACTTTCCTCTTTCATTTATTTCCAACGTCGTTCTCCCTTTTTGTGATTTTCCCTTCACATGTGCCTATTTGACAAAGCACAGGGTAGTTGTTTTTCATAGGCTTAGAAATAGTAATTTCTGTGGAGTGCTATGAATATACACTACCCTGCCCGCATACAAAAGTTTTGAGAATTTTTATCCTTCTCTGCAAATTTCGCCAGAAGTCTCTGTTTCAACCTATGTTCTTTTGTTTATTTTTTGTTTGATTGCATTTTGTTTTTCCCATGGCGCATCTTTTAACACTAGAATTAATTAACGTGTAGGA
Organism: Hipposideros armiger; assembly: GCF_001890085.2. NCBI lineage: Eukaryota > Metazoa > Chordata > Mammalia > Chiroptera > Hipposideridae > Hipposideros > Hipposideros armiger. The sequence goes on from NW_017732219.1 coordinate 407,575, forward strand.
AACATTAGGCAACCTTAGTTTAACGGCCTTTTTATATGGCACTGGGGATTATAAAGGAAAATGGTCATTTTCTTAAGATCTTGACAGTTAGAGCAGTTTTGGGCTTGCAAAGCCGATAGCCAGTCTCTGGGGCAGTTGCCACCTCTGTGAATGACTGAGGGGGCGGCAGAGAGGAGACTGAAGCCATGTAACTCAATTCACTAATAGAGTAATTGACTGCTTTAGAAATGGACTAAATCCTGGAAATGTATCAAATATATACACCACATGCTCAATCACAAAGTACATGGCGTTTGTATGGTAAAACACATTTTTCTTGATATTTATTACTTCTATATTTCATTCAACATATACACAAGCCATTTGTGTGCAAGATGATAAACTGATGACTTTTAACACAATTTGCACTACCTTGAGAAATGCACATCAGAACCCTTCACGGATGTATAGCATTTCTGTCGTTCTTTTCATTCAAACCGAAGAAAGATATGAGGCAGGCAGCTTTTTCTTAGGGCCTCATAATACCTAACAGTAGAAAGTGAGGTGCTTAGGCGAGCACATTAGTTTTTATATCTCTAGAGGACGGAAGGGCCACTTAGAGGGCTGATGGACCCAGGTGACTTTAGTATAATCTGGTGTCCTTGTGACCTCAACGGCTGAAGGCTTTTCCTAAGTGCTCCACTTAGCACCGAGGAGTGGCTTGTGGTCTTTGGAGAGTGAAATCCATATTTTAGTGTAGACAAATGTCCACTTTTATATACTCAGGTCTATGCTTACTTTAATTCTATATAAGCTTTATTTAAACTACTGGTATGCTTTACATGAATAATGTAAATTTTATTTAAAAAATTGATAATATAAAAGCAGCTTGCAGAATTTGTTTCCCCAAAATTGAATGAAATGATTTATTTATTTTTTTTTTTATTTTTTTGCAATGAAAACTAAAACTAGGGAAGGGCCCAAGTTCTCACCCCACAACTCAAGACGTTTCATCCAGACCCAGTATCATTTTGGAATAAATTAAAAGGAGATTCAAGAAGTCAATGCAGGGCTTTTCTTTGCAGACGGAGTGTGTAGTTTGGCAGGGAGTGAGAAGGACTTCTGAAAAACCTCACTGATGTTCCTGAGCTGAGGGTGGAGGTGAGGCCTTGCGGCAACCAGAGGAAAGGCTGCGCATGGTTTCCTGGGAACTCATCTCAGTGAGAACCTATGGGAGACTCAGCCCCAGGGCAGAGAAGCGGTGGAGTGTTTCTCCACAGGAATAACCGGTTAGTAGAAATGGAATAAAGTCTAAGGTAAGCACTTGACCAGCTGGGACTGAGGAAAACCAGCCAAAAGATGGCTGACCTTGGGGCTGGCCGAGTGGCTCAGTTGGTTAAGAGCTCACTCAAGAGTGCGAGCTCTGAGCAACAGCAGTTCGATGCCCAGCCCGATCTGAGCTGCTGCTGAGCTGCCAACAGGTGGCAGGATGGCTCAGCTTAAAAAAACAAAAAAATGTTGGCTGACCAGGGCAAGACAAAACAAAATAAAAAGAAACAAAAAATAATACGGCTATACCAAAACTGAAATCTTGAAAATAGAAACAGTTCAAAGATAAATAAAGAAATAAATAAATGAGTAAGTAACTAAAAAAAATTTTTTTTTTTTTTTTTTTTGCTTTGGAGAAAGAGAATGCAGTAATAAAATTAGTGATGGTGATGTCACTGGGCCACATTTTATCCCCTTAGCTGAAGATAGGAATAAACATCTCTGGCCTTCATTCTGAGGGGAATAGTCACACAGTTCCTAAAGTGATAAGGAGAAAATTTAAAAAGAATGTCCATGCACGTTATATTTGCCAAGAACAGGCCTGCATAGAAGATCACCCCCAGGGGAAGATGAGTTTACAAAGACCAATGTAGAATGTGATTTGTATACTAACTCACTAACTAACTAACTAACACAACAATGAAAAAGAAGACAGAGTCTGTTTTCAAGAACACATTTCAGGAAATCAAAGATTATTAAATTGTGCTGAATTTTGCTTTCAGTGATAGCCAATAAAATATGAAAACCATGTAGAAAGAAACCAAAGGTGAGAAGAAGTATACTGAGAGAAGGGAAGGACATGTATAGATGTAAAGGAGTAAATTAATGATAAATTACAATTATTACTAAAATTAAAAACCACTGAAGAAATCCAGGAAAAGAAATAATGTAGTTAATTGTTCGAATGCTTCAGTTTGGCATAAGAGAAAGCTGGGTTCAGGTACTAACTCTGTGATTTATTACAGGGATGCATTTGTCCAGATTATGGAGACTTTCTAAATATTAGTTTTCTCATCTTTAAAGTTAGAATAATAATAGTACTTTACTAATCCGGTTGCAATGAGAATTAACTTACTACATAAAATTCCTTAGCACAGAGCAAGAAACGATAAATCAATGCATTTTTTTTTCATTTTAAAGTTTTCTTTTTGTTTTTTTGTATTTTAATTAAAATTTATTTTTGAGTAGTTTGAGGTTCACATTTAAACAGATTGAAAGGTACAGAGATTTTTCCATGTACCTCCTGCATTGACACATGTAAATCCTTCCCCATTGTCAACATCCCCACCCACAGTGGTATATTTATTATAATTGATGAACCAAATTCTCAGCCAAACTGGTAATCATTATCAACCAAAGTCCTCATTTACATTACAGTTCACTCTTGGTGTTCTGAGTCCTGTATATTTGGACAAATATCATCATTATGGTACCATACAGGCTATTGTCACTGCCCTAAACATCCTCTGTGCTCTGCCTGTTCATTACCTTCTCTTCCCCTGCATCCTATCCCTGCCAACCACTGATGTTTTCACTGTCTCCAAAGTTTTGCCTTTTCCAGAATGTTATATAGTTGGAATCATACAGTAAGTAGCATTTTCAGATTGGCTTCTTTCACTTATTAATAATACATTTAAGATTCCTTCATGTCTTTTCATGGTGTGATAGCTCATTGCTTTCTAGTGCTGAATAATAATATCCCATTGCCTGGATGGACAACAATTTATTTATCCATTCACTTTACTGAATACCATTTGAGTTGCTTCTAAATTTTAGCAATTATGAACTAAGCTGCTATAAACATCCATGTGCAGGCATTTGTGTGGACATGTTTTCAATTCCTCTGGGTAAATACCAAGGGGCACAATTGCTGGATGGTATGGTAAGAGTGCATTTCTTTTTATAAGAAGCCTTCAAACTGTCTTCCAAAGTGTCTGTATCATGTTCCATTCCCACCAACAATGAATGAGAGTTCCTGTGCTCCACATCCTCACCAGCGCTTGGTGTTGTCAGAGTTCCAGATTTTACACATTGTAGCAGTGTGTCATGGTATCTCACTGTTGTTTTAATTTGCATTTCCTTGATGACATATGATATAGGATAATGCTGGCCTCATTGAAGGAGTTAAAAAGTTGTCTCTGCTTCCATCCCCTGAAAGAGAATGGAGAGAATTAATATAACTGCTTCCTTAAATGTTTGATAGAATTCACAAGGGAAGCAATCTAGGCCGAGTGCATTCTGTTTGAAAAGTTAATTATTGATCTAATTTCTAATAGATATAGACATATTCAGATTATCTATTTTCTAATGTCTGAGCTTTGGAAAATAGTGTTTTTCAAGGAATTGTTCATTTCATCTAGGGTTATCAAATTAATGGTCACAGAGTTGTTTACAATATTCCTTTATTATCCTTTTAATATCCACAGGATTTGTAGTGATGCACCTGCTTTGATTTCTGATTTTAGTACTTTGTATCCTCTTAATTTTTTTCCCTTAGTTAGCCTTGCTAGAAACACATTGATATTATGAATTTTGTTTCAAAACTTTTGGTTTCATTTATTTTTTCTCTGTTAATTTCCTTAATTCAAGTAATTGATTTGTTTACCTCTAATTTTTATTATTTTTTCTCATCTACTGAATTTGGATTTAATCTACTCATTTTTTTTTCTAGTTTCCTGAAGTGGAAATGTAGATGGTTGATTTAAAATCTTTCTTCTTTTCTGATACATTCATTTGATGTCATAAAATTCCATCTAAGCACTGCTTTCTCTGCATCCTACACATTTTGAAAGTAAACATTCACAAAAAAATTACTTTTTAAAAATTTCCCTTGCCATTTCTTCTTTGACTCATGTGCAATTTAGGGGTATGTTTAACCTCCATACTGGGGTTTTGCAGTAACCTTTCTGTTACTGATTTCTAGTTTAATTCCATTGTTGTCAGAGAGCAGACATTGTGTGATTTATATATGGGGTTCAGTTTACTAAGGTGTCTTTCAAAACCTAGGTAAAGTCTATCTTAGTGACTGTTTCATGTGAGCTTGGAAAGAATACGTATTCTGCTATTATGTGGAAAAGTCTATAGATATCAATTATGTCCAGTGGATTGATGTTGTTGTTGACACCAACTACCTTATAATAACAACATAAATCAAATTTCTCCTTCCTATCTCCTTATCGTTGTACTCATTTCATTTATGTAAGCATACATAAACACATATATGATTATATATACATAATTAAATAGATTGTTGGCAATATTATTAATTGGCACTGGGGGTTTCAGCGACCAGAAAAAAGGTAATGGTTTAGTTCTGTATTATGCTGAAAGAACTGAAGTATCTCAAATTTTCTCCTTGATTTCCTAGGGGTGCAAAAATAATCAGTCAGTAAGGGAAGTTTGTTACATTTTAGCTTTGCTCTCAAAAACAACAACCTTTATCTTTGTGAAATAGAGATTTTCTGTTCAAATGCAAATTGATATGACCTTTAATGGAATTTTTATTAGCATCCTTTCATTTAGAGAATAATACCAATGTTTAACCATGAAAATCTGTAACCTTCAAGCAACCCAGGGACTCTGATATGTATTTGAAGTTACAGCCATTTTAAAATTAGAATGTATATCACATTACTGTTTGTTTTTTTCCCTGTAAATATTGGCCCTTCTTTATATGAGGGAATAAAAAAGATAATCAAGGCATAAATAACTTGTAGTGATTGGTAGTCACTTTTGGCTTTGAAGACATAAAGTACTGTGACAACAACCTCTAATTTATACATTCAAAGTCATACACTGCTGGTGGGAATGCAGATTGGTGCAGCTGCTATGGAAGGCAGTATGGCGGTTCCTCAAACATTTAGAATTACCATATTACCCAGAAATCCTTTTCCTTGGTATCTACCCAAAAAACCTGAAAACATTTATCTGTAAAGATATATGTGATCCGATGTTAATTGCAGCATTATTTATGGTGGCCAAGACATGGAAACAACAAAAGTGTCCTTCGATAGATGACTGGATAAAGGAGATATGGTATATATACACAATGATGTAAAAATTTGCAGTAAGAAAAGATGAAATAGTGCCATTTGCAACAACAAGGATGGATCTTCAGATTATTATGCTAAGTGAAGTAAATCAGACAGAAAAAAATCAAGAACCATATGATTTCATTATGTGGGATATAAAACTGAAAGCAACAAAGGAATAAGACAAACAAATAAGGAAACAAAACTCATCGATGCAGACAATAGTTTAGTGGTTACCAGAAGGTAAGGAGGGGAGGGAGTGGTAGAAGAGGGAAATGTGGGTCAAATATATGGTAATGGAAGGAGAACTGACCCTGGGTGGTGCACACAATGTGATATATAGATGATGTATTACAGAATTGTATACTTGAAACCTATGTAACTTTACTAACAATTGTCACCCAAATAGATTTTAATTTAAAAAAAGTCACGTTCTTTTTTCAATGGAACTTAAGAAGGGTAAGATTTAGCAGTGTCCAATATGATACTGCTCTTTAGCAATGTGAATGCATTGAAGGCAAAAAGAATTTTGATGCTCATAACTCTGTACCAAGAAGAAAAAGGATTTGAAATTGAGCAATGTTTAGTATTTGCCTTCCTTCTGATATTCAGATCTGCATCTAACACATACAGCCTTCACTCTCTCTCTGCTTACTATATGGTTTAGAAGCCAACACATGCACATAAAAAGTGAAAACGTAGGGCCGGCCGAGTGGCTCAGCTGGTTAAGAGCTCACTTGGGAGCGCCAGCTCTGAGCAGCAGGCCTGCGGTTCAGATTCCACATTGAGGGCCAGTGACGCTCGCCCTCTACATCTAAGATGATGAACAACAGCTTGACCTGGAGCTGGGCTGCTGTGAGTCGCCGGCGACAGCGTAGGCTGCAGCAGGGCAGCAGTGGGCTGTCGTGAGCTACGTGAGTGGCTGGCAGCCAGCGTGAGCTGCCAGGAGCCGCTGTGAGCGGCTGTCCAATGATTGGCCACCAATTGCCTCACCCTGGAAGAGCGCAATGATAATACAAACATGGGACAGTAAAGCAATGTCCTCCACAACTAGACTGAAGAACCAAAACAGCAATTTGTCTACCTGTCTGTTCCCCTTTCCCGATTCCCCAATGCTGTTCCCCTCCCCCCAATTCCCCAATAAAATCTTTGGGTGGGGGGGAAAGTTAAAAGGCAATCCTACTACTAATTTGTCATTCTGATTGTTCCTCTTCTCACTATTTTCACTGTCAACGCTCAACTTTATGATGACAATTATAATTCCCCAAAACAAAACATTTGTGTGTGGCCTGCTAAACTACTTCACACACAGTTTCTTCTTATTATAGTGGGAAAAGCTATGAGGGTGATGGTAGGACTACCTCCCTTAAAGAAGGTACATTTGATATGTTTTGAGAATATGATGGTAGTAGAGGGTAGAGAAGAGGGAGAGATTAATACAAAGTAGGTGTAAGTTGTGGATAAGCTACACAAAGAGAAATAACATGGTTTATAAATATAATGGTGAGAGTTCCTTGATTGTAGAGAATAAGAAAAAGCAGGAATTTTAATAAGGAAACCGTGTACTGTTTCATTATTGAAAGGTATATAAGTAAAAAAAAAGTCAATACACTATTTGCAGTTTTGAAGTCAATCTTAAAATTTTCAGTTTTTAAGTGCATGTATTATGAGGCCTCTGCAATGCTTTAATTGTGGTACAGAGTAAGTAACCCAGGACAGGACCACGAGAGATCGCTGCAAGCTGTAGTGAGATGGTGGTTGTACAGATCAAGTTAATAAATGGACCTGGGATATGTAGAGGCTAAATCAGCAGTCTGGGTGATGGATGGGGATTGTATTTTGTGAGAGAGAACGTGATAAAGAATGATTCACTTAAGCTTAATTTAAGTGGATTCTGGCAAGTGCAGCTACTTAGATGAATGAATAGTGATCAGGACAGAGGACTAAGTGTGAGCGAAAAAAAAATCAAGGTTTGGTTGTGAAATACGTCTGGTTTTTGAGACTGTGCATCTAAATACACATACTAAATAAGCAGTTAGACACACTTCACCTATGTTTCTTACGGAAGAATTGAAGAAGCTACAGGATGATGGCTTGATTCTGCATTGGGGTCTCTAAGTATGAATCAGTTTCCCACCATTTTCTAGATAAATGACTATGGACACGTTATTTATTGTAGATTACTGGTGCAACGTTTGCTATTCATTAGATCAGAATAATGATGGTACTTAAACTCACTAAATTATTATAAGAATTAAGTGATGTAATATATGTAAAATTAGGTCCATAAAAATACTCAATAAAGGGAACTTGCTATTATTGGAATCAATATTATCATTACTATTACACTCATTAATGAGCTTATGTGTCTACCTTTCATGCTGTAACCTCAAGATCAGGAGTTTTGTCTCATTTATCTTTGTTGTTCTAAAGTTGCCCAGCACTTAACTGCTCATTAACATTTATGGACTAAAGTGAATGACATTTCTACTCACTGTTTCAGAAGTGGGTTCCGTCCAGCTTTTTAAATCAAGGAGTAATAACCCATAACAATGATATGCTTCCTTAGGGAATAGAATAGTCCTTGGATTCTGAAACACACATCCCAGAGCTTGATTTTATGCTCTGATTCATTAAGGGTTTTTATATATTGCTGCAGTGACAAATTACCACAGATGGAGTGACTAAAACAACACTGATTTTTACCTCACAGTTATGTAGAGTGGAAGTCCAGCATAGCATGGCAGATGCTTTGCTTAAAGCATCACTGGGTTCAAAAGTGCTGGCAGGGTGTTACTTCTCCTGGGCTCAAATTATTTCTAAACTCACTATTGTTGGCAGAATTCAGTTCCTTGCAATTGTAGGACATGTGTCCCCATTTCTTTGACCCATGTTCCCGTTTCATTTTTATGTCAACAGCGAGGAACTGATGCTTTGGATCTAACTCCTATGCCACATCTTTCAGACTTCCTTTTCTGCACCAAGAGGGAAGAAAGATATGTTTTTAAAGGCTCATGTGATTAGATTGGCCCTGCGCATGTAATCCAGCATGATTTTCCTAATTTTAAAGTTAACCGATTAGTAACTTTGTTACATCTGCAACATCACTTTTGCCATTTAATGTAACATTTTCATGGCTATAACACCAGGGGTTAAAAATCATGAGAGCCAAAATTCTGCTCATCCCAGTCCAAAGTTATAATAACAATAAATAGAAAACGGTGCCAGCCTTGTTTCAAATTTACAGCACTTCTAATTGGTCCAACAAGCAAAGATAAACGTATTATCCTAATACTATAGCTAATGTATATAAACTAAACTGGCTAATTTATGAACAGAAGGTACAAACATAAATACAACCAACAAAAAAAAAAATGGTGCCATGAAGCAGTTGATGACAATATGATACATTTTCAGCTACTAATATTATAGTGTAGATTCTGATCCATTTATCATATAATTTTTTGAAACTGAGTAGAAATATATGTTTGTAGCTGTGTGTATGTTCTAAAAGCATTGAGAATAAAGGACAACTTCTAAAATGAAATTAAACCATCCAAGGAACAAAGCTGTGTGCCATAAACGTAACTGTTGTGGAAGCAGACAATGTGATCTTATAGCTAAGATGCATAGTGGCACAAAGTGTATGTATAAAAGGCAGTCCTACGAGGTAATGGAAAGTCCTGTTGTCAATATTATCAAGAGTATGAAGACTTGATAGTGTTTGAATGCTATCAAATAACATCTATGTAAATAAAAGAATGTTTGTGTGGTTAGGATGAGAATGTAGATTACCCTGGGATTTACAGGGAAACCAAGATGTAAACTTGAAGCTTTTTTGTTCCTGGATTGTTAGCCTCAAGATTGTTCTACAGAGATTTGCAGTTGTGGCAACAAATAGATAATGGTCAAAACCGTCCCCTCCTTGTTGTCAAATCCACTGGGTTATTTTCTCTGGGAGTCATTTTATTTTTTATTCTTAAAAGTGAGGTGATATGTATCCTTTTATTTGATTTCTCCCTTTTAAGAGGCAGATGGTGTGCAGTTTTTATGAATATCTTGGATTGTCTTTTGTGTGGGTCCATGTGAAGGGAGAAACTTGTGTAATATGCCTTTGAGTAGAATGCTTGCCGGCACTAATTCCATATATGGAAATCACAGCACTGCTCTTCCCAAAAACTTCAGCAACAATACAAAAAAGAACATTTTAACTACTTTAGTTTTTTAAACAACAAATGGCAGAATGTACAGCAGTTTTCATAGTAACAGTTAACATTTTTTTTTCTTCTCAACGTTGTAAGGAAACTGCTTAACAATTTAGAAGACCAGCTTTATAGTTCTTTTCTTTAGGGATCCAATCCCCTGAGATAGTTTCTATAGTTAGACACATTTTATAGGTATAAACAATTGTCCAAAGTATAATCAAAGGCAAAATATATATGCCCTGAATAACGACTAAAGATATGTTTTTATATCATTAGACAATGATCATAGAGAACGTGATATATTTTATATTATGTAGGAATAGCATAGAGAGAGCAAGACTTCCATTATACACCCAACCAGGAAAACAAAACAAAACAAAACAAAAACCATTCAGAGTATTTGAAACAGTGGAAATTCAATGCAAGAAATCGATAACAGGAAGTTTAGTTGAGAAGCCAGCTGGTATAATAAGCCTAACAGAAAGCCTAGAGTTGCCTGTGGGGACAACAGGGGAAATGCTTTATCTCCAAAGCCCTGGGCGTGGACCACCCGGAGGGTGCCTCAGCCCAAGAGGCCTCTCCTGTGCAAATGGGAGTGAGCTGCTAGAGTTGCCACCTGGTTTGGTGTTGGAGGGGAAGAAATATCCACAGTGCATTCCAGCCAAACAGAGGAGAGCCAGAGGCAGCCTATGAATAGCCCTGAGGTCATCAGCCTAAGAACCAGAGTCTTATCTAATGAACTTTCTCACTGCCCACAGGCTACCTCTGGGACACTGTTCAACATTAAAGTATTGTCTTTATTCTTCTTCCAAAACAGCATATTTTCTCTTCCTCTCCCTCTCTTGGTGACTCAATTTACTCAGCTATAAAAGAGAACATTATCATAGAAACAGAATCTTTATAATTTTTAAACTCTATTAAAATCTATATTACATTTTAAAAAAATCAAATTCTACCTTGTTCAAACATACTTTAACCTAAGAAATGGTACCTAAGTTAAGCAAGGCTAAAATACATAGGAAATTGCATTTAGTAAAATGAGAATATCTAAAAATCTACAAATAACACACACTGTGGAATGTTAGTATTGGTTTACTCTGGATAGTGAGAGTAAAAGAGTGATTTATATATTCTACTTTTTGCTATGTTTTAAAGTTTCTAAAATTAACATGAATAGTTTAATAGAAAAATAGAGACAAAAAATGATGATTATATTAGATCTTAGTATTTGTGTGTTTGTGTATATGTTCTTGGTTTTATTAAAGTAGTCATAAGGGGCAATATATAATGCTTTGTGTAATAAATATTAAGCAAAGGAGAGATATTGCTGAAAGCTAGTGCTGAAAATCAAATGGCAATACGGTTAGTTGGATATTTGTTCTTTTAGACCCGGATCGTCTTCTCCCCTGAGGAAAAAAACTCATAGGAAAGCAAAGAGTAAGTGAAAGATTATTAAAATAGAAGTGACCCCTGCATGATCTCAGAGGAAATTATAATAAGGAAAACAGAAAAAAAATCAGAGAAAATGAGAAATTATTTTATTTTGCTATCTATTGGAATTACTTCTTGTTTGGTTATAATTTAATTTTAATATTAAAATAACACTATTGCCCTTTATGGAAAGCTCACCATGTGCCATGGACGGTGCTAATCTCTTTTCATAGAATTCTCTCACAACCTGTAAGCGAAAAAGTTCTATTAAACTGTCCCTTTAATAGAAATGGATGTTTAGAGAGGTTTACCAAGAAATAGTAAAAAACTTGCATGAAGTTACACAGCTCCAAAGTTAGAATGGGTAATCAGATCCAGGTTTTAACCCTGAAAACTTTGCTTTGACCACTAACCTGTGTGCTTCCATGACATCTTTACTAGAAAACTTGGGTAATTATTTTAATATAATTTTGGTTTGATCAAGTTTCCCTGAGCTTGGAGATCTAATCATAGTATTTGAGAAGTTTTTAAATGTAATCAGGAGTTGAGAGGGGGAAAAAAAGAAAGACTGTGATAGACCATACAATTAATCTAAGTTACAAATATTTATAGTAAATTTAAGACTAAGTGTTATATAAATATACTGATCTTTTTTGTTTAATTAGTTTATGTTTGGGTTGGTGACTCATGTAATCATCCAATTAGAAAACATAAATGAATCTATAGCTTCCTGTGTGTTGTAAGAATACACTGAGAAATTTAATGAAGAGTCAAGACTGAGAAATTTAATGAAGAGAAATGTTTGTGTAATTGTTGTACACACAGCAGCATCAAAAGAACACACACACACACACACACGTGTGTGTGTGTGTGTGTGTGTGTAACTTTTTTTTTTTTAAGATTTTTATTGGGGAATTGTGGGGATGGGAACAGTGCTGGGGAGTTGGGGGAAGGGGAACAGACAAGTTGCTGTCGTTTTTGCTCTTCAGTCTAGTTGTGGAGGACGTTGCTTCACTGGCCCAAGTTGGCACAATCATTGCGCTCTTCCCGGTTGAGGCACATCAGTGCGGCTGCTGGCCACTCACGCTGGTTGCTGGCTACGCACGGTAGCCCATGGCAACCCACTGCCACAGGGGCTGCAGCCTCCACCGTCACCAGCGACTCACAGCTGCCCAGCTCCAGGTTGAGCTGTTGTTCAGCATCTTAGCTGTGGAGGGCAGTGTCACTGGCCCTCATATGTGGGATCCGAACAGGGGCCCGCTGGCGTTCCTAGCCAGTTCTTAACCATCGCGCCACTCGGCCAGCCCTGGGTGTAACTTTTTTAATGGAAAATTAGACTCCTGTCCAGAGGAAAAATCCTTCCAGAAATATCACAAATTCTTATGTAAAACTGTCTTTTAGGAAAAGCTAGGCAAGGTAATTCATTGTAGTTGAAATATTTCTTTTTTTATTGTCTAAGAACAAAAATATTTGATCTGACATGTACATTTAAATTTCTTTTCAAAATTAACAGAAAAAAAAAATAGAGAGGCTTAATCTACCTGACACTTTTGAATGACCTCTCAATATGTTACTACATTATTTTATAATCTTATGGGGAATGACCTAAAGAAAAAACATAGATAATGTAAGTAATATTAAATTGTTTTATACATCTCATTATAAATTGAAAATGAAGTCTAGAATTTAATATATATGTAATCCAGTTGCTTACATGTATGTTTACATACCCAAAGTCACTTATTTCAAGCAGTTCCTTCATAACAAGTGTAGTGCTTGTGTGTGTATTTATGCATTTGAAGTATCAAATGTATTTGATGGCTTGGGAGGAACTTTCTCTTTGTTTGTGATACATACATAAAGGCTTCCAAAGGCAAGCATCTTTTAGCTAGTAAGAGCCTAAAGTGTCTTATGACAGTACATCAGCAAGATGTGTATTAACAAAAACGACTTTTTGGGTGGCACGATTACCATGCAAAGTGTTGGAGAATATGAAGCATCTCTTGACCAAAATTGAGGACAGATGGTGAACAAGTATATTATATAAAAGTGCGACTGCACAGGGAATATTCAAGTGGGCAGAATGTGATTATGTAAATGAAAAATTCACTTGTACCAAGAGCGCCAAATACATAGTGAAACTCAAGTTGAATTATTCAACAAAGTATAGAAAATGTTCCTTGATTTATGAGCATTGCCTAAGGGGTTGGTCTCTAGAAAAATGGGGAAGCAGCTACATTTATTTGATCCACATTCTCTTACCTAAACTTTTAATATCTTCTTTATTGTAGAAAAAACGGTGACTTTTAAAGGTATTTCTCTCATTTCTGTAACTCCATTTTATCAGTGTTTTTATTTTGTCAGGTCACTATTGTTATCTTAGAAAATAACTTGACAAGTGAATACTCTTTTAGTCATACATGAATGTTATCTGAATGGTGGTATTACTTGAAAAGAGATCACAGGAAAAGGACAATGAATAACTACCATTACTTCCTGCAATATGGTGATTTATAACAAATATGTATTTGGTTATTTCTGTGATCAAAATATATATTTCATTTTTTTGGTCTTTTTCCACAGTTCCTGGCTCACAGTTCTGAAAACGCTTGGAATTTTTTGTGATGAGAGGCATAAAGGGGTCTCTTGATCTCTTAATCTGTTGACTTTTGGGCCACACCTAAGGATGGGAGCTTGTTGCCAGGAGAACCAACCTTGTGATTAGAGGGTTTACTAAATTTATATTGCCAGACCTCCAGGGAGGGGAGAACAGATAGATATTGAATCAGTTGCTAGGGGACAATGATTTAATCAATTAGCAATTCCAGAATTGCTTGGTGATATGGGAGGAACCCCCACCACAGCAATGCAATTGATCTCAAAACCATATTACCCACCCATTCAAGAAAATAACAGGAATAGAATGACTTAGGAAACATTCTGAACTATTCAAACTGTGTGATATAGTTGAGTAACTATTTCATTTATCAGTGATGAATACATGTTTATACACCTTTGATCATTTAAGGAATCCCTCCCAATATCTTCAACAAATAAAATACACTTGCTTTGATGGAGGCACAGACTCGAACATTCAGCGTTCAGAGTGTGTCTAATGGATTTTCTCTTGATTACTGTTAAGAACTGTGTGAGATTTTTCTCTACTGGAAAGCTAATATGTTAGCCTGCCAGTTTCGTAGATGCTGGTAGAAGGCATGAGACTCATGGGTCAGAGACACTGTACTTAATTACTCACAGATACAGCAGTAGCCAGGGTATTAGCATTTCCTGGTGCCCTTATCTGAACCTTGGATCCCATAGGTGATGTGAAAAGAACCAAGTACCACCTGCACACACAGTTTGTTGAATTACAGGCAGCAACCCCTGAACCTAGGAAACCTGAATCATTTTTAATGGGCAGTAAGCAGCTTGACTTTTTCTCTCGAGGGAGATGTTATCTCTATCCCCCAAGATTGTAGGTTGATCTGCCCTTTTCTCCAGAGAAATAGCCCATCTCTGTCTTTTATCCTTGAAAAGATTATTTAAAAAGGCAGTCAGTACCTTATTTGCAAGATGTGCAGAAACACAAGAAATACATTGACAACTGTCTTCCTCAAATTGAAACATCATAAACAGTAGTATGAAGTGTGATAATCGGCCCCTTGCAAAGTAGGCAGCATTTGTCCGCATATTTTAATGATACTTCTTTTTAGCAAGTATTTGACTCAAAATAGTCTGTTAATTGTTTGGTAAAACTTATAAACTTTGTTCAAATCATGCATTCTAAAATCTAAAAATAATTATCTTTGGTCGGTGAGGTGGTTTTATTTTTAAAATTAATATAGTACCAGTGTATACAAATTTCATTATCTTAAGGTAGTTCCTAAATAAACATTGATAAATGCTTCAGATCCCTTCCAAATTCATTGTGAGCCTAATGTGACATAAGACTTATTATAGAGGAGACTTTCACAGGCTGTCATCATTTGTCACCTGTGTTATCACTCAGGATGACATTTCTCCGACAATAAAATCACTCCATCTCTAAGTGTTAGACTCTTGGCTTGAGTTGCCCACATGATGAGGCCCTAACTAGTTTGTTCTCTCTGTCAGATCTCTGGTGTACAAAACTGAGTTGATAATATGTTTCGTGTCGTGACTCACACCGTCGCCCAATGCAATGCCTCTCACTCTTTATATGATCTCCCTTCAGCTCTCTTCCATGCCTCCACATGTCTAGAAACAATTACTCAAAAGCATGTGAATCCTTCAAACCTATTTCCAAGCTTTGCCTAGATACTTTCCTAAATATATTGGTGTCTTTTTGTTTATTCCTGATTCTTATACTGCAGACATTATTTTTGTTAAAAATAGTGTCCTATTCTATGTTTTTTCACTCAGTGTTATTGTTCTGAGATCTATTTGCGTTGCTACATGTTGCTACCTGTAAATCTAGTTCATTACTTCTGATTGTTTTATAGCATCTCATCTTAGGTCTATAACATATTTTACTCTCCTGTCTCTATAGTGATACACAGCTATGTGCCCACTTCTCTTTGCTAAGCACAAACAACATTGATACCCACAAACAACATAGTAATAAAAATCTTCGTGTATACCTCCTTATGGACCCATGGGGAAACAGGTCACCATAGTGCATACACATTAATTAAAGCTAAATAAGAATCACTAATTAAGGGCCAGTACCCTTTACATTATCACTCACTCCCTTTGTTTTATATATTTTCCTTGCATAGTATTATGAATTTCTTGTGAATATTTTTTATTTCAACTTTTTTTAGTATAATTTTTAAAAATTTTACTGAGGTCATTAGTCTTTCCATTTCGGTATAGGGTGGGATTGAGGCTCCTTACATTGAAGATACATGGCCTTGTGCCCATCTGTGTACACACAATATTAAGCCTCTAAAGTAGGTCTATTTCAAGAAGAGTAGAAAGTGGCTCTGGGGCATGTCCTACAGGCTATCTTTGACATACTTTCTGCCCTTGGACTGGGCTCGTAGCAGGCTGGGACTCAGTAGGGTTGACATGGGAGAAAAGGAAGAAGCCAGGACTATACAAGATCAAGTGCAGGGGCAATAAGAAAAACCCTCCCAGGTGCCTGTCTTACCATCTGCATGATGCCAGAAGGCTCCCCTATGAGATCTTCACTCCTCCAATTTCAAGATTTTGTTCCTATTAGGATTCATACAACTTTAATACTCGCTGTCTTCTTACACTATGTGGAATTGCTGCCATTCCAGGTGTTAACACCTGGAGGAGTAGAAAAGAGGTATATAGACATATCAGGAAGTGATCTACTAGATACTTAGTTTTTTTTTGTTTGTTTTTTTGTTTTTTGTTTTTGTTTTGTGCAAACTGTAGGAGGAGCTTTCTTTTCTGGAGCATGAATTGATCTTTGATTTTTTTTGTAAACTAGGGCCAATGGAGGCACGGAGCCCTTAGGAAAGGCAGACTGAATCCCACTGAGTCTCAGGTTCCTCTCTATAAAATACAGATGATAAAAGAGTAGGGACTTTTATAAGCATTAAATGGCTAATAAAGTTTTTAGAAGAGTGCCTAGAATATCATCAAATTCAATAAATATTATTACATTATGGGCTGGCCGAGTAGCACATTGGTTAAGAGCTGGCTTGGGATGACAGAGGGCCCCAGTTCAGATCCCACATATGAGGGCCAGTGACACTGCCCTCTACAGCTGAGATGCTGAACAACAGCTCAACCTGGAGATGAGCTGCTGTGAGTCTCCCATGACAGCGTAGGCTGTAGCCATTGCTGCAGTGGGTTGCCATGGACTACTGTACATGTAGCCAGTAGCCAGCGTGAGCAGCCAGCAGCCACAGTGAGCGGCCGTCCAGAAGCCTGCGACTGATCTGCCTCGCTCGGGAAGAGCGCAATGATGGTGCCAACTTGGGCCAGTGAAGCAACGTCCTCCACAACTAGACTGAAGAACAAAAGGACAGCAACTTGTCTGTTCCCCATTCCCCAATTCCCCAGCAATGTTCCCATCCCCCAGTTCCCCAATTAAAAAAATAAATAATATAAAAAAATAAATATTATTACATTATAACATTATTACATGTGTTAGTTAATGAAAGATATTAGGGCAATTTGCACATCTAAATGTCCATATTTATAGCTGAATACCTGCCTCATTCTGTATGTCAAAATACATCTCAAGAGTCACCATACGTTTGATCCCATTTACCCTCATCTACCACCCCTCTCCCCCGTTACCCTCTGGTAACCACTAACCTATTTTCTGTGTCTATGAGTGTTTGTTTCTTTGTCTTGTTCCTTTGTTGCTTTCAGTTTTATATGCCACATATCAGTGAAACCAAATGGTTCTCAACTTTTTCTGTCTGACTTATTTCGCTTAGCATAATAATCTCAAGATCCATCCATATTGTCACAAATGGCACTATTTCATCTTTTCTTATGGGAGAATAGCATTCCATTGTGTATATGTATATCTTCTATATCCAATCATCTATGGAAGGACATCTTAATTGAAAAAAAAAAGACAAAAACAAAAAATAAACAAATTCCAAGATCAAAGAGTTATGTAACAAGTAGATGAGAGTACTAGATGAAACATTAGAAAACAGAGACAACACCCAGACGTCTTTGAAAAGAGTAACAAATTTGACCACAGAAAGTTGAAATTTCAACTATTATAATAGTCCATAAACTAATTGAAACACATATTAACTTAGAAATGATATTCACAACATATATGACCAATGTTATATAGTCCCTAAAAAGCTCTTGATGTTTAAAAAGAAGATATATTAGCCTGTAATAAATCAAATAAAATGTATATTGAAGTTCCCAAGTAATTCAGAATGTGACTTATTTGGCAATAGTCTCCATAGAGGCAATCGAGTTAAATTTAGGTCATTAGGGCAGTCAGCCGAGGGACTCCTGTGGCTCCCGAAAGCTAGGAAACTCACGTGGACTGTCTTCTCTCTCATAGTCCTCAGAAGAGAGTAACCCAGCTTATATCTTTTCTCAGACTTCAAGTCTCCAGAAATGTGAGGCAATACGTTTCTGTTGGTTAAGCCACCCAGTCTGGGGACTTTGTGTTAGCAGCGATCACAAATTAATACATCTCACTGAAAAATGGACAAAACCAATAACACAATTAATTACAAATGAAAACCACATACCTTAATAAAATGGAAGACAAGAAGCCTCTGAGATGCTTTATAAAGTCAAATTGCAACAGCTTTACATATTTTTTTTTACCTATTATTAGATTGGTAAAGATTGAAAGTTTGGAAATGAAGATGTCAGAAAATAAAGGGCTACGAGTTCTCATATACTCCCGGTGGGAGTGTAAATTGATGCTTTTACTTTGGAGGGCTATTTGGCCATACATTTCAAATACATACATTTCTGAACCTATCAGGACAGATGTCCAGTTGTAAAGGCTTTCAAGATACACTCTTCCTTTCTTGTGCAGCCCTGAAAATAATAAAGCTAATTTTAACCTCATTTTCTTTCTTCTTTCCCTCCCTTCCTCCCTCCCTCTTTCCCTCTCTCACTTAATCTGACTCCAAATGAAATAGCATCTCTTTCCAAATACATACTTCACAAAGACCAGGTAACATGCAAGAAAGAATATGTGTATTTTCCAAACTTAGATTCAAAACCATTTAAGATGATGTTAATTCTTATATGATCTAATTCACGCATCAGCAAATAAACTACCAATAGCTATTTGATAGCCAAACTTTTAAAAAGTAATTTTGTAATCTAATACAAAGATAACGGGTAATGACCTATTGTGTATGCTGTGTGCAGTACAACGAAAGTGCTATGTCTATCCACTTGCAAGGTTTCTAGAACTGATTAATTAGCTTCTCAATCTATAGAAAGCTGTAGTTTGCCATTAAATTTTCTCATAGAATTCAACTGTGAGTTCACCTAAAGCATGGCCTCACCAGAAACTGTTTCTTTGTTTGGTTTCAATGAATGCTACCCTTACAAATGCATTATTGATTTTTCTTCCAAACCATAATAATACAAAGTGCAATGGCTTGACAAATTTATGTTTATTGCCAAAAACCTGACTTGACAAGCAGCTGTGATTTCCTTTACTTACATAGTACCACTATTTCATGTACTTATGTGTCATTGATGTTGCATTTGAATAAACATTCAATTTGAAATAATGTTATATGAAGTAAATGGAAAATATAACTTTCTGATTAAATGAGAAATAGAAATAGTATGTTATTTTTACTGCCTTCTACATATAGCCTTCAATTCAGAATCAGTGGCTTTGAAAGCGTAGAATTACCAAGACTTTTTGAAGAAATTTATTAATATGTAAAGCAATAAAATTTCTGGATTTTATTAATTGTATAATAAGCAATAAATAATTAACTGCATAAGAAGCAGTAAGGATTCCAGTGGCAGTAGAGAGGGAATGCAGTGCAATATATGGAATTAAAGAAAAGCTTAGCACCTGTCCAAGTCAATATTCATCTGTGTGTTCACTCCTGCAAATAGAGGGCAGTTCATTTATCGTTTGAGAAAATCTGTGCTGAAGAGCAGCTGCACAGCTGCTAAGATCCCCCACAGACCCCATCATTTGATTGTTAGCTGTAAAAATGAGAGCAACTTGCATCTCCTAGAGTTCAATGTTAACATATTTTTCACTGATTTGAAGAACATGACAACTCCTGAGAAAGAGACAAGGGAAAGAAGATAATAGTAATAATAATAATAATAATAATAATAATAATAATAATAATAATAAAATAGAAACATTGTTAGATCTGTTTCTTGAGATCAGATATATCAAGATTTAAGATTGGAAGCTGCTGTGGAATTATGTTTTTTGTTTTCCTTTCTGTCATCCATCTGGCATGTCTAAGTGCTGAAAGTCAGAGCAGGCATCTGTTGAAATACTGTATTCATCAATCATGGGAGTAGGGGGTATGCACAAGTCCCACTGGCGACATTACTTCAGATCCTCTAATGATGTAGGTCAGTGCACATTGGTGTCTATTCCTTACTCCAGATGCAGCGTGTTTCCTGCTGTATATAGAAGGGTACCTGCACTTTGAAAGCAAACAAGGGACATTATTTGAAAGCTTATACCTCAATTACAAAGAATAAACTTTGGTTAAGGATGGAGGAAGCTCCCTGGGCAGCATAATGTCTTATTTAATACCTCGGTAGATTCCAAAGTTAATTTTAAAACATTGTGCGTATTTGAAAGAGAATTAAACAAATGTAATGTCTTATTGACATAGAAAGTCTGCCGCTGATATCCAATTATCTATGACTTTAAAGATATCTTTCCACTGTACCCCTTGAAAGGTACTGTTCAAAGGACCTTCAGGCTTAGGGGTCAGCAAGCTACGGCTTGCTGGACAAACCCTGCTCCTGTCTGATTTTGTAAATATGGTCTTATTGGAGCACAGCCAGCACCACTTGGTTACATATTTTTGATAACTTTTCTCAGGCTCCAGTGGCCTGATGGGTACTTATGATAGAGACTTTGAGACTCACAAAGACTAAAATATTTCTTATCTGATTTTTTACATAAAATGTTTGCCGATCCCTGAATTATAACATCAATAGATATCTGCCTGATATACGAAGCCCACATTCCTCATCTACAGTTTATAGAATTATATCATTTGTACAATTTTTTTTGAAATAATCTTTCACAACTTTCTTTGATTTATGAGATTAAAAAAATTGAACGAGGGCCGGCCGAGTGGCTCAGTTGGTTAAGAGCTTGCTCAAGAGTTTGAGCTCTGAGCAATAGCGGTTCGAGTCCCACCGGAGCTGAGCAGCTGCTGAGCTGCCAACAGGTAGCAGGATGGCTCAGCTAAAAAAAAAAAAAAAAAAAAAAAAAATTGAACGAGTTTTTTTTTTGTTTTTTGTTTCCTAATAAGTGTTTTTCTCACAGGCCTCACTTTTTGACACCTTCTCTTCTATTTTTTTTTGTCTCTGTGTATATTTAATAATCCTTATAAACATGGAAAATCCTTCTATGCATACTTGAAGTCTAAGATAGATTTGACTGGATGCATATACCTTTCATAGTCTGTTAAAATAAAAGAGCCAATGTTGTATTATAATTTTTCTAATGAGAACTTGATACATATAATTTTGTGACTAGCATTGTGCATTTAGCATAATATTTTTAAAGTTTGTCCATATTGTATGTAGCACATAACAGTACTTTGTCCCTTTTCGGTACCAAATAATATTTCATTGCATGGTGTTATATAAACAAGCTAGAGATGGACCCTGTAAACTGCCCCCTAGGTTGTTTATTTCTCCACTACAGGCTGAGACCCATGAATTCAAAAGCCCATTTTGTAATAGCTGCTTTAAACTCTTTGCCTTCTAAACCCACCATTTGGGCCCCTTCGAAGGCCAATTTCTCTGAACACTTTATTTGTGTCCAGTGTTTGGGTCCCAATTTTCTGTTGCTTTGCATGTCACACATTGTTGCAAACTTAGCTTTATAAATAATCTATTATAACAACAGTGGATACTGAGCCTCCAACCCCCTCTCCTGGGTGTTGTCCTTGTCCTTTGCTTGGTCATTTATTTGTTCAGTGACTTGGATGAGGTCATCTGGAAAAGTCTATTACGCAGACCGTGCTCAGCTTCTGATGTCCCTGCTCAGACTTGTTTTCTCAGTTTGACCTTCCAACCTGACTATGTGTGGTATTGGCCCTGCCTTGGCACAGAGCCACCTATTGGTCAATGGCTATCCGTAAGTCTGCTTAGCCAGTTAGATTTTTAGCCTCTACCGTCGGTTATATGTGTGATTTGCAAGCTGCTATTACTGGTCAGTGAATTTGTATTTTGTGTGTGTGTGTTCCATGTTTAATGGGGGACTAGCCCCTGGAAGGTGTCATCTCTAATTGCTCCTGAGAGGGTGCAGGGCTGTGGATACATACATTTTCCCAGATAGCAGGAGACGACTATAATTTTTAAGCCTGGCTTCTTAGGCGATACCCTGGGTCAGAGTAGCTTATGGCTCAATCAGTGTTTGGTATGAGGTTGTATTTAAGCCCCTTGTGCGGGCGGGGCTCCTGCCTGTGTGGATGGGTCTGATGCAGCCCGAAGACCACTTTCACATCTGCTTTATTCTCTCCAGTGATCGCCAGTGAATGAATACAGCCTAGTATATGTGCACAGCCTTCCGACCGCCAGAGTCCACGGATCCCAAAGGGCTCCTCTTGGTTGTCTTTTTGCCGGGTTCTCTCTGTTAAACTTGACTGTTCTCCCATGTGACTTGTATCATAGATTGACCAAGTTCCTCATACTTGCTCTCCACCAAGATCTCCATCATCTCCAATAATATTTTTAGACGAGGAGTTCACATGATGTTCAAAACAAGCGTGTTTGCTCAGACTGAGCTGCACAGCACTTTGTTCCTTTGGCCTTCCTTCCTTCTGGGAAGAGAGTCTTCACCAGTGCAACTGAGCTGGTTGCGGGAACCCGCTTTCCCGTAGTGCCTCCCTCAATTGATGAGCAGGCATTGGTTGGGGTGGGAAGTAGCAGACCTGGTCTCCTCAGTTTGCTACTATAAATGTGGAATCTTTGTCCTATGAGTGAGCTAGTGGGACGATTGTGCCCCAGTGTTCTCAGCCTGGTGTGTCTGAAGTAGCATTTTCATTCTACGAGTGGGGACTGGTGAGGAAAGGAGTCTGATCGTGTCTACCACACCTATACCTGAAATAGGATTTCTGTAAAACAGGGATGGGGTGGGGATGGATGAGAGACACTGTGTCCAGCCTTTCCCACCCAGAACGAAACCATAGCTTGAGACCAGGAGCTGGGAGCCTCCAACTTCTTGACTGCACCTGCCCAGAAAATAGAGCTTCTGTAATGCAGAATTGGGATATAGAATTTTAAAAATAGCATCTAAGGAAACAGGTCATGGCTCAATGTCACAGACTCTTGCTGTTCCTGCCAAGTTTGAGTAGATTTCCTTGAATGAATGCTTCTCCTTTTGCTGTATATGCTTAAGACAGTTTCCAGCAATTTTATGATAAATGATTGTTTTTAAGTAAATTTCTCAGTAAAATTCCTTGTGGAGACTGCCTGCCAAACTCCTTACTGTGCCATCCAGAAGTATCACACTCTCCCATTTAGTTTTACACCCATTAACCCTTTTTGTTTTCCTTCAGTCTGGATTAACTTTGTAAAACTGAGAATTCAGGAAGATGATGTTTAAGGGGTGTGATGAAGTTGAAGATCCTTCAGGCAATTGCGGTTGTTTTGTTAGGACTGGATTTATTCCAATCTTACTGTCAGCTGATTTTCTGAGTGGCTCTTCATCAGTCCCTAGTGTTTGGCTTCCTGAAATACCTTCTTCAATCTACCACAGCTGGAGCTCTTTGCCTTATTTTGTTGATACAGAATTGGAACGCAGTGTAAAAATCCCAACTATTTCCCAACATAA
Organism: Hipposideros armiger; assembly: GCF_001890085.2. Taxonomy (NCBI): domain Eukaryota; kingdom Metazoa; phylum Chordata; class Mammalia; order Chiroptera; family Hipposideridae; genus Hipposideros; species Hipposideros armiger. Next base: position 431,019 of record NW_017732219.1, read on the forward strand.
AGCATACGACTTTGGGCATTGGAAAGTGGTAATCAAAGTGGAGATCCTGTTGCTTTTAGCCCTTGAATTATTCCTAATACTGAAGATTTCCATCATTTACAAAGGAAATCTCTAAAGAGGACTCTTAATGAGTTATTTTTCTCTTTGCTCCATTACTTTAAGTAAATGTTTCCTGTGTCTGGTAGAAAGTAGGTTGTACCTTTTCTTAGCCTTCCACTAAGCGTCTAGATAATGAGATCCCAGCCATTATACATTTAAAAAATATCTCATGTATTTGAACACAATTTCTCAGTTTACAAAAATGGTTTCAATTTCTTAATAATTGATTTTCTACTGAAGTGTGGTATTAAAAAACAAAATTCAACTGAGTAAATTTGAAGATTGAATTAGATGTATTCAATGATTCATGAGTTGGGCAGCATTCCATCTGGCAATTAGAAAGGAGTCCTAACGAGCTGTGTAAAACTGGAAGGATTTTATGGGCAAAAAGGGGTAAAAGAACGGATTATTTCAAGCAAGATCAACTTCCTTTGTGGAAGGGAAGAGAGTCAGTCAGGCAGATTACCTCAGCAGTGCTGACCAGATAATTCCAGATTGACTGGTTAGAGGTCACATTCCTGGCAGATGCTAAAACTGCAGTTAAGTCTTGGTTTACTGCTGACATGGGGCTTAGCACAAGTGACACCGTTTTGGGCCTGCTGTCTCTTTTTTAACAGTGATTAACCACAAATGTCTAATGAATATTTGCCTAAGGGAGTTGTTTTATGTCTTAAAGTAGGCAAACACATAATGCTGCAAAAATTGTGGTCTCATTTTTAAATATAATCATGTAATGATATAATTCAGTTTAATTTCTGGCATTTTTGTTTTGTTGCAAAGGGATGAATACTTGCCTTTATGTTTGCTTATTTTTCTATATATGAATCATTAATTTATCAATGACTTCTCCATTGGAGTGTGCCTTTTTCTCTGTCATTTAAAGATATCATGTAATTGATTAGCTTGAGTCATTCATTTCCCTTCCTCTGTATTTTACATCTTGGAATTCTTTCTTTTGCTCCAATCTGGACTGTTGCTCCCTGAGCCTGCATACAGCTGTCTTCCTGAAGTCCTCCTCTTATTTTGTGGGAAATTCCTTTTGCCTTTCTCTTCTGTTATACATCCTTGTTACAAATCCCAACTCTCCCATTATTTTTTCTTAAGTAAACTTTATTTTTGAACAGATTTAGATTTACAGAAAAATTGGAAAGGCAGTACAGAGAATTCACTGTACCCTGCACCCACTTGCCCCTGTAATGAACATCTTGAATTAGCATGGTACATTTGTTACAATTAAATAATCAATATTGATACACTATTATTAACTAAAGTCCATACCTTTTTCAGGTTTCCTTAGTTCTTACTTAATACTTCCTTAGCCTCTATTGGCTGCAACAGCTTCTCAGATGTTTCTTGTTTTTGATGACATTCGCAATTTTCAGGAGCACTGGTCAGGTATTTTATAGAACATCCCTCAGTTGGGATTTGTTTAATGTTTTCCTCATGATTAGACTGGTGTTATGGGTTTTTCAGAGAAGCACCCAAGAGGTAAAATGCCATTTTCAGAACATCATATCAAGGGTATTCTACAATGCAGCTAAACTCCCACCAGGAAGGTAAACATATTCTCAAATCTCTCTTCTCATAGAAAGAGATTGTATCCCTTGTCATCTTGTACTGGAAAAACGTCCTGAATTGAGTTATTGAGTTTCTTACTTTTTTCTGCAATATTTTTCTTGTTGGCTTATTGGAGATACCAGTATCATTTCAGTGTATATCTGTCTATCTATCTATCTATCTATCTATCTATCTATCTATCTATCTATATATATATATATATATATATATATGTAGGATCTGGACAGCCAGAGAATAACGGGTTAATAAACTTCACAAATAAAGATCATAGCACCATTGGGTTGTTTTACTCCTAAGAGGCAACGGAAACTGGTTTACCATCTCTACTTCTCAATGTCAAATTTATAAAATAGAAGAGTTGGGGTTAGGGCTTTGCTCCACAAGAAAGAAGGGAAAATTTTCTTTGGTGTGAGTTTACTAGGACAAAGTGAGGTTTGGCAGGAATGTTTGCTCATATCCAAGGTATCCCAAGAACTACTTTCATTTCTCAACAAAGGTTAGCAATTTTACATAACAATATCTCTGTTGAAACCTTCATATATATATATATATATATATATATATATATATATATATATATA